>NC_141605.1:46320215-46678464 GCF_047967505.1 Dipteris shenzhenensis | reverse complement strand
TATCAGAGCATTTCAAGGCGCATCTTAATATGTGATTGAATATTTTATATCATTTCTTTGTTAAAAGTTATGGGTCTTTGTGTCTTATGATAGTTTGGAGAGTGTTTTGAGCTAAGTGTAAAGGTGTCTATGAAGGAGGTGCAATGTTTCCTCAGAACCTACCCATCCCACCCAATCAACCCCTTCAAACTCCTAGATATATATCATTTCATGTCATGTTGAGCCGCAAGATCTTCTTTCACTAATGTATCACTGTTCTCTTTGGTGCAGATTGGCTTGCTGAGATTATGGCCTCCACTGATCCTTTCCTTCTCCTTATGCTTGAGTACAACATCACTTGGGATGTTACCATCTTCATTCTCATATAAAGGAGGATAGTATGGTGTGGTCTCTTAGTATAAAAGCTTATTTTTAATGTCCCCTTCCCAGTGATGAATATCTCTATCACTCAATTTGAAAGTAGCAGAAGTGAACAGGTGCGGGGCTTTTAGTCCTTCACACCAACAAGGAGCCTCGGGAATGGTCTTGATGAATTCTAAAGGTAAAGAAGTATGGGCTAGAGGACAAGAGCTTCCAGGTATCACAACTAACAATGCAGTTGAGTATAATGCTTTGATTCTTGGTTTGGAGGGTTGTCTTCAAAGTCAAGTTAAAGAGTTGGAAGAGGAGATTCTCAGCTTATTATAAAGCAAATGCAAGGGCATTACAAGACAAGAAGTCCTCATTTGAAGGAGCTTAATCAAAAGGCTATGGCACCATGTAGTCGATTTGCTTTTTGCAAGTTTGTTCATATAAATAGAAAAGAAAATTAAAGGGCAGATGAGTTGGCTACTCAAGCCATTGTAGTACAAGACCGAGGGGTGGTTTCTTTGGTAGACACTGGATGGCTAGAACTGCAAGATGTTCAGCAATATGTGAAAGAAGGCATGTTTCCTCGAGGGTTAACTCCACAACAGAAGCAGAGATTAGTTACCTTTGGCCACACCTCCATAAGGATGTATATGAATGTCACCAATGGAACCTATCAGCTTGAGGATGTTGACGGCATGGTGATACCCAGACGCACCAATGAGTATCGCCTTGAATTCTTCTATGCTCGACCACCCAATAGACCCTCTCTATCACGAGAGAGGATCTGTTGGGGGGGGAAAGATGTGATGCCAAAAATTAATATTTCTTATTTGGCATTGGTATTGTTTTTCTCTATGTTTGATAAGAGTTTGAGTATCAGGTGATAGCCTAGCGCTCTCACTTATTTCTATTTTCTAAGATATTGTATGGGATTGAAAGGATGAGTAGAATGGATCATTGTAAATACCATATGTATGAATGATATATACCTTGGTATGGGGTGAGAGTTATTTTTGTATGGGATATTATGGGGTTTTTAGAAAATAGGAAGAGTGAGTCATGTAAAGAGGTGGGCTCATGTCCATGTGTTCCAATAATATAAGAGAGGCCACATGCCAAGCATGTGGAGGAGTGTGGAGTCAAGAGGAATCCTTCTAGAATTCCTATGTGGAATAAGGAGGATGTAGACATATGGAAAACAGAGGGTCCCTATGGGCTTCATGGTGGGAGACTCTTGACTTTCTCAATATTTTAAGAGTCTTGAGCATCTTTTGATGGGACACATGGCAAGAGTAGCCAAAAAGGACATGGATATTGACATATAGGCTTATGTGATTGATGGGGAAAGGAATCTACAATCAGCAATTGTAAATGGGTGAAGAAGGGTGACAAAATCTCTATAAAAGGAGCCCTCCTCTCCCTTGTTCATCATCTCTTCCACCATTAGGCCTCATGTTGCTGTAGTTGTAGTCTCCTCAAGCTTCTTCCATGAGCCTTCTCTCCCTCTTGTAGATATTCTCTTATGTAGACACTTGCGTCCATGTCTCTCTAGTTTATTCTCTCTCTGTGGGTAGTCTTGGAGCTTTCGCTCCCTCTTGTATGTATGAAACCTCTTCTTCTTCCTTGTGTTTGTAGTATTTTGAGTTGCATTGGAGTGGAGTCTCACTCTATTGTTGGTAATGAAGGTCACTTCAGGTTCTTTCTCTTGACTGTCTCTTCCCTTTTTTTTTTCATTTCTCTTCCAAAGTGCTCAAAAGTATTGTCTATTCAGCCGCTCATTGCACCGCATACATGGTTTATCTATTTCCCAAGCCATAAAGGGAGCTCTTCCTTCCCTCCTAGGCGACCTCTATGGGACTTGGATCGTTGATAAATTCTAAGCATGGAGGTAGTATTTGTTAGATATCAATGCTCCACTCTCATGTAACTACGCGGGAACTAGCTAACTGTACTTGTAATCCCCCCATATGAGGAGAAGGCATTTGAGTAGCTCAATTATCCGGTAGGTCCTGGTTTAGACACCAGATGGGGGCCATGTGTGGCCTGATGGCTGGACGGCTTCAAATAGAGTTGGCACACTGCCAACTAGGCTACGTGCAAGTGTGGGAAGGCATCCCATGACTGACCGCACAGAGGGTAGACGGAGCATTTCCCGAGGTAGCCCACTCTCGAGCTGCGGGGCCCATTTGGAGCCACAGATGATCCCGGATGGCTCTATTCTGTGCCACGGTTCTATTGTGTGGTCGATGGCCTATTTCGGGACCGACCTCCAGTCGGCCATTTTGGGCGGATTGGGTCGGTCTCCCAATTGGGTCTAACTGACTACGACTGGTGGCTATATAAGAGCAAGCCCATGAAGCCCATTATCATCACTGGCTATAGCAACCCTGATTTCTTAGCATCCAACCTTCGTCCTCTACTATTTCCAGCATGCCATCGAAGCTTCTCACACAGGAGTGCACGGCTGGGAGGCAGCGCCATCTATTGTATCAGTTTTATAGTAATCAAATTTTTGATTTTCCATACTTTCTGCTTTTCTCTCTTGCATACGAGATCCTGTTATCTGTTGAGCATAGACGTTGTATTATTTTCTTACATGGTATCAGAGCTTGGGCTCTAGCAAGAAGATTTGGTAGTGTGTTTCTGTTTGCGAGCAAATTGTGAGAGATGGCCCAGCCCGCAAGACTGCGAATCCCACCGTTCAACAAAAGCGGAAAGTTGGATGGCACTAACTATTCACTCTAGAAGTTCAAGATGAAGACCATCCTAAGCGCATACGAGCTTTGGGATACTGCTACTGGGGTGGATGTGAAGTCGCGGTTGCGAGACCGAATCCATCCAATGCAGGACAACAGATAGTACCAACTGCAAATGAGATTCTTGCATGGACAAGAAGAAATGCAAATGTACTGGTTCTATTGTCTGCAGTGTAAGTGATTTTGTCATGGCGTTAATTCAACATGTCACCACAGTGGAGGAGGCATGGACAGTCTTGAAAAATCAGTATGAGACCACGAATCAAGCGCGGATTCAGAATCTAGAGACTCAACTCACGAATGAGAAACTATCTGAGTCTGAAACAGCAGAGAAGTTCATCACCAGGGTGAAGAATCTACACGATCAGATGATTGCGATTGGCATCACCATCACCAATGAGAATCTAGAATGAAGGTGCATACGGATTCTCCCACCAAAGTACGACGGTCTTGTTATGGCACTGAATACGCAGAATAGAAATCTGCCCCTCAACTTTGATCCTAGCTATAGATTTATCCTTGACCACCGTGAGATGGCATGAGAAACCATGAGACTAGATGTATCCTTGACACTGCAAGAGGCAACCCCTTGAGGGGGGGTATGTTGGGATAAGTATGATCAAGGGCTTGCTCTATGGTGCATCTGTGCATCTAGGGGAGTCACATGTGTGTTTGTGTGTGTTGTAAAGGCACATCAAGTGCTATGATGGGTCTAGTGTGTGACCTAAGTCATGATGTAAGCCAAAGGCCCCCACATGGGAGGTTCCTTTGATTTAGGCCAGTCCCATTGATGTAGGGACTGATTCCCACTGATGTAGGGGCTGATTGCCACTTATGTAGGGAAGGTATTACCTTCTCCCCCTTTCTATAAGAGAGAGTCCTCTCTCTCACAATCCATAATAGAGAACTACATTTTGTTTCATTGTGCTCTCACACCTCTTTCAAGATGCATCTATTCTATCCTACAAGATTCTACATTAGTTTGAGAGAGATTTCATAATCTTTTTTTGATGTTCATGGGATCTTCATGGTTTTGATGTCTTTGAGAGCTTTCCTTCTCTTGTGAGACTTTTGTGAGTGCAAGATCCATAGAAAATAGAGAGTCTTCTACTTCTATTCTTGCCTATCAACACAGGCGCTTCTACATAGGAGGCTCTACTTTGGCAACAAAGGCCACAAGTATCCTATCTAATCTACAAGCTAAGTGAATGGCATTAACTAAGGCTCTAACAACTCTCTCAATGAGCTCCCAGCCTCCACAGTGCCATAGTAGCCGCACCCTCAATGATCTACTGCATCAATCAAGGCACCCGCTCAACACTCAGCAAAGCTCCTATGCCATCAACTAGAAAGCTTCACGACAACTCTCCAACAATGGCTTCAACACATGCACAGCGACCAGCTTCAAATGTTGAGAGACCATCGACTTAACAGTCAGCTAGCCTCTCACAAAATGGCCAATAGCAGATTGGTGGCTCCATCTACTATCTCCTAAGTGTAGCTCCCCAGCTCTTGGCTCCTTCACATTAGGGGAAAATTGGGATCTCAAAAGGGCCTCCAATTAGTGTTTCCTAATTTCAAGGGATAAGAGAGTGATTTGAGGTGTACCAATGAGAGTGCTAGAAGGTGTGGGGCAATGGTATGTTGAGGTGGAGGTTGGGCAAGCCTACAAAGAGCCCCTATTGGCTGCTCCCCTTACACTAGGGACCACCCAAACCATCCCCCCCCTCTTAACCGATGTTTGACCCTCCTACCAGGTGCACCTCCCCCACATGAGCCCAAAACTGCCTTCAATGGGATTGTAGAGCTCTTGTGGCAAATTTTTCTTCTCCCTCCCTCCTTCTAGGGCCTCTGCCCCCCACTGTTCTAGTCTAGCCTGCCAAATCACTCAGATTTGAACCAAATCCCATGTATTTTCCCTCTTCCCCCTCTTTCTCTGCTCCCTCCTGCTCTGGCTTGCTTGCTACAGCTCCTCTCTCTCTCTCTCTCTCCTCTCCCTCTCCTGTGCCTCTGTTGGAGCTACTCTATCCCTCTCTTGTGCCTCTGTTGTGCTGCTCTGTTCCTCTCCTTCTCCCTCTCATGTACCTTTGTTGTTGCTACTCTGTCCCTCTAATTCTCCCTCTCTTGTGCCTCTATTGCTGCTGCTCTGTGTCCCTCTCCTTCTCCCTCTTTTGTGCCTCTGTTGGAGCTGCATTGCCTTGTGTAGGAGTCCCATTGTTACTGTTGCAACCTTTGCAAGCATGGTGGGGAGAAAGGCTACAAGACCATGCAATGCTGTGACCTCTTGTGTCTTCCACAACACCAAAAATGCATTGGATGAGTGGATCCCTTGGACCTACAGCTTAAATGATTGGATAGTGATGAAAGGATCAGCCAAAGGTCCACATAAGCTTCCCAAGAGCAAGAGAGGTGACATCTTGCATGAGTGGAAGGGGCAGATCTTGAAGTTCAAGTTTGGGAAGAAAGGATGGCTTGCAAAAGTGCAACATGTTTACATGGGAAAAGATATGCAGCTTCCTCCATCATTCAATCAATCTAGGATACCATCACACTGTGAGCATTTCTATCTATGTACCTTTTTCACCTGTAAGTGTAATGAGTCCATTTGGAAATTTTGTGTTTGGTTTCTAAGAGCTCTTATTCATGGTGGCAGATGTTTTCCCTTCGGACCTCGAGGAGTGGAAACCAGTTGAATCATTCATAGGCAAGTTCATTGCGATTCATGAGGATTTAGGTAAGCAAATGCATGCCGGGGAGAAGTTGGCCTCCTTGCGAATGAAGAATGTGTATTGGTATAATGCAACATACATCACTCCAATGACATCATCAAGCTATGGCTGTCTACAAACCATTGCACCACCACAACTTCAAGACATGGATTGCAGCAATGTGGACTCAAGGACATTGCAATCGTACAAGGACAAGATTGCAAAGAATGTGGGCATGGACATGAAGTTTACACTTGGATCCAAAGGGGCAAGGTTATCTTGGTTTATGCCTTTGCACATTTTTTCTTCTTTATTTCAAAATATACATATGCATAGAACAAAAACTATGTGGTCCTGCAAGCGTGTAGATGAAAATGCTCTTGAAGATTTACTTGGGATGAATTGGGGAACCAGGTCAGGCGACCACAAGGGTGATGTGTTTCAATGTCACGCATGTAAAGACAATGTGGTTATTAGATACTATTTGTCACGCCAAATGTTGTATTTAGCTTTTCAGTACAGGCGCTGGAAGAAAACAAATCGCCGGTGGCTTCCCCTAGACTCTAATGATGAAGACAATACAGGGGTAAGTTTGTCTATTGATGTTGAAGAGGGAGATGTCAAGAATGTGAATGTCACATCGCAATGGACTCTAAGGGATGTGTGAGAACACCTATTGGTCATGGAGGACGGCATGTCAGAGTCCTTTTACTTTACCTTAAATGGTGGTAAGATCAGCCGCCGTGTGGAGAAGTGCATGCATAGTGCCAATTTCATTCCTCGTGCAACTTTGAAGATTGCTAACAATGTGTTTGACTAGTGCAACATTTAATTTTTTGTCTGTCAAATCCTAGTTATTGCTTCAAAAGATGATGGACAATTAAATTAAAATGTTATTTCTTTTAATGTTTTCTCCTTTCAGTTCATGGTAAATATTTTTCAAAAAATTTGGGGATTTTATGAATAATTTTAATTTTTAGGGTTTTGATATATATTAAGGGGTAAGAGCCCTTTTTACATCACATTCTCACTTTCACATTTAGAGAGCCATAGAAACTCCCATCCTCAAAAGTTACTTCCTCCATCAACTGGTATTTGCCATGGATTCAGCTAGAGCTGCATTCCATGACTTCATCTCACGAACTGCATTTGTAGATCATGAGGAAGAGCTATTTTTAGTATTTGATAGGACTTTAGATGTCCTAGGCACATATATGCGAGCCAAGGATGACTTCTTAGATCTCATCCTTTACATGCAAGATAATTTCTCAAATTTTGCCTATACACATGACCACACTTCAAAGACATGGGTTCCCATAGATTACATAAAGTATCTGTTCATAGAGGAACCCAAGTTTGTAAAGCGCTTGGACCGCTTTTGTGACAACCTTACAGACCAAGGGTTTGGGACAGTCAAAGTTCAAGACATCCTAGACGCAAGGATCACAGGAAATACAGGCACCAAATTACTTTCATGGGAGATGACATTCATCTTCCTTCTCCAAGAAGGAAATTTAGAGGAAGAAGCCTCATCATCTAGCACCCCCTCTATTAGCCTCATCGTCTAGCACCCCCTCTAGTCATCCCTAGACTAGACTCGAACATCTACATGGAAGAGAGTCATGATGATCCAACAGAGGAGATGGAAGCAGCTCAAGCATTGAGCCTACTTCAAGAGCCCCCAGTAGAGCAAGAATTTGCAGCGGAGACCGTTGACCCAGACTTAGAATTATGGTCCTTGTCCCCCCTCATCATCGATGGAGAAGAGTACGTATTCCTCCATGACATAGAGATTCTTTTTGGACTACAAGAGGATGAGGCACTTAGAGTCCTATCGGGGTTCGATGTTGACACAAGTGTCAAAGATCTTGGGGTTTAAGGTACCGAAGACCAGACAATGGAAGACTTTCTCTTGACGATGCTGGTTTCAATGAGGGATGCAGACATGTCTGTATATGATGCCCAACCCTCTCATGCAGAAGCTTCCACCTCCAACACAAGTTAGGAGAAAGCGTCCACCTCCCAAATGGAACATCACACAACACCTAGTTCCATCAACATTGCAAATGAGGAAGGGATAGAAGCCGACGACGCTATAGTGGTAAGTTCGAACAATATTTTTTATTTTGATGTTCTTTCAGTTTAATTTGTTTTTTTGGTCTTCTACTGTTTGTTGAATTGTTGCAAGATGCGTTCGAGCTTGATGAATTCTCATCTCGATGGGGTAATGTTCGCAGCACATTTGGGCCAGATCATTCTTTGGCCCATTACCTTGTCAAAGTTGCAAAGCATATCATGGTCTTTCACGGCAAATTTTCTCCTCGAGTTCCTTCGGAGCTGTTGAAGTGCAAGGCATTGTCGCGTGCTATCGGATACTCCAACATTACTCGGAATGTCGACAAAGTCATTTTGGTACACCGCCTGGCTGCTATCATTGCCTTTGGATCGAACATTCATGGTAGGGCATTGACAGCAACGGCTATGTCTTTGGCAGCAAGAGAGGAGGATGTTAGTGCTGTTGTGGCTAGATTTATATCTAGGAATCCACTAGGGGATTCAAAGACTCCTATTCTTGATGTACTCAAACTAGCCAAGAAGAAAGATAGCCTGTGAGGCCTTTTGCATATATAAACATATGTTTAAATGGATATTTCAATGGATACATGACTACATGTCTTTATTATTTGTTTTAAGTTATCATTGCTCGTCATGAATTCCATTGTATTTTGTTTAATTCATTGATGATATATTTTCTCCATCATTTTAATTATGTTAATTTAATAAATTTCTAGCCAATTTAGTATCATTTTCACCAATTCTGGTTATCAAGAGTTCTTTTCTGTCAAATCCTGAAGGAATTTCACCATTGCGCAGAAGGGAAAAGTGTCCGGCACATTGCCAGGACCCCAGAAAGCCCAAAACTTGCCATGGCATGAATTTGGGCATTTTAGCAAGTAAGTGTCCGGCACGTCGCCAAGACCCCAAGAAGCCCAAAACCTGCCACGATGCGAATTTGGGCATTTTGGACTTGCCAGAATGCCAAATTCAAGTCGTGGTGGGTTTTGGGCTTTTTGGGGTCCTGGCAGTGTGCCAGACACTTTTCCCTTCTGTGCGATGGTGAAATTCCTTTAGGATTTGATAGAATTCAAAACTTACCTTAAAATGATCATTTACTGCAAGCATTGATATGGAAAATATACAACAATGCGATAGTGTAGAGAATGTCGATATATTTTATTTAAAAAAATGGGCCCTTGGGTCTTAGATACAAGATAGTGCCTTCAAGGGCAGGGGGTGGTCTAAGTCCTAAGAGTGGGCTGCAAGAGAATCTAAGGCTTCAAACTTGGGTCACTCTGTAGCCGCTTTGCCCAAGCCATGTCCTTGTCGATGACTGTGATGCGCTTTGCATGGATGGCACACAAGTTGGCATCCTCGAACAGAGCGGTGGTCACTTGCTCTACAGCCTCCTGGAGTGCCCCCATAGCTCTTGTGCTGAAGCGCACATCGTCCTTGTATCTCTGTGCGATCTCCCATACCACACGTTGGAAGGGAGCACACAGGATCAAGTTGTCGGTAGTCTTCTACATTTTCTTGATCTCCCTCAGGGCCTGCGCTCTTGGTTTTTCTCGGTATGGCTTCCTGACTCTTGATGGGGGCCTTACAGGTACCCGAACACCTTCCCACGGCCTCCTGTCTGCCTTGAACTTCTTTTATTGCTCCTGTCTGCATTGGTCCTCCTCCAAGTCCTCCTCTCGCTAATGTTTGGAGCTTTGGCCTTCTTTGGGATGGGGCTTCCTTGGAGTCTGCTTTACCCTCCTCATGGGCACAGGGATCATCTCTGTGATGGGCTATATCTCTGGGAGAGGGAAGATGGTGCTCTTCCTGCCAGTCTGTTGACCCTCAGGAAGCCTCTCTATATCTGGGAGGTTATCGAACACATTTCATTCGATTGGGAGAGGGATCTCATGTGAAGAGAGTTGGAGAGAAGTAAGGAGTCTCACTTGCAGCTTTCTCACATACACAATGGGGGAATACACACAAAGGTGGAGGCTGAAAACAGTTTTTCTCTTCTTAGTTGTGAAAGCCAAAAGAACTCTCTCTTGGTACAAAAGGAATAGATGAACCCTATATGTGGGTCTCAAACAAAACTCAACTAACCTAGGTGGCATACTAACTGAGCCACTAGCTAGAGTACATAAAGATAGCTATCATCCATTCATGGGTGGTGTACCAACCGCATCTAGCTTACACAACCAAGCTACATCACATGCAACCATTGCTGCACCCCTATACTCAGCCTTTGTGCTCGACAAGGCAATTGTAGGATGTTTCTTGCTCCTCCAAGTGATGTAGCACTCCCAAAAGAGAACACATATCCACTAGTAGATCGTCTATCAGAAATACTACTAGCCCAATCAGCATCAGTGTATCCATGCAACTGTATCAAAACCCCAGTCTCATAAAATAGTCCATACTGCAATGTGGACTTCACATACCTCAGTATGCATCTAGCCACATCCAAATGCAGTTTCCTTGGAGCTTGCATAAACTGACTTACCAACCCAACAACATAGCTCAAATCTAGCCTGGTAATAGTCATATAAATCAAACTTCCTACTATGTGTCTGTACATAGTAGGGTCTTCTAGAAGCTCACCTGCATCTGCGCTCAACTTCACATTCTGCTCCGAAGGAACTGAAATAGGCTTACAGCCTGTCATCCCATATTTGGAAAGCATGTCCAATCCATACTACCTCTGTAAGAGCCATATCCCACTTGTGGATCTAATCACATCAATGCCCAAGAAGTAACGCAACTCTCCCAAATCCTTCATCTCAAACTTCTACTTCAATAGCATTTTCACATGAAGGATATTTTCATCACTATATCCTGTGATGATCAAATCATCAACATAAATGACAAGCAGCATAATACCTTTCTCTGTTTTTCTCACATAAAGTGGGAAATCTACCGTGGAAATCTAAAAGCCAATAGTGACAAGATATTGTCCTATCTTGTCATACCATGCTCTGGGTGCTTGCTTCAAGCCATACAAGGCTTTCTTCAACCTGCAAACAAACTCAGGATGAACAGCATGCACATAACCTAGTGGTTGCTCCATATAGACCTCTTCTTGCAAATCACCATGCAAGAAGGCATTCTTTACATCCATCTGATGTAAAGACCAACCCTTTGATGCAGCCATAATAATGACTACTCTTATGGTTGCCATCCTTGCAACCGAACTGAATGTTTCTTCATAATCAATGCCATATGTCTATGCATACCCCTTGACAACTAATCTTGCCTTGTATCTGCTCACAGAACCATCTACATTGTGTTTCACCTTATAAACCCACTTGCAGCCAATTGCATTCTTGTCTTTAGGCAAAGGCACCAATTCCCATGTAGCATTTGCTTCCAAGGCATCCATTTCTTCATCCATGGCTTTCTGCCATTTTTCTTTTCCCATGGCTTGCTTAAAAGAAGTGGGTTCTGGCTCATGTATCACTTTGACCATATAGGCATAGTGAATGGCTCTAAATCCATCATATTTCAGCCTATCCATAGGATACTTAGCTCTATTAGACCTGCGCAAAATAGGCTCACTACCAGGTGCTCTCAAAACATCCCTTATCTTCCTTACTCCAGGTGTAACAATAGAAGCAATACCCAACTCATCATCAAGGCTCTGTTCTGAGCCACTGGATTCACCATCCACATAAGAGTGACCTGCATTCACATCAACCATGGGCTGATCTACTTTCTCTTTTCCCTTTCGTGATACTTGCATACCATTATCTACATTGCTTTGAGGAGATTCTCCTGATCTCAATATGCCTGTCCATGGTGAAGTATGTAAACCACTACTAGAGGACACTACATATTTTGTAATTGCTGTTGTGAATTCTGTGCAGCATTACCATTTTGTGCATCTACATCATCAATCACATTTACTGGTTTATATTAGCTGCTCATCTCATCAAAAACAACATCTCTACTCACTGTAAACTTACGAGTAGAAGGGTTATAGCATCTATACCATTTCTGCTGCAGAGAATAACCAATAAAGATGCACTTCTCAGCTTTTGGATCCAACTTGGATCTCAACTCATCTCGCACATGAACATAGGCAATGCAACCAAAAACTTTCAAATGAGAAATATCTGGTTTCCTACTCGTATACCTCTCTTCTAGCATCATGCCATGTATTGCTGCAGTGGGAGTCATGTTCATTATGTAGACTGCTATAGCAACTACTTCAGCCCAAATAATCTGGCAAGTCTTTTTCGTTGAGCATGGCACGAGATACCTCTCCAATATGCCTATTTTTCCTTTCTACAAGTCCATTTTGCTGTGGGGTATGACTGCATGAATATTGTTGCTTTATGCCATGCTCCTGCAGGAACCTTGCAAACTCATTTAAGAGGTACTCTCCCCCTCCATCTGACCTTAGGCATTTTATTTGCAGGTCTGCTTCTTTCTCAACCATAGCTTTAAAAGCTTTGAAATGCCCAAACACTTCACTTTTCTTTTTCATAAAATACACCCAAACTTTTCTGCTATAGTCATCAATAAAAGTGACAAAATAATGACAGCATCCAATAGATGCAACTTTAGTAGTCCACACATCAGAGTGGATTAATTCCAATGGCCTCTTACTCTCTTGAACATGTCTAGGAAATGGTTTCCTTGCCTGTTTTCCAAATTGATAGACTTCACATACCTTACGCAATTCTGCAACCTTCAACTTAGGCAATCCTGCAACAATATTTTGGGCCTCCATTAATTTAAGTCACTGTACATTAACATGACCAATGCGTTTATGCCAGATATCAATATCTACAATTACACCGGTCCCATGTGCAAACATTGCTGCACTCAATTCAGGCATGTCCTGCCCTTCTTCTTCCCTTTTGCTATCAAGCGACCTTTATTTTTCATATCCTCAACAAAGCATCCATGAGGATTAAATCTGACCTGCAAGCCCTGCTCAACCATTTGACCAACAGAAACCAAGTTCTTGGTGATATTCGGGACATGAAATACATCAGACATGTATTTATTTTTCCCATCCTTCATAGACAAAGGAATTTTACCAATCTGCACAATAGGATGTGCAGTATCATCACCAGTCTCCACAAATCCTGGTCTTTCAATTTTCCTTGCATCCTGCATCCATTCTGCATGACCTATCATGTGGTTTGATGCACCTGAGTCAACATACCACAAATCATTGCTTTCTTCTGCACTTGTCAATGAATTGGTCATGTGTTGCACCATAAACAGATGCTCATTTTTGTCATCACCCTGTCTACTAGAGGATGCATAATTGCCTTGCTGCAATTTTTCATTCATGATGTCATTCTACTTTTTGTAGCAGTCTTTAGCCATAGGACCCATTTTACCACAATAGTAGCATTCAACATTGTTGTTTGCATTTTGGCCTCTCTGCCATTCACCACGATCTCTTTGGCTCCCCCTGCCTCTAAAGTTACCACGTCCTCCTCCATAGGACTGGTTTTCTTGAATTTGCTACATATTCTAATTTCTGCCATGGCCTCCAGATCGGCATGCTTTACCTCTGCCTCTACCTCTTCCAGCATTTGAGTAGAAGACAGTTTCTTTTTAAGTTCCTCCTGAAGAAGATGCACCACCATTTCTCTGCTCTTTAGAAATTAGAAGAGAAATCAACTCCCCAAAATCATGGAAATTCTCACGGACGGCAATGGATGTCCAGAACTGTGCATAATCCTTTCCCAGACCATTCAAGGTCACAGAAACTAAATCATCATCTTCCACTATCGACCCAATGGAAGCAAGTGCATCTGCAATCTTCTTCACCTTCATGTGGTAGTCATTGATGCTCATAGTTTCTCTCTACACATTATGCAACTCCTGCTTGAGCTGCATTTTCCTGGCTTGCGTATTTGTGCTATACATTTTTGTCAAAGTATCCCACGCCTCCTTCGGCGTACTTGCATCTTGAATATGCACAATCATAGAATCTGAAATACTGATAGATAGCCAGTACATAACTTTTCCAACTCTCTCATGCCAGCCTTTAAATGCCTACAACTCTTGTTGATTGGGAACATTAGGAATAACTGGTTCTTGTTCAGCTTTAGTAATGAACTCCCAACAGCCTTTTCCCTTAAGGAAATTCGTCATTCTAAACTTCCATGCTGGGAAGTTGTTTTTGTCAAGCTTTTCAGTGACTATATGTGAAAGAGCATCAGATGCCATTACAGAACACTGCAAAAATATTCTATCACTGCAAAAAACACAACTTCTGCCTCACAAGGACAAATCTGCAAAACTGACGAAAGGGGTATTTGACCACACAGTCACTTCCTAGTGACGATTTTGCATCAACAAGCAATAAGAATGATTCTGTCACTCTCAATATCTCTATGCATAGGCATACGATGCAATTTCTGTGGCAACTTTTCACTGACCTACAGAACAGTGGTCACATAGCAAAAACAGGGCACCTTTCTGAGTGCCTGCGGAAAATTTCCGCCACCAAAACGGGCCCCGAAATGGCCTCGAATCAAAAAAATAATGTCACCAAGGGCTTAGCCCTCCCCCATAGCATATACTACCCTCTCGCCGAGCTCTCGCCACATCGCAAAGGGCGTCCCAATCTGAGACAGTGCACTCTTGCACTTTTCGGCTGTGCTACCTGCAGAGATTTGCTCCCAAACTCGAAAAAGGAAAGCAACACTGATCCTCTTACCAAGACACCGCGAACTTGGTTTGCTTTGTTGAGCTCCTTACATGAACCGAGCTCTGATACCATGTGAAGAGAGTGGGAGAGAAGTAAGGGGTCTCACTTGCAGCTTTCTCACATACACAATGGGGGAATACACACAAAGGTGGAGGCTGAAAATAGTTTTTCTCTTCTTAGTTGTGAAAGCCAAAAGAACTCTCTCTTGGTACAAAAGGAATAGATGAACCTTATATGTGGGTCTCAAACCAAACTCAGCTAGCCTAGGTGGCATACTAACTGAGCCACTAACTAGAGTACATAAAGATAGCTATCATCCAGCTATTATTCATGGGCGGTGTGCCAATCGCATCTGCAGCTAACAAGTCAGTGACATAAATGCACAATGGTCACCCTGGCATATCACGAGTGGAGCTCGATATCTCAACATCTCATGGGGAGGGGAAGGCTGAGGGGAAGGTTGAGGGGAAGGCTGAGGGGAAGGCTGAGGCTAAGGCTGAGGGGAAGGCTGAGGGAAAGGCTAGGGAGAAGGCTGAGGGGAAGGCTCATGCTCTTGGGGCTAGGGAGTGGGCTCACGGGACTTGGGAGGAGGAGAAGGCTCAGGAGACTAGGGAGTGGGCTCACGGGACTGAGGGGAGTTGGGGGAGGGCTCACGAGAGTCAAGGGAGGCGCCACCGGACTCGGATAGGTTCATGTGCATAGATACCATGGAGGTGGTGGAGCTAGAGGAGGAAGGGTGGAGGTGGCGTTCAGTGGGTCTAGTAGTGTTCTTCACTCTTGCCATTGAATAATGAGAGTTAGGGTTTTTTGAAACTTTTTATAAGGGCCCATCATGTTTTGACATCCCTTTTAATTACATTTAGGGTTTCATCGTGCCCCCGCCCTAACCCCTCCAACCCCCCCACCCTCGCCGCCCTCCCCCCCCTTGCCCTCCCCCTACTTGCCCCATCCACACCCATCGCCCTCCCCCATACCCCCCATCCCCCCCTCCCCCAACCCTTGCTACCACTCCACCCCTCCCCTTGCCCCACCCCATGCCCCTCCCTTCTCTCCCCCCTCCTTCACCATGTCCCCACTTTCCCCAACGTCATGTGAGTACAAAAATTGTGGTCAAAATAAGCAAGATATTAAAGAGTGAGTACACAAATTGTGGCCAAATAAGATATATATTTATTTCATATTTGTCGGAGTCTCAAATGCTGCAAGCCACCATATATCTTTCTCTGATTGCACTAAGAAATCTTGCTCTACTTCTTCATCCCCTTGAACAAAGGCCAAGGCTTTATTCATAATGCAGATGCTGACTCTCCCTAACTTGTGTTCTTTCACCAATTGAGCTTCATCCATTTTGATGACAAATATGAGCTTTCCATTGCAATCTGTACAACAAAAGAGAAAAATCATTAGGATAAACATGATATAGGAAATGAACTAAGTAAAGTGCAATGCTATAATGGATTTCCTCTTACCATCTTCTCTCATGCCATAGAATTTAACCATTGCTTGTTGTAGTTTTTCAACATATCTAAGTAGACATTGTTGAAAGCATTCATCTCAAAGGTTTGCAAGCCAGATTTCTTTTTACTCTTCCAAGTCATTGTGCCCCTTACGCAGTGGTACCCTCCAAGCATTTCTCTTGCACATTGGTTTTTTTCTCACCATGCACATCTCACAGACCAAGGTGTGGGTAGGGGCACTGTAGACTTCTTATACTTTCCTAAAATAGTAGACTTGAAAATTTGAAAACAGATGTGTAAGCTTCATGACTTACACCGGCAGTATCACAAGCTGCAAGCATCTCCTTTGCATCCACAATATCCTTGAAGTCCTTCATCACCTCCTTAGCAACTTGCACACATAGGCGCTTGTGTCTTGGGTCCCTTAGTATCCCAATGACATCGCTTGACTTCAATAGACTAGCTAGAGCATATGAACCATCAATATCATCCCCGTCCGTTCTTCCCATCACATCTTCCATGAAGTTCCTAAAGAACACAATAAAAACTTAGTCACAAACAATGTAGCACAAAAGAGTGTAATCTCATTGGAGCATTTGATAACCAACCTTGTAGCCTGGACTCTCCTCTTTCTAGCACCACTAGTGGGTGCCCATGCATCCATGTTATGTAAGTACCTTCTTTTCCTCTCCTTCAATCCCAAAGGTGTTTTTTTCATCTTTTGCACTCGTTCTTTTGCCTTCTCCCGTTGCTTCTCTATAGCTCATCGAACTTGATTGTATATAGATCTTTCCAAGCCTTTTTTGGACTCAACTAGCTTACAGAGTGATTCTTCTAATTTATATCGCTCCAAGTCCAATGCTTTGGCTTTATCATGAAGATCCTGGTTCTCCCTTTGAAGATCTTACATAGAGTTATGCATTGCAACAATGGTGCTATTTCCTAAATGTGCTAGCATCTTTGCTTGGGCTCTGCGCATCTCGCTTGCTTGCATAGCCATTGACTGAGCATTGTTTAATCGATTGCAATAACCAAGCAACCCCTCATGTCCATTTTCAACAAACCGAACTAGCTCATGCATTGTATGAAAAGGAGGGCTCTTTTGGTTGGCAGGATCTAAAGGATACAAGGATCCTTCTACCCAAAGGTCGAGATGCTTCTTTCCTTGCGAACGAAGACTGTGGATTTTGGAAGCTCCCCTCAATCCTAGACTACATGTGCTTGCATATTCAGCCTCCAACTCTAAGTGAACCTGGTACTTGTTGGAGACATCCTCAAATGGTGCCATGACTAAAGGAGTGTAGAGAAGGAGAAGGTGTGGAGATGCAGGCTTGAAGGAGTAGCACACAGGAAGAGGGAGGGTGAGGAGGAGGGATGGGGGATGGAGGACCAGTAGTTGAAGAGGAGGAAAGGGGGGTAGACCAGCAAGTGTGGAGGGTGAGGAGGAGTAGGCATGGAGGAGGAGGGAGGGAGGAGGGAGGAGCAGCAGGGAGGGGGGAGGAGGAGCAGTGGTGGAGGAGGAGGGAGGGGGAGGGCAGGAGGAGTAGGCATGGAGGGGGGAGGGAGGGGGAGGGCAGAAGGAGCAGGTGTGGAGGAGGGAGGGAGGGAGGGGGAGGAGGAGGAAGGGGGAGGAGGGAGTGAGGAGGGGGATGGGAGGAGAGGGGAGGGGGAGGAGGGAGGGAGGGAGGGGGAGGAGGAGGGAGGGGGAGGAGGGAGTGAGGAGGGGGAGTGAGGGAGGGGGAGGGAGGAGGGGGAGGGAGGGAGGGAGGGAGGAGAGAGAAGGAGGGAGGGAATTCAAAATTTGAATTTTAAATGTTGAATTTTTTGGTTCCCACCTAGGAGTAAGAGGTGGGGTCACTTGTGGGCTTAACCCACCTAGGTGAGGGGGGGTTAGGACTTTTTGGGACCTACCTTGGCCCTTTCATTAGGACTAATCCATTTCTTAATCCGTTCCTTATGAGGCCCTTTTGAGACCCCAATTCTCCCCTAATGACATTAGCCGCCGACTATCCTCAAGAAACTCCCATGGGGGGCCTCCTCCAAGCTTCAGTGACACAACAATGGTCCTTACATAGCATCAACTAGCCGACAACCTCAATGTAACTACCGTCCAACACAAAATCTCCAAATATCCACCCTTGTAGCCTTGCAACGAAATAGCAACAGCAGGCTGCGGCTCCTTCAGTGGCTCCAATAGCCCTCCATAACTAGGCAGCCATCAAGCATCAAACGACTAAAGGCACCAAGCCACCCGGCTACTAATTCCATCCATCTATACAACTCATATGTAGTAACGACACGCTCTACAAAGGCTCCTTCTCATCAATGATCTCTAGCAACCACAAAGGTCCAATAAGTTTCCCCTACTCCAAATGCAAGGCTCCAAACATCTTGTCCCTGACAAAAAAGACACATAGAGCTCTATCGGATTTTGACCTCCATCTTCAATGAAATCTTTAATAGATTCTGTTGGATATTTAGATTTCGTTTTATCTCCACACATGGCTACCCTTGTGACACGTGGTGCAGCCAATAAAAGACATGTGGCACTACACATTTTGGCCATGTAAGCAACCACATCTGCCAAGACACATCATACTTATCTACACAGTTGTTGACACGTGTCACCCCTATCTTATCTGTCACATCATCATCTAGCTCATCAGTGCCCAATTAATAGTTGACTAGTCAAAGCGGAGTCATCAATGCCAGGTCATCACTAACTTTTCAGGTCATTAGTCACGTGTCACCCCTATCTTATCTATCACATCATCATCTAGCTCATCAGTGCCCAATTAATAGTTGACCAATCAAAGCTGAGTCATCAATGCCAGGTCATCACTAACTTTTCAGGTCATTAGTTAAAGTCAACATTGCCACGTCAACATTTCCCCCTATAGGCACATTGGACCTCTACTAGCACACCCCTTGTTAGGCATAGTCACTGCATGTGAATCCCCAGTGCTCACATGCGGTTTCACATCATCACATTACCTAAAACCTGGCATTCATCAGTTCAGTGAGCATACTTTAGAGTGCTCAAAGATATTGATTGGCAGATCACTGGTGGGTAAATAGCACATGATTTGATTTCACACACACATGCCATCATTGTAAAGCCATTTGGCTATTTTTTGACATTGTGCACTTTATTTCAAGCCTTGTAAAGCCTCTTGGCTATTCCTAGCATCATTTGCCACAAGCCTTGTAACAGATTGGATTATATATTGAAATTCTATTTTCACCGATAGTTCAGATTTCAGTTGATACAGTAAGTGTTTTGCAATTGATTCAGACAGTGATTTCACAAACACTTTCCGTACATTTCTTGCACCTTGTGTACGACTAGCAACCTCAATCTGGAGAAATCTGCTAAGTTAGACAACTCCAATTATGGCACATGGAAATACCGAATGGAGACCATTCTTGTACTTCAGGACAAATGGGAGTATGCCGATGGATCTACACCTAGACCATGGGATGATCCAGCTAGCAATAGCTCTACTCCACCTGTTCACAGCACCAGCAGTAGCGGGATCTACAATGGGATCTCCAGCTATACCAACAGTTTCCACACCTATAGAAAATCCTGTCATTGCCTGAGCATAGGACGAATGGGACAAGAAAGACAAGTATGCGTATCATTTGATAAAGAAGAATGTGCAAGATGTCATGCTAGGACAACTCAACATAGTCAAGACATCGAAAGAAGCATGGGATATATTCGCAGTTCTCTACAAGTCCAAGAATAGTTCCTGGATTCTCACAGTGAGAAACCAAATCAACCAGATTTTCCGCAACAGCAGCGCGAAACCGGTCATGTTTATGTATTAAGATCAAGTATTACAACATTCAACTCGCAGCACAGCAGGAGAGACCATGAATCCCGCAACAATGATTCAAGTCATCTTGAATGGACTAGGAGAGGGAAATGAGAATCTAGTCCAAAGTATGGCCATCCAATGGCAAATTCCAACACACGAAGTACTTCAGTCAGTTTTACTTGGTGAAGGACTCAGGACTCAGGCCATTAATGCACGCAAAGGTCATTCCAATGATCAAGCATTCACAGCTTCAGATAGAAGCAGAGGTAGAGGTAGAGGTAGAGGTAGATCATTCTAGTGAAGTGGTCATCATCAATAACAAAATTACCCTCAAAGTCAGAATCAGCATCAACATCAGCACCAGTAAAGAGGAAATCGTTCGAATTGAGGAAGATTCCAAGGACGATGGAATGCATCCACCAACATGTCAAACATTCAGTGTGACTACTGTCATAAGTTTGGACAGTATGAAAGAGATTGCCCCGCAACTGCAAGAAACAGCACGACCAAGGTGGTCAATCCAACAGCAGCAATCGAGGCAATTTCTGAGGAAGAGGAAATCATCATGGTGGACATTCTAGTCACAGTCATGATGCCAATGAGCCTGAGAACATGTTTCTTCCAAGTGAGGACATGCAGAAGACTGATACAGTGTATCTTGACACAAATTGCAATTCAAAAGAGGATTTGAGCTATCAAGTCGACCAAGTAGATCAAGATCCTTGGTACATCGACAACGGTGCATCATGTCACATGACAAAGCATCAGGAATGGTGTGACGTCAAAAATTGATATTTTTTATTTGGCATTGGTATTGTTTTCTTCTATGTTTTGATAAGAGTTTGAGTATCAAGTGATAGCCTAGTGGCTCTCACTTATTTCTATTTTCTAAGATATTGTATGGGATTGACAGGATGAGCGGAATGGATCATTGTAAATACCATGTGTATGAATGATAAATACCTTGGTATGGGGTGAGAGTTATTTGTGTATGGGATATTATGGGGTTTTTAGAAAATAGGAAGAGTGAGTCATATAAAGAGGTGGGCTCATGTCCATGTGTTCCAATAATATAAGAGAGATCACATGCCAAGCATGTGGAAGGCATGTGGAGGAGTGTGGAGTCAAGAGGAATCCTTCTAGAATTCCAATGTGGAATAAGGAGGATGTGGACATATGGAAAAGAGAGGGTCCCTATGGGGAGACTCTTGACTTTCTCAATGTTTTAAGAGTCTTAAGCATCTTTTGATGGGACACATGGCAAGAGTAGCCAAAAAGGACATGGATGGTGACATACGGGCTTATGTGATTGATGGGGGAAAGAATCTACAGGCAGCAATTGTAAATGGGTGAAGCACGGTGACAAAATCTCTATAAAAAGAGCCCTACTCTCCCTTGTTCAACATCTCTTCCACCATTAGGCCTCATGTTGCTGTAGCTCTAGTCTCCTCAAGCCTCTTCCATGAGCCTTCTCTCCCTCTTGTAGATATTCTCTTATGTAGAGTCTTGAGTCCATCTCTCTCTAGTTCATTCTCTCTCTATGAGTAGTCTTGGAGCTTCCACTCCCTCTAGTATGTATGAAGCCTCTTTTTCTCCCTTGTGTTTGTAGTATTTTGAGTTGCATTAGAGTGGATTCTCACTCTATTGGTAATGAAGGTCACTTCAGGTTCTCTCTCTTGAGTGTCTCTTTCCTTTTTCCCTTGTTTCCTCTTCCAAAGTGCTCAAAAGTGTTTCTATTCAGCCGCTCATTGCGCATATATGGTTTATCTATTTCCCAAGTCACAAAGGGAGCTCTTCCTCCCCTCCTAGGCAACCTCTATGGGACTTGGATCGTTGATGAAGTCTAAGCATGGAGGTAGTATTCTCCCAAGTTGGCACCAGTAGAAGGAGTAGGTGTTTTTCATGATAGTTTGACCCCCTATCAGTATTTTGCTCATAACTTTTTGCTTCATTGCTTAATTTGGACGAAACTTATATCAGTGTAAAGTTCTCTTCAAGGAGCATCATTTTATGTCTTCAATTATTATATTAGATTTTAGACCAAAAATCTATGACTCTCTGTGTGTGATAGTTTCTTTTTTAGATAGTTTTTACCCCCATTCAGTAAACTGCCCATATCTTTCTGACCGCTTCTCTGTTTCTCATGAAAATTATATCAGAGCAAAGCCCATTTTAAGGCCTATCTAGATATGTGTTCAAATATTTTATATCATGTCTCTGCTGAAAGTTATGGGTCTTTGTGTCTTATGATAGTTTGGAGAGTGTTTTGAGCTAAGTGTAAAGGTGTCTATGAAGGAGGTGCAATGTTTCCTCGAAACCTACCCATCGGACGCAATCAGCCCCTTCAAACTCCTAGATATATATCAATTCATGTCATGTTAATAAGCTGCAAGATCTTCTTTCAACAACGTATCGCTCTTCTCTTTGGTGTAGACCGGCTTGCTAAGATTATGGCCTCCGTTGATCCTTTCCTTTTCCCTATGCTTGAGTACAACATCACTTGGGATGTTACCATCTTTATTCTCATCTAAGGGAGGATAGTATGGTGTGGTCTCTTGGTATAAATGCTTCTTTTAATGTCCCTTTCCTAGTGATGAACATCTCTATCACTCAGTTCGAAAGCAATAGGAATTGAAGAGGTGCGTGAAGTTATTACCCCCAACTTCATGTCACATCTTTTGTTGGAGACGCCGGGTACATTTTGGTATTGGATTCATCCCACCTTACTAAACGGTCTTGGGTGTACTTGATTGTGTGTTATGCCTAGTACAGGCATGTAATTTCTAATGTGATAAAGAAGATGCCTGGAAGAACTCCATTAGAAGAGATTGCAGTCCGTTTAAGAGAACTAGAAGATTGTGAAGGTGATGCTCAAGCTATTCGCACGGTCATCATGATCATATCCTTTATGTTTGCACTCTTGAATATGTTGGTGAATCAACAATGCTGTCAGTAGGCACAATGATAGATTGGGTATTGTTTCATGCACTAGCAACTTGGTGTGAAGAAGAGTCGAGTCTTTGGGTAGTTTTTGACTATAACAATGGAGTGGTGATTCTCAATGCTTTCAACTTCTTTTGCTATGCAAATGATGAAGAGTACAATATCTTGAAGCTGTTATGTACACTTCCAATTGTGACAAGGGTGATTCTTGAATGCATGTATACACAATGTTTTCATGGTGTTGGTATACTAAGGCTCTGTGGGATCTTGTTTGGATCTTGTTTGGGATATTATTTGGATCTTGGTGTTTTTCATCATGGTGAAGATTCCAGTGTTTCGAGGGACCCAAGGGAAAGACCCGGAGTCTTATCTTCGGGATTTTATTCAAGGATGCCGGCTTTCTGGAGGGTCTATGAAGGATCGACGGGCAGAGATTTTGCCTGATTTTCTTGAAGGTGTAGCCTTGAGGTCGCATGAGGCCTTGTCAGACTCTACCAAGGAGGACTAGGACCAAGTGGTGGCTGCAATGAAGTAGAGATTTGGGGCAGTGGAGTCACCAAATGCTTTGATGTTGCAGTTGGACCGGTTCTATCAAGGAGAGGGTGAGATGGTCTCTGCATTGGCAATCCGATATGAAACTTTATGGACAAAGTATAAAAGGGCAGCTTTGCGAGCTATGGCATTTGCATCATCGGCCCCTCAAAGTCTCGTAGGGATGGAGCACTTATTTGTTCTGGCTTTGGAGCCTCGTCTTCGCTCAAAAGTAATGAGTAAAGATCCAACAACATACGTAAAGGCGCTTCACATTGCGACCAAGAAAGAAGCTTCTCTAAAGATTGAATCCTCTTTTGTGTCTTCAACAGCTTCAACTTCTAAGGTGGAGGTAATGGGCACTCCTCAAGTACCAAAGTCCTCTGAGTTAGATCATAATATCTCCCAATTGATGGTAGAGTTTGTTGATTTGAAATTGCATTTGGTTAATGCACGACAACCTAGAGCACCAAAGAGTGAAGATACGCCTCGAGATAAGAGTGGGGTCACTTGCTATGAATGTAATGAAAAAGGTCACTATCGCCTTGAGTGTCCTAGATTGAGAAAGAAAGAAGAAAAACAAGTATCCTCGTTAGAAGCTTCTTCAGGGATGAGAAAGGAGAGGTAATGATGGCTAAATGGGGACGTGGTAAAGCAAAAGAAGAAGAAAGCAAGGAAGAAGTAGATGAGGAACATTAGGAAGAGGAACACCGTAGTAAGAAAAATAAGGCATTTAGAAGGAGAATTACCCAGTCAGACATTCCTTTAGGACAAGGCATTGGAAGCTATGACTTGTTGTCAGACCTTAAAGAAAAGAAAGCTTATATCACCTTTGGTCAATTACTTGCTTTGTCTCCAAAACTACGGAAGGAATGGGGAAAGCTAGCAAGCACAAGAGTGTCAAAGAAGAAAAAGAAGAAAAGTACCATTCTTGTTGTTCAAAAGGTAGATATAGAGGTTCGTGATGATGTACCTGTGGTTGATGTGATCATTGATGGTCAAGTGATTTCTAATGTTTACATTGATGGAGGTGCATCGATTAATGTCATGAGTGAGAAGACCATGATAGATGTTGATTTAAAATACTCTAGTACGACCTCACCTTATCGCATCAAATTGGCTGACAACACTAGGGTAAAGACCTTGGGAGTTGTGAAGAATCTAGAAGTGGATGTATGTGGAATTTCTATGCCAACTACTTTTCAGGTGATCCCTACCAAGCCAGATTCACGTGCCTATCCATTGATTTTGGGAAGGCCTTGGGTATGCAAGTGAAGGCTATTCAGAAGTGGGATACTAGAGAATTGATTTTGTAGGGAAATGATAAGAAGGTGCGCTACAACATCAGAAGTCACAAAAAGGAAGTTGTCAAGGAGGAGTCTTCAACATCAAAGAGTTCGACCTCTGACTTAACCAATGAAGAAGAAGAGACAGGGTGTAGCTCTGAGGAGTTTAGCTCAGAGGGTGAGGTGGAAGGAGTGGCCTTTGGTCTTTGTCTTAGTGCTAATCAGGATGAATCAGGAGGGAACAAGGTGGTGGTACAATAAGATCCTATAGAGACACTTCATGTGGAGGATGTGGAGCACACTAAACGATGTCAACGCAATGAAGAGCTTCTTGGTGATTCTCTATCAGGTAGTGAGAAGCTCCAGTACTTGGATATGTTAGATGATTTTCCATGTCTCTTTGCAACAAGCTATTCACAGGTTCGACCAGTATCTCTTGTGGAGCACAAGATTGAGTTGAAGCCCGAAAGCAAGCCAATTGTGCAACGCTTAAGGCGATTGGGGGTGATCCAAGCGAGACACTAAAGAAAGAGGTAACACAAATACTTGAGGTGGGATTCATCTTTCCTATTGATGATTCAGAATGGATATCTCCTATAGTTGTCACACCAAATAAAGGAAATAAGTGGCGGGTTTGTGTGGACTTTCGTCCTTTGAATGCATGCACTAAGAGGGATCATTTTCCTTTGCCATTTCAAGATAAGATACTAGACCAAGTAGCAAGGCATGAGATGTATTCTGTATGTGATGGATATTCTGGGTACTTTCAAATTTGTATTCGGGAGGAAGATCAAAAGAAAACATCATTTGTCACACCTTGGGGAGTTTTTGCTTACAGAGTGATGCCTTTTGGGTTGACCAATTCACCAGCTACATTTCAAAGGTTCCTGAGTCAAGTGCTCGAGCCTTACTTGGGAAAGTTCATAAGGGTGTTCTTGGATGATTTTTGCATTTATTCTCAGCGCATAGATCACATGGAGAAGTTAAAGATGGCCTTAGCTAGGATTGATGAAGCAAAAGGGTGTCTAAATCCTAGCAAGTGTCATTTGGCTGAAACAAAAGTAGTCTTGTTGGGGTATATTGTGTCTGAAGAAGGCCTGCAAATGGATCCTGACAAGGTTCAAGCAATCATGGCATTGCCAAGTCCTGAGAGTGTCACTGGTGTTCGCAAAATTCTAGGAAAAAGCAAGTATTATCATTGCTTTTGTGATGATTTCACAGAGATAGTGCATCCCATGAACTTGTTGACAAGAAAAGGAGTTTCTTTCCAATGGGGTGTGAAGCAACAGGAGTCTTTTTAGCAATTTAAGGAGGCCATGAGTAAGGGCCCAATATTGAAACCCCCTGATTGGTTTCAAGACTTTTATGTAAATCCAAGTGTATCTTTGCATTCAGTTGGTGCTGTTTTGCTACAAAAAGGAGAGGCAGGTAGAATGCAACCCATCCATTATGCTAGCTGACAGCTTACAGAGGTGGAAACAAGGTATGAAGAAATGGAGCAGCAAGCTCTCTCTTTGGTGTTTTCAATCAGAAAGTTCCGCTCCTATTTATTACCTAGTTCATTTTTATTCCTTACCTCTCAATCTGTATTAGCATATCTAGTTTGCAAGCCTAATCTTGGGGGAAGATTTTCAAAATGGTTGTCAGAGCTTCAAGAGTTATCTTTCTCTTTTGTCACTAAAAATACCACTAGGTCCACTATGGTAGATTTGCTCACAGGACGAGAGGATCTGAGAGAAGAAAAGAAATATAAGGAGGACATTAATGATGAAAGGGGGTGGAGGGTAAGGTGTCCGTCCTTGCCCCCCATGATGGTCCTAGCTATTCCTTCACTATCACCAGTGACGGGAATGAGCAATGGACGAATGAAAATGTTTGGGAGATGATTCGAGATTAGTCCCAGGAGCAGGTGCAGGACTGGATCGGTAGCAGAGCAGCGGAGCTTCTTCAGCAGCAGTGGAAGGAGGGTGACATTCGTCTAAGATGGCGCCACAGTGCCAAACAATTCCACCTTTTGGTAATTATTCGACCGCCTTTGGAGTGGATCTACGCAGAAGGACTCCGCCCGCTGAGGACCTCAGAGTTAGCGGGCTTCTATAGTATTTCCCTGGCGGAGGCGTCAAGTTGGTTAGAGAGAGCTTACCACCATGGGATGAAGGGCCTCTCCCCTCTGTTGAAGGTTTTAGAGGATGGGTCTGATGATCCGGCCTCTCCTTCGAAACCCTCACAGAAGCGCCTTCGTCTACACACTGGACATCCTCCGACCACCTTGACATCGACCGCAAGCAGACAGTTGTTTGTGGCCCATCTCCCCTCTTCATGAGTATACGCATTATCTCTTGGAACGTCAACGGGTTCCACTCATCAGGAACCCGTGGCCCCAGGAAGATGGTGCTCAGACAGGAGCTCCAGCCAGCCTTGGTGGGAAGGGTAGATGTGCTCCTATTGCAGGAACACAAGCTTTCGACTTCTTAGACCAGTAAATGTGGGAAGGTCCTCATAGGACGCTCCCACACCTACTGGGAACCTTCGATTGGCGAGCAAGGGAGGAGCGGGGTGTCTGTACCTCCATCGACACTTCTCTAGTTCAGCATGTGTGTGGTTTTGGCACCATGATCCCAGGATGAGCACTTTGGGTGGGCTTGAATATTGAGGGATCCCGCATCGGCATCCTCAATATCTATGCCCCGACCGACCTCAGACGAAGAGCCGCTTTCTGGAGCTCTTTAATAGACTTATTGCCAGAGATGGATTCTTGGATTGTAGGAGGGGACTTCAATAACCTTGAGACCTTAGAGGATCAGCAGGGATGGGGCCTAGAGTTCCTCGGTATAGCTCAGGTAGAGTAGGCAGATTGGGACTCCTTCTTGTTCGCTGTGGGAGGTCGGGACAGCTGGAGGGAGCCTTCCTTTAGCAGATGGACAGGGAGTCTGGACTTCTCTTGGGGTTACAGAGGGAGGGAGGCAGACTTCTGGAGTGGTTGGACCGTTTCTATGTCAGCGATTGGGCGCTAGGCAGAGGTGGAGAGTCAGGAGTGGTTCATCACTTGGCTTATGAGCCTAGGCAGGATCCAATTTTCTTCATCATGTAGGCCACCTGGGCATACGTGGACAGCTTTCCTTGGCATCTGACAGAGACAGATGCAGGAGCGATGACTCGACACCCAGTTTGGGAGATCATAGGGAGTATTGTAGGCTAGCATATCTGGACTTCCAACTACGTGCAGACCGTGGGAGATCAGGATTCTTCTGCTATCCAGACCCTAGCGGACATTTGGAGCACGAACATTCACACTCAAGGGTCAGCGGGATCAGACTCAGGGGGAGTCCCGGGCAGGGAAGGAGAAGAGACGGCACTTCCTTCGCGACTGGGACCATCGAGAGCTGTTCTTCTAGCACTCTGCTTAGAGTCTTCAGTGGCATTACTCCCCCCCACCGTGGCTGTTTGTCCACACTCCCCGATGATTATGCCCTGAGAGGCTTGTAATTAGTATTTTGTTACCTTGGGCTGTATCCGTTTTGTGATTGCAGCACGCTAGCCTTTAGGCCCTCTTGTACTCTCATTTTCAAGCAATATAACTAGCACTACTTTTTGCATTTAAAAAAAATTAATGATGAAAGGGAGACACCACCAACAATTTTTGTCTTGTATTTTGATGGGGCTTTTAGTCCATGCCAAAAAGGAGCCGGGGGGATGGTCTTGATAAATTCTGAAGGTCAAGAAGTATGGGCTAGAGGACAAGAGCTTCCAGGTATTACAACTAACAATGCAGCTAAGTATAATGCTTTGATTCTTGGTTTGGAGGGTTGTCTTCAAAGTCAAGTTAAAGAATTGGAAGTAAGAGGAGATTCTTAGCTTATTATAAAGCAAATGCAAGGGCATTACAAGACAAGAAGTCCTCATTTGAAGGAGCTTAATCAAAAGGCTATGGCACCATGTAGTCAATTTGATTTTTGCAAGCTTGTTCATATAAATAGAAAAGAAAATCAAAGGGCAGATGAGTTGGCTACTCAAGCCATTGTAGTACAAGACCAGGGGGTGGTTTCTTTGGTAGACACTAGATGGCCAGAACTGCAAGATGTTCAGCAATATGTGAAAGAAGGCATGTTTCCTCGAGGGTTAACTCCACAACAGAAGCAGAGATTGGTAGTGAAGGCTTGTCCCTATACTATTGTTGATGACATTCTTTATAAATTGGAAAAAGATAAGGTGCTCCATTGGGTGGTCCATCCTATGGAGACAAGAAGAATCCTAGAAATGTGTCATGGATGCTCTGGTCATTTTGCTTCAGCAAGCATAGCTAGGAGAATTCTTAATGTAGGTTACTTTTGGCCAGCCTCCATAAGGATGTATATGAATGGTGTCGAAGTTGTAAAGTATGCCAAAAGTTTGGATGGCGACAGTTGATTCTTGGGCCCTTGAAGCCTATTCTAGCATATGGACCATTTGAGAGGTGGGGGTTGGACTTTGTGGGACCACTCCCTCGCTCATCTCAGGGCAAGCATTATTTATTGGTGGTTACAGATTATGCAACTCGGTGGGTAGAGGCCAAGGCCACAATCAATAGCAAGGCAAGCACAGTTGCAAAATTTCTCTTTGATCAAATTTGTTCCTGCTTTGGTTGTCCTTTGGAAATTCTCGCTGATGGAGGAACCTCTTTTAGAAATGAACTAATTGAAGATGTGGTGCATAAGCTAAAGATAAATCATAGCATGTCCTCGCCATACTATCCCCAATGTAATGGCTTGGCGGAGAAAACAAATGGATTGTTGTGCAAATCAATGGGAAAGCTTGTACACACCAAGAAAAGGCATTGGGATAGGCACTTGGCAGAAGTTTTATGGGCTTACAGAACCACACACAAGCTAGCTATTGGGTTTACACCATTCCAACTAGTGTATGGAATAGAAGCCATTTTGCCCATTGAATTGGAGATACATAGTCTTCACACTCCTATAGCAACAAAAGAAAGACAGGAGGATGCCTATGCTCAATGCTTGGTATAGCTAGAAGCCTTGGATGAATGCAGATTACAGGCCTTAAAAAACTTGGAAGCTTCTCAAAAAAGGCGCAAGGCCCGTTTTGACACCAAATTACGCAAGAAGAAAGACATTGCAGAAGGAGATTTGGTCATGAGATTTGATAGCCGTCTGGACAAGCAACTAGACAAAAAGTTTATTGGCTGATGGGAGGGACCATATCGAGTCAAAAAGAAGTTCATGAATGGAAGCTATCAGCTTAAGGATGTTGATGGCATGGTGATACCCGGATGCACCAATGAGTATCGCCTTAAATTCTTCTATGCTCGACCACCTTGAGGGCTAGCAGACCCTCTCTGTCATTAGAGAGGATCTGCTGGGGGGGGAAAGATGTGATGCCAAAAATTGATATTTTTTATTTGGCATTGGTATTGTTTTCTTCTATGTTTGATAAGAGTTTGAGTATCAAGTCATAGCCTACCAGCTCTCACTTATTTCTATTTTCTAAGATATTGTATGGGATTGAGAGGATGAGTGGAATGGATCATTGTAAATACCATGTGTATGAATGATAAATACCTTGGTATGGGGTGAGTGTTATTTGTGTATGGGATATTATGGGCTTTTTAGAAAATAGGAAGAGTCATATAAAGAGGTGGGCTCATGTCCATGTGTTCCAATAATATAAGAGAGATCACGTGCCAAGCGTGTGGAAGGCATGTGGAGGAGTGTGGAGTCAAGAGGAATCCTTCTAGAATTCCTACGTGGAATAAGGAGGATGTGGACATATGGAAAAGAGAGGGTCCCTATGGGCTCCATGTGGGGAGACTCTTGACTTTCTAAATATTTTAAGAGTCTTGAGCATCTTTTGATGGGACACATGGCAAGAGTAGCCAAAAAGGACATGGATGGTGACATACGGGCTTATGTGATTGATGGGGAAAAGAATCTATAAGCAGCAATTGTAAATGCGTGAAGGAGGATGACAAAATCTCTTTAAAAGGAGCCCTCCTCTCCCTTGTTCAACATCTCTTCCACCATTAGGCCTCATGTTTCTATAGCTCTAGTCTCCTCAAGCCTCTTCCATGAGCCTTCTCTCCCTCTTGTAGATATTCTCTTATGTAGACTGAGTCCATCTCTCTCTAGTTTACTCTCTCTCTCTATGAGTAGTCTTGGAGTTTCCGCTCCCTCTTGTACATATGAAACCTCTTCTTCTCCCTTGTGTTTGTAGTATTTTGAGTTGCATTAGAGTGGAGTCTCACTCTATTGGTAATGAAGGTCACTTTTGGTTCTCTCTCTTGAGTGTCTCTTTCCTTTTTCCATTGTTTTCTCTTCCAAAGTGCTCAAAAGTGTTGTCTATTCGGCCGCTCGTTGGGCATACATGGTTCATTTATTTTCCAAGCCACAAAGGGAGCTCTTCCTTCCCTCCTAGGCAACCTCCATGGGACTTGGATCGTTGATGAAGTCTAAGCATGGAAGTAGTATTCTCCCAAGTCGGCACCAGTAGGAGTAGGTGTTTTTCATGACAGTTTGACCCCCTGTCAATATTTTGCTCATAACTTTTTGCTCCGTTGTCCGATTTGGATGAAACTTATATAAGCATGAAGCTCTCTTTAAGGAGCATCATTTTATGTCTTTAGTTATTGTATTAGATTTCAGACCAAAAATCTAGGACTCTCTGTGTGTGACTGTTTCTTTTTCAGATAGTTTTTACCCCCGTCAAGTAAATTGCCCATATCTTTCCGATCGCTTCTCTATTTCTTATGAAACTTATATCAAAGTGAAGCCCATTTGAAGGCGCATTTGGATATGTGTTTGAATATTTTATATCATGTCTTTGTTGAAAGTTATGGGTCTCTATGTCTTATGATAGTTTGGAGAGTGTTTTGAGTTGTGTAAAGGTGTCTATGAAGGAGGTGCAATGTTTCCTCGGAACCTACCCATCTGACCCAATCAGCCCCTTCAAACTCCTTAATATATATCAGTTTATGTCATGCTGAGCCGCAAGATTTTCTTTCAATAACGTATCGCTCTTCTCTTTGGTGCAGACCGGCTTGCTGAGATTATGGCCTCCGCTGATCCTTTCCTTCTCCCTATGCTTGAGTACAACATCACTTGGGATGTTACCAATTTCATTCTCATCTAAGGGAGGATAGTATGGTGTGGTCTCTTGGTGTAAAAGATTCTTTTTAATGTCCCTTTCCCAGTGATGAATATCTCTATCACTCAGTTGGAAAGCAGTAGGAAGTGAAGAGGTGCGTGAAATTATTAACCCCAACTTCATGTCACAATGGTTCATAGAGATGAAACCATTAGAAGGTCAGAAGAATGTCATCTACACATGATTTTGATCTTTTTGCATGTCTGGTTTTCTACCATGGCTTTGAATTCTTGAAATCTGGAAAAGACTTCAGATTTCTCTTTCAGAAAGTAGACCCAAAAATGTCTTCAGCATGGCTGGTGAATACATGTCTTCAACATGCATGACCTTTTGTAGGAGTCACAGCATTCAAAGACAATTCACTTGTGCCAATACTCCTCCAGCAGAATGCAAGAGCTGAAAGGAAGAATGTGTTGAGATATGTTGCCATGAGCACATATTAGAGACTAAGCTTTGCCAAAACTTTGTGGAGTCGATAGTTACAAAGCCACTTGCATGGCATTTGATTGTTGCATTAAGGATCCCACAAGTGTTGACTATTCAAAGGGCTCTCTCTATATAAGAAGCCTATTATGTATTATTGAATAGATTGAGTGTTTGCTACCCTATGTCTCTCTTGTGGTGCTTTGATCCTCCTTAATCCCTCACTTTGACATGGTATCAGAGTTCCCTTGCCTTCCGCTGAGGCATTGCGATTCTTGAGAGAGTGAGAGTGATCGAGAGTTTAAGATTTCTCTTGAGTGTTCTCCGTGAGAGTCCATTTCTGTTGAGTGATTTTTGTCCATTTGATTGACAAATATTTTTATTCATTCCTTTATGAAGAATTCCGTTCATTCTATCTCTTTCGATGAGAGAATTCTTCCTTGTTCGAGTGAGAGAAAAGAAGTATTTGGTTGAGAGATTGTGTGAGAGAGAGAGCGCTTTCATTCATGTTGTTTGAGAGAGGGGAGATTCTACTCTCTGTGAGAAATTGAAAGAGAGAGATGCTTTGAGGAGGCCTCCACTATAGTTCTTTGAGCAGCCTATCAAGGCAGAGAGCTGAGTCTCTAAAGGCTCACAGCAAGCAGTGCGTCACGGCTCATATCAATGAGCTGCTCCATTAACAGACCTACAAATGGGCTACCAACAGCTGACTGAATGACTTCAAGGCTCCTGCAAATGTCTATTGCCTTCACCATCTATCTCCATGCAGTTTGACCTACCAACTACCCATAGGCATCTCCTTCATGGCTAGAAAAAGTCCTCTTAGAGCGGCCTATCTCCTAAGGCACACCCACATCTCCAATGAATAACTAGCACAAATAGCCTCCAGGGGATCTCCAAGGTCCACGACCAACAACTCCTATCAAACCTCACGGTAGTAGCACCTCCACTTCTCATAACCCGCTCTTTGCCAGCAACCCACGACCTCCTCCTTAACAACAACCATCAATGGCTCTGACTACCCGCTTCATGGCTCCTTCTCCATCAATAGCCAAGCTTCGTCCTACAAGGACTCTCTACACTCAGACGACGCCTTCACCGCCCACACGACAGACGCATGACCACGACCACACTATCCATAGCCTAACCACTGTGGTCAAGAAGCTGACACATGGCATGTGGCCATGTCAACACACAAGATTAGCCACCACACCCTAGTGACATGTGGCACATGTGCCACATCAGCATCTCCTTGCCTGACACGTGGTAAGATTGAGGTTTACCATGGTTGAATATCTTAAACCTTAGTTAAGTGTATGATTAAGTTAACTCACAAGTCAAATCAACCCACTAAGTCATGGTTAGGATTGGTTAATATGCCACATCACCTACAATGGCACCTAAGCACATAACCCTTGTTAAGCACAATTTAAATTCTACATCTGAATCCCTATGCCACATCATCAAGGGCCATTTCTCGATCAAAACTTCAACAAGTTGTAACTTCCAATTTCCACACGCTCCAAAAAGGAAAAGCGATCGTCTTTTTGAGCTCTACGCGTCTATCAAGTCAATTTTATTGTATGCAATTAGACACTGCCAGATTTGAAAATTTCTTCAACTACTAAGACCTTTGCAATGGCAATACGCACCCCAAAACTGTTGAGAAGTTCACCGGGGAAGGATTTCACACTTGGTCTACACAAATGAGGTATCTATTGATGCATCAAAAGCTTTGGAAGACTGTAAAAGAAGACATACCCACTGCACAAAATGACGCCTAGAAGGAAAAAAATGAAGCAACACTATCACTCATTGGTTTGCACTTGGGTCCAAACATAATTCATCACATAGACTCCAAGGATCATGCCAAAGATGCATGGGATGAGTTGAACACACTGTTTCGTGCAAAAGCCAAAAACCAAGAAATTCATCTTAAGATTGAATTCTATGGTTTGCACATGAGCTTCAATGAATCCATGGCACAATTTATCAACAAAATAAAAAGCATTATGACCCAACTAGAAGGCATAAATGCAAAAGTAGGGGAAAAGGATGCACTTGCAATCCTCCTTTAAAAGCATGCCTGCAGAGTACAGTGCACTGACAACCACTTTGAAGAATCTCCCAGATTCTAAGTTTGAGGAATGTGTATCCTCTCTTCTTGAAAAAGAAATAGAGTTGAAGGCATCGACATCAACACACAACAGCAATAATGAAGAACAAGTATTGTTCAGTAAAACATCAACGAAGTGTTACCATTGCGGAAGGATGGGTCACTATCAAAGTGACTGTAGATTGAAGAACAAACTAAAGTGACACCATTGCAAGAATCTAGGACACAAGGAAGAAGATTGTAGATTGAAGAACTAGCAGGTCAACTACTTGGAGTCATCATCAAGCCATGAGCAAAATGACAAGAATAACATGTATTGAGAAGCAACATCCTTGCCACCTTTAGCCCACACATTTGTAAATCAAACCTGACCACCTGAGATTAGCCATGTAAGCACCCAGGGGAGGATTTGATCTTGTAACTCACATTTGACCACCTTGTAGTAGGCAAAGGATCATGAGCACATATTAGAGGCTAAGGTATAGTATAGGAATGTATTAAAGTAGCCACTCTAGGATGTGGACTACATGATGTGAAGATGTGGATCAAGGCTATCCACAAGGAGAGATGTGGATTAGAGGATCCCACAAATGGTGACTATTCAAAGGTCTCTCTCTGTATAAGAAGCCTATTATGTATTGTTGATGATACACATTGCAATAGATTGAGTGTTTGCTACCCTATGTCTCTCTTATGGTGCTTTGATCCTCCTTGATCCCTCACTTTGAACAAATGGTACTTTAGCAGACAGTGCTAGAGCAATGCTCAGTGAAAAGCATCTTTCGAAATAGTATTGGGAAGAAGTAATAGCCACTGCAAACTACTTGCTTAATTGGCTTCCTACAAAACTGATACAAGGTATGACACCTTATGAAGCATTCACTAGACACATGCCACGCATTGGGCATCTTCGCATATTTGGTTGCATAGCATATGCCTACATACATGATGACCATCGCAGAAAATTGGATGTAAAGTCATGTAAATGCATCATGGTTGGATACAGTGAAGAAAGCAAAGCATACAAGTTGTATGATCCCATGAACCACAAGGACATTATCTCCAGAGATGTAATCTTTGATGAGGAATCAAAATGGAAAACCTCATACATAGGAAATAAACGCACCGATTACTCACTCATCTACAAAAAAGGTTGATGAAGAAGAGTAATAATTGCCAGAAGCACCCCGAGAAGAACCACAACAACTCAGATGGTCTACTAGGGAAAGCAGACCTCCATCTAGATTGACATATGCTCAGAAAGGCAAAGCAATTCAAGTTGAAACCACCAACTATGCTCTTATGACTACCATCATGGCTACAGAAGAGCCAGTGTACTTCAAAGATGCAGTTGACAAGCTAGAATGGCAAACTGCTATGAATGAAGAAATGGATGCTTTGTACAAGAATAATACTTAGGAAATTATGCGAAGGATAGCTTCATCAAAAAGCTAAAACAAGACTTATTTTTGTAGAGTTCGACATGAAAGATCTTGGACTTATGCACTATTGTCTTAATATTGAGTTTTGGAGAGATTCAAACAGCACCTTCATGAGTCAGCTGAAATATGTTGACAGTCTTCTGAAGAAGTTTCATATGGCAGATTTCAAGACTGTAGCCACTCCCATGGAGCAAAGTTTGAAGCTTACTAAATATTTAGAAAAGCCTACAGTCAATGATAGATACTACAGGCAGCTCATCATATCTCTTATATATCTAACTATCACAGCACTAGATATTTGTTATGCAGTAAGTTCACTTGCACAGTTTGGCAAATCCAAAATAGTCTCATTGGAATGCAACCAAAAGAGTCCTGAGATACATCAGAGGTACAAGACATTTTGGGATAGAATACAGAGGAAGTCATCCAAGGTTGGATGGATACTATGATAGTGACTATGCTGGAGATCATGAGACCAAGAGATTGACAAAGGGATATGCATTTTTCTTTGTATATCATCGTTGTCAAATAAATAGCCAATTGTTTCTTTGTCTTCAATAGAAGCAAAATATAGAGCACTCACTATAGGTGCATGTGAGGCTATATGTCTCAGAAGGCTATTGTTAGAAATAGATTACTTTGATGAATCAAAGCCAGCAACAATATACTATGATAATCAATCGGCTCAAGCATTGGCCAAGAATCCAATATATCACTGCAGGAGCACATAGATGTCAGAGAGCACTTCATCAGAGAAAGAGTTTTACTTGGTTACATTACACTATAGCATTATGATAGCAAAGAGAATGTTGCAGACATCTTTACCAAACCACTTGGTAAAGAGATTTTTGAGAAAGACCAACAAGCTCTTGGTTTGAAAATAGCACTTGTGTTAACCATATAATAGCGCTTGGGACAATCCAACAATTAGGAGGTGCTCCTGCTCGGGCATTTGGGACAATCCTACTATTAGGAGGTGCTCCTTCCCCGGTCCCAATTAGCACTTGTGTTAACCTCCCCAATGTGGAAGGCTTTAGCGCCTGCCTTTGTCCTAAGCCATTTGAGGCTGAAAACTCGGATGGTGAGGTCGAGATCTTGAGCCATTTGGGGCTCAAAACCCATAAGGCCCGTAACTGTGCTCCATCCATGGCTACGGCTGTTAAAGTAAATCATGAAACCTAATCACCTCTAATCACTCATTACCATGAATTTTGTGGCTGTGGCTGTTAATAGACAATCATTGTCTTCTTTTCCTATATTTAAGCTTACAATTTGCCAGTTTACCTTATCTCATGCTTGGTTCTCTAGTCGAGTAGAACATATCAAAGAAAGAAAATAAAAGAAGGAAGATCCTCTGAGGTTGCAAAAATCAATCTAGAAGGTTTAAACTAAGATGGAATTTATTTGTGGAGTTCTAGGTTCTCTTCGTTATGTTCCTCACATCTCTTGTGAGAAGGGTTTTGACATTTTGCAAGTAAATTTTTTTACGAGTTTGCGAGTTTTTTAAGTATTTTTATGTGTGAATTTTATAAGCTAGTGGCTAGTTATAATTCTTGCATATCACCATGCAAGTAAAAATAATAATAATACCAGGCAATATATTTCATAAGCATAGGAAACACTCAATGGAAACTTTATTACACTTAAGATCTTTATAATAGGTCTTTGTTTCTGTCTATGATCTGATTCTAGCGGATTCTATAGGTTCATACGAACAAAATGTTGCATGATGAGAATGATGGTGGGTTGCAGGATGATAAGCAAAGGGAGATGCAAAAATTGAGGTGTTGTAAGAGGACAGCTGGAGTCAATCTTAGCTTCTAGCATGGCAAATGTTTTCCCGATGCAATTGAGAGGCTTGAAAAAGAACAAAAGCTAGATTTGGAATCCAAGGCTGATAGAGGAAGGAAAAGGGCATGTGGTGGCAAAAAACAAGGAGAGAGGAGGAACATTGAAAAGGAGAAGAAGATTGAGAACCATCTAAGGAGGGCCACCATGGTAGGTTAATAAGTAAGAAGTCGCCACTAGATTTGCAGAAGGGCAAGAAGAAAATTTTTCCTTTGGCACCATTGATAACTCCATCAGTCAAGGTATGAGTAGAGTTAGTGTATGGAGAAATATTGTAAACTTGTCTAATTGGTAGTAGAGTTGGCTAGAATAATTTCTTTATTGGTTGAGCATAGGAGGATTGTTGTTGGGAATCATATGTGCAAAGAATAAAAATTTAAAATTCAGTTGCCAAATTTCTCAAGAAGCTACAATGTAGATGTTAACAAATGACAAGGATGATTGGAATGGTGGAGGATGGAAGGGAGAGTTAGTGGGAGTTAGAACATAGAAAGTGAGGGAGGTAGGACGAGGAGGGAAGAAGGAAGGCTAGTGATGGATCACGGACAGTGCATTGGTGGAGCCTATTGTAGTGCAGTGCACAAGGGGGCAACAATAGCACTAAGAAGGATCATTTGTAGGAGCACCTTACTCCTCAAAACATGGTAGAACAAATTGTCATGAAACCCCCCATATGCTCATATACATCTTGTCGAATTTGGTACTTGAAAGTGAATGGATGAAGCTCTTGTATTTTGAAGGTGCATTTGGGTTGTTGCTGCATTACAAGAACTAGTGAGGTAAGAAATCTCAACAACGGAAGCAGAATGAAAGGTGTGAGAGAGAGGGAGAGCTAGAAGAGAGAGTCACACAAGTTTTGGTGGGTGCAGAACACCCTAATCTTCTATGTCATCCATATATATATGTGTTTGAGTATTTACATAACTAGGGTAAGGTACAGTGGCCTTTAATCCCACAACCTCTCACTTAAAGGCCAATGTGCCTTTAAGGGAGAACAACCAATGAGCATACTATCCAATGCCCATTAATACACAACAATACTCAAACCACTGACTAGGTAAACTCTTTGTCAGCATATCTGTAGGGCTATCATTTGTATGAACCTTGACAAGCTCTATGCACTTGTCCTCAAGTACCTGCCTAATAAAACGGTACCTGACCTCAATGTGTTTGGTCTTTGTTGACTCTGTGCCAACATGAACATGTAGAAAGAGAATGTGTTACAACTTTGTGTTACAACTTCTACATATGACTTCTACATGTAGAAAGAGAATGTGTTACAACTTTGTGTTACAACTTTGTGATACAACTTTGTCTTACAACTTTGTGATACAACTTTGTGTTACAACTTCTACATATGACTTCTACATGTAGAAAGAGAATGTGTTACAACTTCTACATGTAGAAAAAGAACGTGTTACAACTTTGTGTTACAATTCCTACATGCAGAGAGAGAAGCTCTCCAACTTGTATAAATAACCCATAATGGAATGAAGCCCACACTCCTTGGGGCATTGTGTTCAGTCTACTTTGGTATTCCAAGCATTTGTCTCAAGTGTCCATGCTTCCTTGCACTCTACGTCCAAAAGCATGTCCTAACCTTGCAACTCCTCCTCCCCTCTCCTCCAACCTTGCAACCCACCCTCTCCCTCTCCTCCTCCCTCCTCCTCCTCCTCCTCCTCCTCCTCTCTCGTCCTCCTCCCTCCTCCTCCTCTCTCCTCTCTCTTCTTTCCCCCATGCTCTTACACCTTCGTTCTCTCCCACTCCTATGCTCCCCCTAAACCCTTTGTTCCTCATCCCTTAAACTCCATGATCTACGAGGGAGACGAGTTCTCCACCATGTACTCTACCCTAAACCTTGGAACCTCCTTCTAACCCTGGACTCCTTCTAAACCCTGGAACCTCCTATCTGTAGGTGACAAAAAGCCTCGGAACCCTGCATACTGAGAAAACCGAGCTCTTCCTACGAAAGCAGTAGGAAAGAGCCAACATTTGGCGCCGTTGCCGGGGACGCCCCCCTGTCTTTTTTTTTTTAAAACAAACAAACAAACAAAAACCTAACCTAACCTAACTTTAGTTAGGTTAGTGGGTTAGTTACGTTAGGTTAGTTCACCTAGGTTAGGTTAGTTCACCTAGGTTAGGTTAGTTCACCTAGGTTAGGTTAGTATTAACTTCGGTTAGGTTAGTTTTACCCTAGGTTAGTATTAACCTACTTTAGGTTAGTTTTTCCCTCAGTTAGGTTAGACTAACTCTTCAGTTAGTAACTAACTACAGTTGGTCAAACCTCCCAGTTACAATAACTAGAAGGATCTAAATTAGTTACCCTAACTAGAGTCACTTGGTTTCAACCCCTCAGTTGGACTTCAAGTCCATTCACACCACCATTAGGACCCCCCCCAAAGCAAATTTTACCCCTACTTTAACCCTTCGAAACTCATCCGTTTGGGACCCAAACTGAACCCCGTTTGAGAACCCAGATTTCACACACGAAAACACCACGCTATGGGGTATTTTTCCAGCCCATTGCACACCATTTCGGCATCCCTAGCACTCTCTCATTCGTGCCCCCATGTGGGCCCCGTTTCGTACAAGTTCGCTCATATCTTCACGCCGTGACCTCCGATTAACGATCCGTCTACACTAGCACATTTCCCTACACATGTACGACAATCTTAGGCACATTATTAACATGATGGTCCCTACACAAACTAACACCACTCTAACCCTCCTAACAAAGCTACATCCACACCCGCACTTGTGGCAGAGACACCCTTGGCAAATCTTGTCCAATCTGCATGTAGCTAAGTTTCAGCCAATGCCTTCGACTCCAATGCTTGCCACATTAACATATAACTCTGTTGCAACCACCGCCCCCGCCAATCCTCTACCCCGAATTCCCCCCTGAGATTCAACCACTTCCTTTAACTCCTCCACGCCCCAACATGGCTAGACGTCATCATGACAATGATGGGGATATCGACCTTGATGCAGAGGCTAACAATTTCTTCAATCGAAGAAATAACAACAATCAAGGCCGATGCCCCTTGGGAAAATTGGAACTTCCCAAATATAATGGTAGGGGAGATCCCGCCCGCTTCCTCCAACATTTTGATGCTGCATGCCGAGCAGGTGGCGATCAATCCCATGAAACCAAGGTGGCTTGGTTTCCAATGGCCTTAACTGATGAAACGTCTGAATGGTACCTAGACCTTCTCGTGGAAGAACGTGCCACATGGGACCTACTTCAAACAGAATTCAAACGATGCTTTCAAACAGAGAGGCTACAAGATGATCCCGCTCTCCAACTAAGCAAGCTCGAACAAGGCCGGCGAGAAGATGTACGCACGTACCTGGGTAAGATGAAGAGATTAATCGCCAAATGTGACCCACGCCCAGATGCAAAGTACCTCACAACATGGTTCATTGCAAGACTCAGAAAGAAAATCCGAAAGGATATGAAAAAGATAAGCAGCTATGAAACGTTCAGTGTTGCTCATGCGGCAGCCATTGACATCGAGGATGGCATGACAGACTCAGACACTAGCAGTGATGACGGCAGATCTAGTACCCGAGATAAGCACTCCAAAAAAGGCAAATCCAAGTCCGTTGCCGAAACATCAAATGAAGCTCGCCTAGAGGCCATGACCTTGAAGTTGAAAGAAGATATGATGCAGGCCATGGATCAAAAACTTCACTTGTCTCAACCGCCAACTCAAACATATCCACGGCAAGAAAATGTCTGGTGTCCACATTGCATGGCCAATCATACAGCAAATGAGTGTCCGATCCTAAGAGCCAAGATCACTCTACAAGCAAATCCACCACCAAGGTTGTGGTGCCATATCTGCGTTGTCGGCAGCCATGATGAGAACAGTTGCATCTTCAACATGCACAACAACTCGCCTCGACCTCAACAATACCAAACGGCACCCATGCCAATGTACAGGCAACCGGCACTTGCACAAGCACCCCCAGCTACGGACACAAGTCCCACAACTCCTCAAGAATCCAAATCCATGACCCTATCCAAGAGCACCAAACCCAGCTCCTCAGGCAGTTCCATTACATCAATTACAAGCCGAGGAAGTAGACTCATCATTTGAGTATGAAGCAAATTACCCAGTGTACTATGTAGAAGGTGCAGAGGGTCTAATACCAGTTTATGCAAATCAAGTACATCCCAACACATATCGCACACCAATCAAGTGCTACGGTTGTGGAGAAAATCATCGGATCGTAGAATGCCCTCATCGTGGTAGCTCAGCTACTTTCCAACCACTCTATAGAGATTGTGGCATAGGACATGCATGCATGGATTGTCCCATGAAAAATAAGATCCCAAAACAGACAGAGGTTAAGCCTGACATCCCCATCGGCATCATTGGGGTGGACCATCAAAGTCTGGGTCCGACAAGTGTAAAGTGACAACCTGTCAATGTAATTACACGCCAACAGAAAGAGGCCACCAAGGACCCTAACATTCCAATCCAACCAAAGCGACTTCGGAAAAAGAAAACACAAGTGCCTCCACCTCCGCCAAGCAATGAGTAGCCGAGCTCATCCACATCAACTCCTGAGCCTCAAATAAAAGAAGCTCCATACCCGAATGCAGAGGTGGAGAAGGCTCGTTTTCAGGTACTTCAACAATGGGTCCAAAATGAACAAGCTCAATTTGACGCTGATAAGCAAACTCAAGACCCAATCCATGAATTGGCCCCACAAAGTATTGATACTGTACTTGAGCCTTTGTTCCAACAACAGACTCCACAACAAAATCTACCACCACGTCAACTTGAAGGAGCCGCACTCTCTAGCATCCTGAGTTGCCCTATGTCAATTCCCATCGGAATCCTCTTACGGAATTGTCCCAATCTCTGGGAGAGTTTCAAAGGATGGGTTGAACTCACAAATCCCCCTCCACCTATGAACGACATTGAAGATATCCCTGTGTGGATGGGTGAGAGAGATGACATACGCAACATTACTGTGCCTTTCATCCACAAGGCATATAATGAAATCCAAGCCATAGTGGATGGTGGAGTAGGTGTAAATGTCCTATCCAAGGAGCTCTACGAAGAATGGGGTCTCCCACCAATGCAAAAGGCTAATTTTAACATACGCCTTGCCGATGATTCACAGGCTAAACCCTTGGGGATAGTGAATGGCATGTCCACAAAGATCGCAGGAGTCCGCTTTTCCCTTCAATTCACAATCTTGGATCTCAACATTACTGTGCCTTTCATCCACAAGGCATATAATGAAGTCCTATCCAAGGCAGGATGGTGGAGTAGGTGTAAATGTCCTATCCAAGGAGCTCTACGAAGAATGGGGTCTCCCACCAATGCAAAAGGCTAATTTTAACATACGCCTTGCCGATGATTCACAGGCTAAACCCTTGGGGATAGTGAATGGCATGTCCACAAAGATCGCAAGAGTCTGCTTTTCCCTTCAATTCACAATCTTGGATCTCCCCAAAAAATCCTATCAAATCTTACTGGGGCGTCCTTGGTTACGAGAAGCATCAGTCCTCCATGACTGGGGAACTGATAGACTGACAATCCAGAATCGAGACACTGTAGTTAGGGTGAATGTGAGGACAGGAGCTATTAAACCAATTGTGCCTAGAGCATTGGATGAGACATCTTCCACGACAATCTCAAGCAAATCAGCTCCCCTTCAATAACATGCCATAGCGGGTGACTCACAAAGCAATGTCAATAACTGGATACAAACATTGGCAACCATCGACAACTGCCATTCATTAGACCCCATCTTCTCACAGATAGATGCTAATGCGCTACAGGTCGATCCTCCACCGACACATGAAGAACCAATTGATCTAGAGATGCCATTCTTTATGGCTGACCTCGAGTGGGATAATGAACCTGAAGAAGGTACCCATACCAATGATGACTCAGATTTTCCTTGGGACCTTGAAATAGAGGCTATGAATGCTGAAATTGAAGGTCAAATCTTTGATAATGACTTAGCCATTCTGCATGCCCTAATGGCAGTCAAGCTCCCAAAAGTTGAACCTCCAAAGTTGAATAACAGTAGAAGATCCCGCAAGAAAGCTAAAGGAGGAAATCATAGAAAAGCCAAGATCGAGCACTTCAATGAATTCGAACGAGTCCAATCAAGGATCGTTGAATTGTACCTTGCAAAGTCAACTCCCTCAAAATCAGAACCACTGCCTCTTTAATGGTCCCCTGAGGGACTGGAAGGAGTATGCATAGCAAATGAACCCTTACTTGGAAACACCTTACCAGTGGAAAAGTTACCCCACAATTCCCAACATAAGAAGTTTCGGAAATATAAGCCACATGTGTGAATGAAACTCAATCAAGAGACTTCAGAAAAAGAAAGTCAAGAAGAGCCTAACAAATTAATAAATGCAACTATGCCACCCAGTACACATGACACATGTCAGGCTCTTTCAACCCCATCAGAGGCCGATCTTCGAGAAGTGCCGGAATACTTCAAGAATTATACAAGTGGCAGTGCGCCGATAGCAATGCCAAGACCACTCTGAAGTTCAAGAAACCGATAGCATTGGAGAAACTCCAATCTATGAGGGACCAGCAAAAACACGCACAATAAACCTCGCCCTTGAAGGGGAGGAAGAAAAACATTGGGAAACAGCTTCGTCAAGAAGATGAAACCAAACTCAAAGAACTCCTAATGGAATACCATGACTGCCTAGCATGGTCATACAAAGAGATGAAAGGAATTTCACCAGAAGTGGCAGTACACACGATACCTATAAGGGAAGGTGCTCACCCTAAGGTATGTGGACCTTATCATACAAATCCAAAATATGGCACCATGGTTTATGATGTGCTGGAAAAACTACTAGATGCCGGATTCATCTACGAGATAGAGCACACTCATGGGGTTTCACCCATTTTCATTGTGCCTAAATGCAACAAGAAGCTCAGAATATGCATAAACTTGAAAAATGTGAATGCCGCCAGATCCCTATCCCCTACCCTTAATAGAAACAGTGTTGGAAAAGGTGGCAGGATCCGAAATATATAGCTTCTTGGATGGCTTCAGTGGCTATAACCAAATGCAAATTGCTCCTCAAGACCAATCAAAAACAGCATTTGCTATAGAATGGGGTATTTTTGCATATAGAGTCATGCCATTCGGCCTTTGTAATGCCCCAGCCACTAGCAAGTCATGTTCACAGCTTTTAAGTCATTTTTGAATAAGTTTTTAGAGGTGTTCTTGGATGATTTGTGCATCCATTCAAACAAATAGGACCACTTCAAATGTCTTGAAGAAGTACTAATCAAATGCAGGGAGTATGGCATCTCCCTAAATCCAACAAAATGCCAGTTCATGGTCACCCATGAAGTTGTTTTGGGACACATCGTCTCTCAACATGGGATTGCAACTGACATGGACAAAATCAAAATCATCATGGAATTGCCTCCTCCTACAAATTCCAAAGGTGTACAGGTCTTTATGGGACATGCTGGCTATTATAGAAGATTTATATTGTAGTATGCCATGATAGCTAGACCACTTTACAAATTATTAGTGGAGTTCTTATGGACCGAAGAGTGCGACCAAGCCTTTGAGCTTTTAAAGTGGTGCCTAATCATAGCACCCATCCTTATATCTCCCAATTGGGATATTGATTTTCATGTTCATACTGATGGATCCAAGTATGCAATTAGGAGTGTGCTTTGTCAACCTGGTGAACATAAGAAAGACTACCCCTTCTACTTTGCCAGTCGACAACTCAATGATGCAGAGATCAACTATACAACCACAGAAAGAGAAGCCCTAGCAATGGTGTATAGTGTAAAGAAATTTTGGCACTATCTACTGGCAAATGATTTTGCCTTCTACACCGACCATCAAGCATTGCTTTATCTTGTGAACCGTCTGTGTACCACAGGAAGAATAACTAGATGGCTCCTCTTGCTTCAAGAATTCAACTTCAAAATAGTGGTCTGCAAAGGTGCCCAACACTACATTGCCGATCACATGTCTCGAGTCAAGTCGAGAGAAGAAGCCACTGGAGTAGAAGATGACTTACCAGATGCCACACTATTTCAAATAGATGCTGTTCCAAAATGGTGTGGAGATATCATTGGGTACTTGATGCCAGGAAGACCACCCCCTGAAATGAAAGTAGTAGATGCCAAAAATTTGATTCTAAAGGTTGCACCCTATCAACTCATTGCAGGACAACTGTATAAGATGGGCAAGGACCAGATATTAAGATGATGTGTAATACCTCATGAGATCATGCCAATCCTGGTGAAGTCCATGAAGGCATTGCAGGAGGACACTTCCAAGGGGAAGCCACAGCAAGAAAAGTTCTCCTCGCAGGCTACTGGTGGCCAACACTATGGGCAGATGCCTATGAATATGTAAAAGGCTGTGATGTATGCCAACGGACTATTAAGCCACAACACAAAGACTTCAATCCCGTAACACTAGTTGTTGCACAAAAACCATTTGAAAAACGGGGGATTGACTATGTGGGTCCCATACATCCAGCAGTAAAAGGAACACAGGCACGCTACATCATTGTGGCCACTGATTACTTTACAAAATGGGCTGAAGCTAAAGTAGTCAGAAAGGCAGATGCCAGAAGCATAGTAAGATTCTTATACGAAAATGTGATCACTCGATTCGAATGTCCCATTGAAATTGTGTCGAATAGAGGCACACATTTTGTCAATGAGGTAATTTAAGAACTCTTGTCTAGCTTCATGGTAATCCATAGAAAAAGCACACCCTACTACCCCCAAGGGAATGGACTAGCAGAATCCACCAATAAAATAATATGCATTATCCTCACCAAGGTAGTAGAACCACAGCGTTCTGATTGGGCAGAGAAACTGAATGCTGCCTTATGGACATACAGAACCACATTCAAGGTCAGTACAGGGAGCACATCTTTTCAGTTGGTGTATGGCCTTAAAGCTGTGGTCCCACTCGAATTTGTAATACCAAGTCTACACATCGCAGTACAGGAACGCATGGGAGACCATGAATCCTTGAAAGAAAGGCTCTATCAGTTGGAGAAACATACAGAGACAAGACTAGTCGCCTACCATGCCATGACAATAGAAAAATGTAGAAGAAAGGTGGTTTGACAGAAACCTTAAAGCTAAAGACATCAAGGAAGGCGACTTAGTCCTATTATACAATGCCAAAGTACACAAGGGGAAACTAAAGTATCTAGGTCAAGGACCATATCGAGTACGAAAGATGAATCCCATTGGAGCTGTGCTGCTAGAAACATTGGATGGAGTCCAATTTAACACAACAGTAAACGGGAGCCGCCTGAAGTGCTACTACATCAACACGCAAGCCATCCTCGACAAAAATGAAGATTTGGGAAACCAAGTCTTCCTTAGTTAGGATTAGATTGTATCACAAGCACTCACTCACATATGTGCGTTTTTGCACATATAGTTTGCACTAAATTGTTACATGCACACTCACTGGCATATGCACATTTTTGCACATTTAGGAAGACCTAAACGATTTCGTATTAGGGATGTTTGAGTCTTAGTTTCCCTATTAAATCCCACAAATAAGCATATAGTTAGACACATCACATGCACTCACATGATTTTGCATATGCACATAATAGATTGCATCAAAAATAGTATCACACACTTTCATTCCATACTCTCAAAGCATGCAATGAATTCACAAGCAAGACAAGAAGCTATGCCAAAACTCAAGATGAATTGGCAAAAGAGTCTGCAGCCTCTGCAACGAGACCCCCGCCAAACATCACAGCTGTCTCCTATATGCAAAAATATCAGACTTGCATACTAATTATCTACAAGCTCAATGATACGGGTGCAATCGCATCCAACACGTATGCAAGATAGCAAGAAATGCCAGCCTCAACAACGAGACCCCCGCCAAACCTCTTCCCAAGAAGATTCAATGGCAGAGTCCGCAACCTCAGCAATGAGATCCCCTCTAAAATTCACAAGCCATCTACCCCTCCTTAAGAGGAGATAAGCTTCTTGACTATAGACCACAAATTGTATGGTGCAAAAGCATTACAGCAAGAACGACTGGATTACGCACATGGCATCCCAACTCTGAAATTAAAATAAGCCATAACTTGAGGATGGGTAATAAAATGGATCCGGGAGTATGTTAACTCTGTGCCAACATGAACATGTAGAAAGAGAATGTGTTACAACTTTGTGATACAACTTTGTGTTACAACTTCTACATACGACTTCTACATGTAGAAAGAGAATGTGTTACAAATTTGTGTTACAACTTCTACATACGACTACATGTAGAAAGAGAATGTGTTACAAATTTGTGTTACAACTTTGTGATACAACTTTGTGTTACAATTTCTACATACGACTTCTACATGTAGAAAGAGAATGTGTTACAACTTTGTGTTACAATTCCTACATGCAGAGAGAGAAGCTCTCCAACTTGTATAAATACCCCATAATGGAATGAAGCTCACACTCTTTGCGGCATTGTGTTGAGTCTACTTTGGTATTCCAAGCATTTGTCTCAAGTGTCCATGCTTCCTTGCACTCCACATCCAAAAGCATGTCCTAACCTTGCAACTCCTCCTCCCCTCTCCTCCAATCTTGCAACCCACCCTCTCCCTCTCCTCCTCCCTCCATCTCCTTCCTCCTCCTTCTCCCTCCTCCTCCTCCTCCTCCTCCCTCCTCCTCCTCCTCCTCTCTCGTCCTCCTCCCTCCTCCTCCTCTCTCCTCTCTCTTCTTTCCCCCATGCTCTTACACCTTCTTTCTCTCCCACTCCTATGCTCCCCCTAAACCCTTTTTTCCTCATCCCTTAAACTCCATGATCTACGAGGGAGATGAGTTCTCCACCATGTACTCTACCCTGAACCTTGGAACCTCCTTCTAACCCTGGACTCCTTCTAAACCCTAGAACCTCCTTCTAAACCCTGGAACTCCTTCCAATCCCTGGGGAACCTCCTTCTAACCCTGGAACCTCCTTCTGAACCTTGGATCCTCCTTCTAACCCTGGACTCCTTCTAAACCCTGAAACCTCCTTCTAAACCTTGGAACTCCTTCTAAACCCTGGAACCTCCTTCTAATCCTGGAACCTCCTTCTGAACCCTGGAACCTCCTTCTAACCCTTAAACTCCTCCTAAACACTACAACCCCCAATGAAGGCGAAAGCCTTCATTACCTCAATCATGATGATACACGTTCCTTTTACACATGCATGCACTTTGTTTGCTTACCACACTTAAGCCTACGTCTCTCACCAGAACATGACTTGAGGTCCTAAGCTACACGTATACTACAACGACAACCCCAATATATCTGTAGGTGACAAAAAGCCTCGGAACCCTGCATATTGAGAAAATCGAGCTCTTCCTACGAAAGCAGTAGGAAAGAGCCAACAGTCTTTGCATGAAATACAAGATTCTGTGCTAGCTGAATAGCACTCATGGAATCACTATGCAATGTCAATCAAGCCATATAGCCTCCTTGCAACCCTACATGGTTGCAACATACTCGGCCTCTTTGGTAGAAAAAGCAACGTACTTCTATATGCAAGACATCCATGACACTACACCACCTGCAAAGGTGAACACATAACCAGAAGTGGATCTCTTGCTATCCACATGCACTGCATAGTCGGAATCTGTGTACCCAAATACATGCATCTCTCCTCTGCCAAAGCAAATACACACCTCCTTGGTACCCTTCATGTACCTCATGATGCACTTAGCTGCCTCACAATGCCTCTTTCCTAGATTAGCCATATACTGGCTAACAACTCCCACTGCAAATGCAATGTCCAGTCTAGTAGAGCTATCATAGCATACATAAGACTCCCAACTACTGATGCATAAGGAACATGGCCCTCTCCTCATCTAATGTGGGACTATCTGCCTGACTCAATTTCACATATGGAGGCAGTGGAGTACTTACTGACTTCCCCCCTCCATATTGAAACACAGCAACACTTTTGTGAAAGCCAAAGGAGTTTCCTACTCTAGTCATGCATGATGCGCATACCAAGAATATGACCAGCAGGTCCCAAATCCTTCATGTCAAGGCGTCATGCAACTTGGCCTTCAATGCATCAAGCTCATAAGTGTTCTTGCTGACCAATAGCATATCATCCACATAAAGTGCCAGTAGTATCAGGCTATTATCCTTAGCCCTTTTAGTGTAGAGGCATTGATCAATCTCACTTCTTCTGAAACCTTGGGACTGAACGAAAGCATCAAACTTGTGATACCATTCTCTAGGCGCTTGCATAAGGCCATAGAGACTTTTTTTCAGCTTGCAAACCAAATGCTCTTTGCCCTTTTCTTCAAAGCCTTCCGGCTGTACCATGTAAATTTCCTCATGCAAATCCCCATGCAAGAAAGCTATCTTAACATCCATCTACATAAGCTCCATATCCTCTATTGCCACAAGTCCAAGTACACATCTAAGTGTGGTCATCTTCAAAACTAGAGAGAATACCTCATCAAAGTCCACACCCTTCTCTTGCTTGAACCCTTTAGCAACCAAATGGGCCTTGTACTTAGGCACATCATCACCTGTGACCTTCATCTTGTAGACCCATTTACATGGCAATGCTTTCTTTCCATGTGGCAAAGAAACCAAGTCCCAAGTCTTATTCTTTATGAGTGAACTCATCTCTGATTGCATAGCATACTCCCACTTGCACTGATCCTTGCGCATCATAGCCTCTCGGTAGCAAGAAGGCTCCCCGCAATCAGTAAGCATCACATAGTCTACCCCTGGAACAAATCTCTCAGGTGGTCTAGACACTCTAGATGTTCTTCTCAAGGGCAGTTCAATTTGCTGTCCCTCCTGCATATCAGCCATATTTGGCTCATCATTGCCACCCATAGATGATCCATCATCTGCCTTTGATTGTATACCTATGGGGGTACGTGGTGGCACCATTTCCCACACATTCGGTGCATGGACAGCTTGATGTCTATTAATATATGCAAGTGGATTCACATCCTGGAAAGTGATTTTCCTCATTTCCACATCCCTCATGGGTGTCTTATGCATCTTCTTCTCATTTAATACCACATCATGGCTTTGTATGGTTTTATTTGCTTCTGGATCCCAGAGACGATAGCCCATCTCTCCACTTTCACCATAACCCAGAAAGATGCATTTCCTAAACTTAGGATCTAGCTTCTTTCGAAGCTCTTTTGGCACATGTGCATATGCCTCACACCCAAATATATGCAAATGAGAGTAAGAGGGCTTCTTGCCACTCCATGCCTCTTCAAGAATACCACCATCCAAACTCTTGCTAGGTGATCTATTGATCACATGCACTGCAGTCTTCATTGCCTCAGCCCAAAAACCACCAGAAAGACTTGCATTGGAAAGCATACATTGCAGCCTTTCTTGAATGGTGTGGTTCATTTGTTCTGCAACTAGATTCTACTCTGGAGTACGAGGGGACGTGAGCTCCCTCTTGATCCCACGTGTATCACAGAAATGCTGAAATTCATGAGAGATATACTCTCCACCATTATCAATCCGTAGGCATTTAAGCATTCTACCTGACTGATTCTCAGCCAAAGCCAACCATTTTTGAAATACCTAGAACACATCGCTTTTTCGAGCTATAGCATAAGCCCACACTTTCCTAGTTGCATCATCAATGAATGTCACATAGTATTTAGCCCCACCTAATGACCGCGTAGGCATGGGACCACATACATCTGAATGCACCAAATCAAGCTTATTAAGCTCTTTCTTTCCCCTTCTTTTATGGGTTGATTTACTCTACTTCCCATAGAGACAATGCTCACAAAATTCAAAGTCAGAAAAACTCAAATGCGGTACATAACTCAAACGGCATAAGAGTTTCATTCCATTTTGGCTCATGTGTCCCACCTACAATGCCACAAAGAAGTATTTGGTTGCTTGGTTATCGCAACAACATGGTCAGACACCCCTGATACATGTAAGGGATACAAAGTCCCACATTTGGCACCCCTAGCCAAAACCATTGAGCCCTTTCAAATTTTCCAACTCTGAAAGCCAAACGTGGTCTGAAAACCAGCATCATCTAGTTGACCCATTGAAATATCTGCAGGCTTAGCTTCAATCCCTGCCAAGGGCTTAATCTGCTTCTTTTAAATAAGCGCATCCCTTATCTATTCTTTCCACAAAGAAAAGTTTGTCCCATCAAACTTTTTAATCTTGAAAAACTCCTTTTCAGACATGGAAGAGGATTCCATGATGCAAATGAAACAAAATCCCAAATGCTAGTACCTGCAAGAGAGAAATCACACCAAATACTAGATGCACCCAATATGTATGCCTTAATGAAGGATAGTGTTACCAAAACTCAAGGCATCAAAAAATGCATTTGACTCATGTGCATATACTATGCATTCATATGAGCAAATCTTGCCCAAAAGAAAATGTCAACCCACAATGACAAAACACTGGCAAATATAATGCCAATAAAAGCCAAGTGCCTCAAGCATAAACACTGTCCATGGGTATAAGCATCAATAATGTCTCATCCAAGAGATCATAGCACAACCCACTGCAATATGTCAAAGCTGTCCCTCAGCATAAAATAGCATCTATGTGCTAAATGTCCATCAATAAAGCATCCCACAAGGCAATCTGGGCCTATCAGCACATCCAACAAGGATCGCAATGCATCCAAATGGCCTATAAATCATCCACTGCAACCTAATGCAAACCACAAATAAGCGCACATGGCTCAAACTACAACCAAAGTGATTAGCATAAGGTATATCCAAGAAATCATGACCCCACGGCAATGACCGCTAATGAAAATAAAACCCGAGATTTCTCAAAGCTTCACTACATAACCGAACTCTGCAAGACAATCTACAAATACCTCTCTTTAGCCACAACTCCAAAATCTCATCCAAGAATGGAGTAAGAGCCAGTCAACCCTTGCATTTCTTTGCAAAAATGAACCTTAGCAAACTTAACCTTAGCCAAAATGCCACATGGCAATCAATGAGAAGGTCTTGGAAACTTTGAGAAATTTCCTTCAAAGAGACGATGGAAAAACACAAAGAATCATAGGTCTCTCAATTCTTCATGGAATGGCAAGCAGCTTTGTAGACATATGTTTCAGGCAGCAGTCATGGATCCAATGGGATAGACAGCTCTGCAAATGGAGGCCCGGATGTTGAGTTTTCACTCACACAGGAAATGGCAAAATGAAGACATTGGAGTAGACAGAGCTTCACTACAGCTTCGAAACTTCACGGAATTGGAAGTAGCTTCACAAGTAGAAGTTTTGGACTTCTCTGAATCCATTGGGAGTGTCTAAACTACAAATGGTGGCGTGGATATGGAGATCCCAACACACAATCCGCGCAGGAAATTGAATTTCGTCACTTTTTGCAGGAGTTGTAACTTTTCACTGAAAACTCAGATGACAGAGATGTAAAAACGAAAAATGAAGTACTCAAAGTCTTCTATAACTTTTCTTTAGATCTTAGGGAGATATTTAGCATCTAAATAAAGATATCTTCATCACAAGACTCTCAAGTCTAAAATAGACTGTCTTTTTGCCTCCAAAACCACCTACTGGCTTGCAAAAAAAAAACCACTCAGAGAACTTTCCAAATGTTTCTACAAGGTCTTTGCACATCAGGATGTAGGTAAAGACACCCAACGGAGCTTCTCCTTCCTCCCACAGAGCTGCAACAGTAGACTTCGAGCTCCAAGCTCACACCCGAGCTCAGCTAGAACACCCGCGCTCTGATACCAGTTGAGAGAGCTCAACAACGGAAGTGAAATGGAAGAAGGTAGAGAGAGAGAGAGGGAGAGCTAGAAGAGAGAGACACACAAGTTTTGGTGGGTGCATAACACCCTAATCTTCTATGTCATCCATATACATATGTGTTTGAGTATTGTACATAAGCGGGGTTAAGGTACAGTGGCCTTTAACCCCCACATGAGGGTGATTCCCTAGTGCAATCTCGAGGTGGAGACACCCAAAGAGAACCATCCGTGGTCATCTATAAGATCAAAGAGCCAGTGATAACGCATGAAATTTGGACAAAGACTAGCCTCGAAATAGAAAAAGGAGGTGGTGTGGCATATATCTACCGGTGGGGCTAGAGCGATTGCACTAAATGGAGGCAACCACATAGTTGACACAAATCATGCCAATCGCATCTATGTCCACAATAATGATGCAGTCTTCGGATCGAGGAACTGATGAAGATAGTTGTTTCTAAGTATCAATGGCAATGCTGATATCGGTTATACTTCAAGCAAAAGGGATCTGGAGGTGGCTTGAGGTATTGCAGTGTTGTTGATGTGGCTAGTAGATCTCAATGTGATTGAGCAGTAATCATACTTGATGGTAGATGGTCTGCTTATTGTGAGGTGTGGCTAGTAGATCTCAATGCGATTGAGCAGTCGTACTTGATGGCAAATGGTTTAGAGGTTTAGGGTATAGGGTTTAGGGTTTAGAAGTTTACGGATTAAGGTGAAGATTTAGGATTCAGGGTTTAGGGGTTAGGGATTATAGTTTATAGGTTTAGGGTTTAGGATTTAGGGGGTTTGGGTTAGAATTTAGTGTTTAGGGGCTACAAGTTTAGAATTTAGAGTTTAGTTTTTAGGTTTAGCATTTAAGGGCTGTTAGGATTTAGGATTTATAGGTTTAGGGGATAGGGTTAAGGCTTAGGATTCAGGTTTTAAGGTTTAGGAGTTAAAGTTAGAGTTTATGGTTTATGGCTAAGGGTTTGAAGTTTAGGGTTTAAGGTTTTAGGATGTATGGAATTACAGTTTATGATTTAGGGATAACGGTTTAGGGTTAAGCAAGAGAGGTGATGTCTAGATCTATTTGACCAAGACATCGTCGACTCTCTAAAGTGAAGTGATGCATGAATTGATCTACAGATTTCGTTGGAAAAACATCTAGAAAGCATTCACGTAGGACCCTCACTCCACCCTCTACCATGGTCCTAGCAAGATTTTGCATGCTGCTTATGAAGAGAGTGGGAGAGAAGGAAGGAGTCTCACTTGCATCTTTCTCACATACACAATGGGGGAATATACACAAAGGTGGAGGCTGAAAATAGTTTTCCTCTTCTTAGTTGTGAAAGCCAAAAGAACTCTAAGTACAAAAGAATAGGTGAACCCTATATGTGGGTCTCAAACCAAACTCAACTAACTAAGGTGGCATACTAACTGAGCCACTAACTAGAGTACATAAATGTAGCTGTCATCCAGCTATTATTCATGGGCAGTGTACCAACCGCATCTGCATCTAGCAAGTCGGTGACATAAATGCACAACGGTCACCCTGGCATATCACGAGTGGAGCTCAATATCTCAACAGGTCTCTGAACTTGCACAACTTCTCTGCACCCAATGCCTTTCTGAATATGTCACCTACCTGATCCTCTGTGCTGACATAAACTAGATCAATAAAACCTACTAGAACCTTCTCCTGCACATAGTGATAATGCACCTCAATGTGCTTTGTTCTAACATGATAGACTGGGTTATTTGCCAAGTGTATACAGCTCATGTTGTCACAATAAATGACAACTGGCCCATCTGTAGACTGATGCATATCATAAAGTAGCTTATGCAACCAAGCTACCTCACATGCAGCCATTGCTGCACCCTTGTACTCAGCCTCTGTGCTCGACAAGGCAACTGTAGTCTGTTTCTTGTTGCTCCAAGTGATTGCAGCACTCCCAAAAGAGAACATATATCCACTTGTAGATCGTCTATCAGAAATACTACCATCCCAATCAGCATCAGTGTATCCATGCAACTGTATTTGAACCCCAGTCTCATAAAATAGTCCATATTGCAATGTGGACTTCACATACCTCAGTATGCATCTAGCCGCATCGAAATGTGGTTTCCTTGGAGCTTGCATAAATTGACTTACCAACCCAACAGCATAACTCAAATCTGGCCTAATAATAGTCATATAAATCAAACTTCCTACTATGCGTTTGTACATAGTAGGGTCTTCCAGAAGCTCACCTCCTGCATCTGCGCTCAACTTCACATTCTGCTCCAAAGGAACTGAAATAGGCTTACAACCTGTCATCCCATATTTGGACAACATGTTACTCCATACTGCCTCTGCAAGAGCCATATCCCACTTGTGGATCTAATCACCTCAATGCCCAAGAAGTAACGCAGCTCTCCCAAATCCTTCATCTCAAACTTCTGCTTCAATAGCATTTTCACATGAAGGATATCTTCATCACTATCACCTGTGATGATCAAATTATCAACATAAATGACAACCAGTATAATGCCTTTCTTTGTTTTTCTCACATAAAGTGAGAAATCTACCTTCGGAATCTAAAAGCCAATAGTGACAAGATACTGTCCTATCTTGTCAGACCATGCTTTGGGTGCTTGCTTCAAGCCATACAAGGCTTTCTTCAACCTGCTAACAAACTCAGGATGAACAGCATGCACATAACCTGGTGGCTGCTCCATATAGACCTCTTCTTGCAAATCACCATGCAAGAAGGCACTCTTTACATCCATCTGATGTAAAGACCATCCCTTTGATGCAGCCATAGCAATGACTGCTCCTATGGTTGCCATCCTTGCAACCGGACTGAATGTTTCTTCATAATCAATGCCATATGTCTCTGCATACCCCTTGACAACTAATCTTGCCTTGTATCTGCTCACAGAACCATTTGCATTGTGCTTCACCTTATAGACCCACTTGCAGCCAATTGCATTCTTGTCTTTAGGCAAAGGCACCAATTCCCATGTAGCATTTGCTTCCAAGGCATCCATTTCTTCATCCATGGCTTTCTCCCATTTTTCTTTTCCCATGGCTTGCTCAAAAGAAGTGGGTTCTGGTTCATGTATCACTTTGACCATATAGGCATAGTGAATGGCTCTAAATCCATCATATTTCAGCCTATCCATAGGATACCTAGCTCTGGTAGACTTGCACAAAATAGGCTCACTACTAGGTGCTCTCAAAACATCCCTTGTCTTCCTTACTCCAGGTGTAACAATAGAAGGAATACCCAACTCATCATGAAAGCTCTGTTCTATGCCAGTGGATTCACCATCCACATAAGAGTGACCTGCATTCACATCAACCATGGGCTGATCTACTTTCTCTTTTCCTTTTCGTGATACTTGCATACCACTATCTGCATTGCTTTGAGGAGATCCTCTTGATCTCAATCTTCCTATCCATGGCAAAGTATGTGAACCAATGCTAGAGGACACTATAGGTCCACTAATATTTTGTGATTGCTGCTGTGAATTCTGTATAGCATTACCATTTTGTGCATCTACATCATCAGTCACATTTACTGGTTTATACCAGCTGCTCATCTCATCAAAAACAACATCTCTGCTCACTGTAAACTTACGAGTAGAAGGGTTATAGCATCTATACCCTTTCTGCTGCAGAGAATAACCGATAAAGATGCACTTCTCAACTTTTGGATCCAACCTGGATCTCAACTCATCTGGCACATGAACATAGGCAATGCAACCAAAAACTTCAAATTAGAAATATCTGGTTTCCTACCAGTATACCTCTCCTCTGGCGTCATGCCATGTATTGCTGCAATGGGAGTCCTGTTCATTATGTAGACTGTTGTAGGAACTACTTCAGCCCAATAATAATCTAACAGGTCTTTTTCGTTGAGCATGGCACGAGATACCTCTCCAATATGCCTGTTTTTCCTTTCTACAAGTCCATTTTGCTGTTGGGTATGACTACATGAATATTGCTGCTTTATGCCATGCTCCTGCAAGAAACTTGCAAACTAATTTGAGAGGTACTCTCCCCCTCCATCTGACCTTAGGCATTTTATTTGCATGCCTGCTTCTTTTTCAACCATAGCTTTAAAAGCTTTGAAATGCCCAAAGACTTCACTTTTCTTTTTCATAAAATACACCCAAACTTTTATGCTGTAGTCATCAATAAAAGAGACAAAATAATGATAGCCTCCAATAGATGCAGCTTTAGTAGTCCACACATCAGAGTGGATTAATTCCAATGGCCTCTTACTCTCTTGAACATGTCTAGGAAATGGTTCCTTACCTGTTATCCAAATTGACAGACTTCACATACCTGATGCATTTCTGCAACCTTCAACTTAGGCAATCCTGCAACAATATTTTGGGCCTGCATTAATTTAAGTCGTCGTACATTAACATGACCAATGCGTTTATGCCAGATATCAATATCTGCAACTACACTGGTCCCATGTGCAAACATTGCTACACTCAATTCAGGCATGTCCGCATCCAACGTAAACATCCTGCCCTTCTTCTTCCCTTTTGCTATCAAGCGACCTTTATTTTTCATATCATCAACAAAGCATCCATGGGGATTAAATCTGACCTGCAAGCCCTACTCAACCATTTAACCAATAGAAACTAGGTTTTTAGTGATATTCGGGACATGAAATACATCAAACAGGTATTTCTTATTTCCATCCTGCATAGACAAAGGAATTTTACCGATTTGCACAATAGGATGTGTAGTATCATCACCAATCTCCACAACTCCTGATCTTTCCATTTTCCTTGCATTTTGCATCCATTCTGCATGACCTGTCATGTGGTTTGACACACCTGAGTCAACATACCACACATCATTGCTTTCTTGTACATAACTTTTATGGCTCTCTCATGCCAACCTTTAAATGCCTGCAACTCCTATTGATTGGGAACATTAGGAATAACTGGTTCTTGTTCAGCTCCAATAATGAACTCCCAATAGCCTTTTCCCTTAAGGAAATTCATCATTCTAAACTTCCATGCTTGGAAGTTGTTCTTGTCAAGCTTTTCAGTGACAATCTGTGAAAGAGCATCAGACGCCATTACAGAACACTGCAAAATATTCCGTCACTGCAAAAAAACACAACTTCTTGCTCACAAGGGCAAATCTGCAAAACTAGCAACAAGCTGCAATACAGAATTCAAAAAAGAATTCAGTGCCAGGTATGATAAAAAACAATGCAGGCAATGACAATTAACAATGCAAGAAATTCTAGAAATGAGCGAGGTATAACCTCTTAACCCAAATTCAACTCATGTAACAATAAATGAAATTTAAAAAAAACTAATTACGAGATCTTGTAATTTATGAGTGTATGACACTAACTAACCATTTCTTCACATCTAAGACTAGGCTTTGACTGCAACACACAACTATCAAGGGATAATTGAGTGCCATACTAAGTGTCTATGAGCACATCGCATGATATTAAACTTAGCGTGCATCACACAACTCTCAAGAGAGAGATGAGTGCTAGAATAAGCGTCTATGAAAACATCTCTAAACTTAGACTGCATCACACAACTCTTGATATTTTAATAGAGAGATGAGTGCCAATCTAAGTGTCTATGAAAACACAACTAAATATTAAACTTAGACTGTATCACGCATCTCTCTTAAGAGAGAAAATAGGGATGACAAGGGGAGGGAAAACCCCTCCTCTCCATCCCCTCCTTTTTTTGTCCCTCTTCCTCCACTCACCCCCCTCCCCTCCTTTTCCTTGCATGTGGCACAGCCATAACCATGCCACGTGCAAGGAGGAGGAGGGGAGGGGAAATCCTCAATACATATCTCTCCTCCCCTTGACCTCCCCTCTCTCCCATGCATGATCTCTTTTCTCCCCTCCCTCTCTACCCTCAAACCCAACCTCCTTTTAGAAAATTAAAAACAAATTAGAGTCAAGAAAAACACTTGGAAATTTGGATGGAAGGTGATAGTGGAATGCGATAGAAAGCTTTTGAAATCTTATTGTTATTCCTCCTCTTTCTCTTTCTCTTTCTTGCTAGGATGAATGGATGGGAAGAGAGTTTATTTAGGGACTTTAGGTTTAGGGTTTATTCTCTATTTTCCTCTTCCCTCCCTCCTTCCTTTCTCCTCTCCCCTCCCATCTCCTCCTCCCTCCCTACTATCCCATGCCTACGCCTCCCTCCCTTCTCTCCCTCTCCTCCTCCCTCTTCACTCCCCCTCCTCCTCCCAGCACTCCTAGCATCCCCAATAGTTGTTCTCTCTCTCTCTCTCTCTCTCTCTCTCTCTCTCTCTCTCTCTCTCTCTCTATCTATCTATCTATCTATCTATCTATCTATCTCTATATATCTCTAGTTTGTCTCCCCCTATGAGCACTGTCCCGGTCCCCCTCCCTCTTCACTCTCCCTCCTCCTCCTAGTAGTCCTAGCCCTCCCTCCTTAGTCTCTCTCTCCTCTCTCAAGTGTCCCCCCCCAACCCTCCCCCATAGTCACACCCTTCCACTTTCCCTCATCTCTTCCCCTCCCCCTCCCCTGCATCCCAACCCTTTCCCTCTTATCTACCTCTCTCCCACCCAAGCCCTCCCCCTCTCCTCCTCTCCTCCTTTTCGCTTCTACTCATAAAAGAACATGGGACCTAGGCCACGATCATTAACTCACCAAGCTACCTGCAACCCTTTTTTTTAAGGGTGTGCTATTATTAAGGAGATATCAAAGGCCTAAGTATAATTGTTTTAAAAAATGTGTACCCTACTATTAAGTGGAGGTCAAAACATAAGTACAAAAGTGCATTTGCACTTACTAATGAAAAAACGTATGTTTGATCTTACTGATGAACAAAAGAAACCCTAAAAACACCCTATATCTCAAAACCTAATCCATTATCCCTACCCTATACCCTTAAACCTAAACCATAAGCCTAAACCATTATTCTTAAGCTAAGCCATTATCCCTACCCTATACCCTTAAACCTAAACCATAAGCCTAAACCATTAGTCTTAAACCATAAATTCTATCCCCTAAGCCCTATATCTTGATCCTAAGACCTTGATTCAAAAATTTAAATACAAGTTCTAATACTAGATCCCAAATGATAAACTCTAAACCCCATACCCTAAAACCACTTTCATAAACGCTAAATAAAGAAAAAAGCATGCCCAACCATGAAAATGATATCTGATGGGTATGATTCTTTGCATGGGCCTTAAAGTGGGTAAGATTAAGTTCCTTGAAAAGTATAATACCCATTCGAGACATACACATAGGATAAAAGCACCCCGATGTGTATTTCTTGACTCATGCAAAACATGTCGCAAGAAACAAGGAAAAATATATGTCCAACCATGTATATCATATTTTATGGCTATGATAATTTTTGTGGGCCTTAAATTAGGTAAGATTAAGTCCCTTACAATGTATCATATCCATCGGAGACATACATATACGATAGAAGCACCCTGATGCATTTTTTTACGCACTCAGACATGATGTCTGGTAAGAAACAAGGAAAAATGCATGCCCAACCATGCAAATGAAGACACACCCCGATGCAGATTTTTGCATACTCATACATGATCCATGGTGAGAAACAAGGAAATCTACATGCCCAACAATGCAAATGATATCCGATAGGTGTGATACTTTGCACAGGCCTTAAACTAAGTAAGCTTAAGGCTTGTATAAGGTATCATAGCCATCCAAGACATACACATAGGATTAAGCACCCAATTGCATGTTTTTTTATACTCAAGCATGGTGTGTGGTGGTGAGAAACAAGGAAAAATGCATGCCCAACCATGCAAAGGTATCTGATGACTTTGCACACGCCTTAAAATGGGTAAGATCAAGGCCCCTGCAAAGCAGTGGTTCTTTTTTCAACCCCCCCCCTCTTGAAATTCGAGGGTGAGGTGAGCATTCAACACATAATTAAAAAATAGAATATTAGCAAAATTTTAGGGAATATTCCCAAAATGCTCCAATAGCATGCTTTTTTGGCACTCGCAACGAGGTAAAAAATCTATTTTTATCCAATCCATATAGGGAAATATTAATGCTCAAGAGAATCTCATTTTGGCAAAAAGAGAATACGAAACACGAGCAAATCAAGCTGAATGACACGACTATCTACTTCAGAGATCAGTGGGCAAGAAAACTTGATAGACCCACTAGAGAAAATTTCAAGCTTATCAGGAGAAAATAAGTAAATTAAGAGACCCATTTTCTTCTAAAAAGTGACAACACTCAAGTTGTGAATTCTAAAGACAACAAACAAATAATAATACAACATTTTCACTCCCTCCTATCCTCATCTATTAAAGTCAATGATGAGGTTAGACAAGCAAAGAAGAGATGTCAAGAGGTCAGAAAGACGTCCAACCAAAACTTTAACTTCTACCTTGAAAATCATTTAACTCTTAAGGACCTCAAAGAGGCTGTGAATTTCATGAAAGATGGAAAACTCTTGGGGAGGATAGCTTTCCCATTGAGATTTATAAGGTCTTCTGGGATGTTGTGAGCCCTAGACTTTTAGTAGTTTGGCAAGAAAGCATCCAAAAACAACAACTTCTGTCATAGATCAATGGCAGAATCATAAAGTTAATTCCAAAAGAGGGTAAAAGGGAAGAGCTAAAGAACTGGAGACCTTTTAATCAGTTACAAGATCTATGCTAAAGCACTTGCTTACAAATGTAAGAAGGGATGGACAAATGGATTTGACATGGCCAAAAAGGTTTTATCAAGGGTAGACATCTTCTTGAAATTATAATTAACTTAAGCGAAGGTTGTGAATATCCTAGGAATACAAAGTAGGACATCTGCTTTTTAAAATTAGACTTTGACAAGGCATATGACAGCCTTGAATGAGATTTTCTTTCGCAAGATCTTCAGGACATGGTCTAGGTCTTGGATTTGTCTCTTACATTAAGGTTCTCTTGACTAATGCATCATCAAAAGTCCATTTTAATAGGGTGATTATAAATCATTTTCCTTTGAAAAGTTAGACAGGTTGCCCAATAGCACCCCTTCTTTTTGCTATAGCTACTAATGCCTTGGGTTGGCTCCTTCAAGACAAAGTATAGAGTGGCATGCTAAAAGGAATTGACTTTCCCTCTAGAAAATATTTAGTTAATCAACAATTTGTTGATGACACTAATTTGGCACCCAAAAATACTCAACAAGATGTCCAAAGGATTTTTATAGTGCCTTGATATTTTTTGCAAAGCTTCTAGCTCTCTGATTAATCATACAAAGTCTGGACATTCCACATTTAGTGATGGGAACAACTAGTCCTTGAACAACTAAGAAGTAAAAAGATTTCCAAAGGTATTGTCTCTTTAGACTTCTTGGTATTTTCATCGGCTTTCACGTCTCATTGAAGGATAGGTGGGAGTGGGTTATGGAAAGGTTCCCTAAAAAATTGGACAGATATAGAGACTTTTAAGAAAATTTAGCAAGGGGAAAAATGGTTCTAAATCATTGTATTTATCCTATTGCCATTTCCTATTTATCCTATTGTAACCCATCTAAAAGTGGTCTAGATGAAATCATAAGCAAATTCTTTTTTGTGGGGAGGGAACAGAAAAATATCCAAGGTTAGTGAAATTTTGCACCAAACCCAAGCTTGAAGGAGGCTTGGGGGTCATTGGCATTCAACGGGATGCTTATAAACTCACTACTGCTTCGGTCATTAAAGCCACCTTGAACCTAGATATGGATTGGTCTGATCAGAAACTTTTTTCTGGTTGAACTTTTAAGAGCCCAAAAATGAAAAGATTATCCTATGCTATTTGCTATCTTGAATCTTGCTCAACCAAGGATAGTTCTCTTTAGAGGTCAATTTGGGATGCCCTTGACACAATCAAAAGTCATTTGCCCGACATATAAATTTCTTAGTGAACCATCCCATAGATTGAGCCTCTCAAAGGCTAAATAGGAGTAGAATGTTAATTGATGGACTACCTTAAATTTGTTAGTGAACCACCCTATAGATTGAGCCTCTCAGAGGCTTAATAGGAGGCAAAATGTTAGTTGATGGACTACCTTAAAGTGCCTTTATTCATCCAAGTGTCTCCCCTTGGGCTACACCAATTTTATTGGTGAAGGATAAAGATGAATCTATGCGGCTATGATGTGGTCTTAATGTGATCGTGATTAAGAATAAGTATCCGATGTTGCAAATTGATGAGTTGTTTGATCAATTCCAAGGCACGTGAAGCTTTACAAAGATAGAGTTACATTCTAGTTACCACCAGGTACGCATACCAAGAGTAGCTATTACCAAGGCCGCTTTTCGTACAAAAGTCTAGGCATTCAAAGAGACTCTAGAATCTTTCCAAACCCAAATGGCATGGGTGTTGATGGAACAGAAGCATCGCTTTGCTTGCTACACCATTTTTACTTTTATTTCTCGTTCGACTCTTTATTTTGTTAACATTGCTTACAAACTCCTTTCTTTATTTTGTTATTTCACCCAGTTTATTAAAAAATTATATATACCTTTGTAAGATTAGAATATATGCAATCATACAAATGTTTTTCCTAAAGTCCTAAAATCTACAATGAAAACAAACAAGAAGAAAAGGAGTGTGTGTGTGTATATATATATATATATATATATATATATATGTATATATGTATATATACATATATATACACACCTTTTCTTCTCGTTTGTTTTCTTCTCGTATATATATATTTATATATATATATATATACAATAAATGAGAAAACAAACGAGAAGAAAAGGTGTATGTATATCTATGTATGTATGTATGTACATACATACGTATGTACATACATACATACATATACATACATATATTACATATATATATATATATATATATATATATGGAGAGAGAGAGAGAGATTCCCTTTGGACCATTTGTAATCTCAAATACGCATTAATAATTAAACAGTTACAAGACACTAGAAATACGGTGATCTTGACAGAGATGTTGAAAAGCACCAACCACCATCTTTAATGTTTTACCTCTACGTGGTAAAGCCCAACCAAAAAGGATACACTATAGGATCACAAGGACAATGCTAAGCACCCTACCAAATTTGTCAACATTAATAAGATGTACTTTGAAAGGGGCAAAAGAGGCATCGTAAAAGATGGGAACTTCAGCTAGAGGATCGCTAATTATTAGTACTTCACATGGGTCACCACCATTCAACATATGTACTTTCATCTAAAGCTAGGATCCCTCGTTATTGGTACTTCACATAGTTCACCAGTACTTCACATAGTTCACGACTATAAAACGTATGTACTTTAATCTAAAGCTACAATCCCTACTTATTGCTACCTCACATGTGTTACCACCATTCAACATATGTACTTTAATCTAAATATTTGGGAGAGTCCCGTTTGCTCTACCCCCTAGCATCTCTCTCTCTCTCTCTCTAAATATTTGGGCGAGTCCCATTTGCTCTACCCCCTAGCATCTCTCTCTCTGTCTCTCTCTCTCTCTCTCTCTCTCTCTATCAGGCACATACATGCTCTCCTCACGCACTGTTGCAAGCTTTCTTGAGCTCCTTACCACGAACAAGACTCTGATACCATGTGAAGATAGTGGGAGAGAGGGAAGCTCTTGAAAGGTTGCCCATGTAAAATTAAAGTTCAGAGATGCAATAATAAACTCAAAACCCCCCCTCTCCTCTCTCTCTCTCTCTCTCTCACACACACACACATATAAACCATATGTTTTGCACGTATGCACACAATGATTTTGTGTTGGAGAAGCCTAGTGACTTACTTTAATTCAACTGGATAAGATTTCCAAGGTAGGTTGCAGACCTTGAAGATGCTTGTATTCTTAGAGAGGCTTTGGGTTGTCAGCAGATCTTTCAACGTTAGATCAGCTGAAATGCAACTACTAACAATAGGCTAGTTGCCACATAATCAAATGTAAGAGTCTCACTTCTCTAATAACGTGAACATGGCTTACAGATCATGGCTGGGGTTAGATTCAGACACCTGCAGAGCAGCTGCTCATACTTCAAAGGTTTGTATGCAAATCAAGAAGAATAGAATTGCGCAGCTTCTTTCACCACCATACGCGGGGTATGTTCACTGTGCTCAACAATAGCAGCGGGTGGAAGCTGCCCTGTTGCAATTTGATGTACTGCTGTAAACAAAGGGAACTGATCCTCCCATTCCCTTGCCTTCAAAACTTCGTACACCTCAGCTGCTGTTGAAACACCCTGTTCAACAACCCACAACATATATCAGACTTGGGAGATATTTCAAACATAACATCAAATAATCATGGCCTAAAAGGATATGAGAGTGATAGAATATGAACTAAATAAACGTGTATTACATTCATAGGGGTATGATCAAAACTGAGGCATAAACTTGGGGATTAGAATTTATCGCAGCAATACAACCTGAAGTTTTTGACCTTGAAGGAGCTCTGCCTCCAGTTCATCAAAGGTCCTACAAACATACGTTTCCATGTTACTACATGGCTAGCTGCTTTCTGCCATATTATATAAGCATATAGTTCTATATAAATGTAGTGCTGTGAAGGGTTCAAAATGTGTTTGGAAAGTTGGAAATAACAATAGAGGGCTACAAATGTAGAAAACAGTTTCGAACCTTTTTCCATCATGTCTAGCAAAAGCTTCTGCCACCTTTCTGTTCCGTCCACCAACTGCAATAAACAAGAAATGACATTTTTCCTTGAGCTCAGGCATGAGGAGCAAAATGAAGGAGCAAAGTCCGGTGAGCAGATGCTACCTCTGAACTTTGGAAAATCAAAAAGATGGGGAGTGATACACTTGTATAACTGAAGCATAAAGAACAGCATTTGCCTGGAGTGTGGAGGGCATTGAGAGTTCTAGGACAAGAACGGACACAAGTACTTACTGCATACTGCTTGCCAAGCAGCATGCATGAGAAGTTCAGAGCTATGTGTACTTAATAGCAGAATAAAATGCGGAACACAATCCACAATCTACAGGCTTAATGTCAACCCTGCTCCTCTACATGCTATGTGACGATATAGCTAACACTAAACAGAAGAGGCCATGACATCAAAATCACCAGTTGAATGTGTACTTACGGCAAGTGGTTATTACATCAGCCACTCCACAACTCTCAAAAAATGTTGTATCTTTCACAGATGGAAAGATAAGCTTGGAAAACACACGCATTTCTCTCAGCCCAATTCGCATGATCGCTGCCTGGAAGAGTCAATTATTAATCAGTTTCAAGTATGTTACAGATACGATCAAAAAATCTTTTCAAAGCAGATACAATTCATGTTGGTGAGGGATACCTTTGTATTGTTCCCCATTTCAAGGCCATCAACAAATCCTGCTCACAAAAAAACAAGAACGGTGTTGGAGATAGAAAGCAGACTGGGGTTGTAAATCAGAAGGTAATTGACCCTGCCCAAGGCAAAGAGCTCTAAGGTCTGAGCTTATCATACCGGCAGCAATCGCAACAACATTTTTGAGAGTTCCACAGAGCTCTACTCCTTCAACATCCTTAACCTGGAGTTGTTCAAAAGCTAACTTGAGTATTGCAGACCAACTGTAAAGAGAAATACTTTCTGCTCAATACTTCAGAGATGAATGATCAAAACACTTTGAGCAACAAGGGATAAATGCCTTACAGGGGAAACTAGGAAGTACGGTTTGCAAAATATCTGAACCCACTTGTCAGCTGTCTTCTTGTCATCTCTGTACCCCACGGTTGCTTCACTGAACTTTTCTAGTGCAATCTGTATAAAATGACAAGTAGAAAATGAGAATTAAACATGGATGAAGAGGGTACGAAGAGGTTGGTACCAAGTCACGATATTGAGACCAAACACGGCATTTTACCTCATTGGCAATGTTGGCTCCCATCAAAACTGAGCATTCAATACCAAGCATCTCTGTGATCAGGTTGGAGATCATGCAAGGCCCTTCCATCTTGACCTGCAAAGGTTACAACATCAAGTTCCAGTAATGCAGTAGACATTGAAAGAAGACATATCTATGTGATACGCTATAGATTCTAGCTATCGCTCTTCAATGACTAGTTATGGAAGTCATCATGTAGATAGAGCATTCATGGACCTGTGGGAACATATGACGCTTCAAAGGACACACATAGAACTACCATCAATAGGGAGTTTTTTTGTGCTTGTTTCTTTCCTTCTGTGCCTTTTTCAGGGAACAGCAGGGGGAGTGAGTCTTGTGTAACAAGTGGGAGAGAAACAAGCAGGGAGACGGAAGGGGTGGGTGGAAGGGGAAAGGGGAGTGCGGTAGGTTGGGGGGGGGGGGGCGGGGGGGGTAGCGTACCTCCATCCCCTTTATAAGAGAAATAGCCTTTGCATCTGGCCTGACTTTACCCTGTAGTCGTTTACAAATTCCTTCCACAAACTGATGAGGTGTGACAAATATCAACATAGTAGCGTCCTTTACTGTGGTAAGATGCAGCGAAGCAGATTTTATTAGCAATCGGCCTCAGCATGTTTACCATCAAAATATTTGTTAGCATTTTGTTATGACAACGCCATGATTGGTAATCATTTCCCTTTCTGAATGATTGGTCGGACTCGTTACGTCCTTTAAACTTCTACGATGCACACCTGTTTCCTGCTACCACCACCTGCAGCTCTCTGTATAGCTGCCATGATCTCCAGACCCTTACCAGAATTATGAATGTCAGGATCTGCCACCACGTTTGGTCCGAGCTTTATGTTGGGTAGATATTTCACATTTTCCTGTGAAAAAGGTAATTAAAAGCAACCTTCAATATAAAGAACGTAAATATAATATCCCGTGCAGATGTCCCTATACCTCCTAACTAAGGGCCATAAGGATGAGTTAGGGATTTCCTAAGTTCCAGTCCAATGAGCTTTTTAATCCCCGAACAGCAATTCTTATTAAGTTGAGCAAACAATGTTTCCGAAGCGCCATCGCTCATAAGCCCACACATATACGAGAAGAGACACTAAACTGTCTGCAGAAACAAAAAGCACATAAAAGCAAACGCATAAATGAGTAGGGACTTGCAAAATACGTTTGTTTTGTTGATGACATCAGTGAGCTTCTCTCCTGTGGGGAGCACCTCTTCGAACACCCACATCCTTACTTCATCTGCACAGCATTTAGGACACTTAAAGCCTCTGAATAAGCTTCTCTGACACAAGTGAAACATGAAACAAACTCCTCTTTGAACTCACCATGATAATGAGGATAGATGAGAGCATTAGCGGCAACAAGCTTTGCTGCAACACTACCCCAGTTACCACTACCAATCACTGCAATCTTGTCCTTGTGCTCTTCGACTGCAAGGGAGACGTCCGTTTTCTCGGGAAGCCCAGCTGTAACCGGAACTTCCATTCCAGGAGCCATGGCTGATAATATGGGTTCTGGGCGATTCCCCACTTGCTAAGTTTAGCACGGGATCTGCCAGGCAGAGCAAAGCAAGAAGTAGGAGGGGCAAAGGAGGACGGGGAGAAGGCGAGCTGGAGGGAGAGGGCCATAATAAGGAATGAGCTTTGCGATGGGCCAGGCGGGCGGAGAGATCAGGAAAGGGCAAACAAGAGACAGGAAAGCGGGAGGCTGGCGGGAGTCATGGAGATGATACCATCAGCTCTGTCTGTGGTGGCTATGGCTGATTTCTTAGCCTTCCTCGTTCTTCCCGACCACTCTCTCCTGTCGTGTTTTGCTCCCCCAGTGTTGGAAGAAGGCCTGCACCAACTAGGTCTGTTGCTCCAAAGCCCCATCTCCATGAACTCATCGACTAGAGCTGGTCGCCGGCCAAGCAGTCGCCAACAGCCCCTGCTACAGCTCTGAGCCATCGCCCTTGCCCTGTTGCTTCCCCTGCTCCATCTATCCACTCTTCGGAACCTCGCAGGCCAATTTTCTGTCAACCCAAATACCCCCATCACGCAGCTCCATGCATCGTCCAATAGTTGACAAATATCAGCACGGTCGCCCTCCATGCATCGTCCAATTTTCTGTCAACCCAGATGTCTGCACGATCACCCTTTAACATTCATGCAGCTCCATCTTCGTTGAGCGTTACAAAAATCGCAATGAACCGAGCATTTCAAACAAATGAAGGAGTCGGGGGGTTTGTCAAGTGAGTTTAGCTGCGCCAATTGGCAATGAAATGCAGTCATGTTGCATTTCCACTTCAACGGCGTCCCAATCAGGGGCACATGCCTAGAACCTAGAACTTAGAAGGCATCCCAATCTCGGGCACATGCTTGCATGACATATGTTGGACCTTGCCCCACTCATGGGCATTTGCTCATTGGGAGTTCTATGAGGTTGATGGCAACTTTTCATTGGTTACTCAATTCTTGCTTGCCTTTACCTACCTGTGCACTCAAATTGCAAGGGTCGAGCAAGGTTTGCTGCTATATCAGGTGGAGGCTATTGCTGCCGGGAGGGCTTACAAAAGCTCTCATGTGCCCAAGATGACAGATATTTTCCTTCCCAAGATTCCATCACAAAATTCTGAGCTCTGATTACCTTTTCCCCTAGAATGATGGCAAGGATGACATCAGCAACAAGGTGCTAAACATTACAACAAAGGGGAGCCGTCGCAACTTAGGCGATTGGACGTTCGCCCATTTGAGCTGGTTGCCTACATTTGATTCCTTCGAAAAGCCCCCTCATTTCCTAACAACATAGGTCAAGGGTAGATGTGCCCCTCGAAGTTGGCCATGTGTGTGAGTGCGGGGTTGGGAACAAAATATCCTTCGTCAAAGGCTCAGATTAGCTGAAAATGGATCTAAGGGCCTTTCATAATTGTAATATAAGGGCCATGGTAGGTCTCCCATCAAACATGTAGTCTAAGGTGTCAAGCAGTTATGGTAACCTCCTTGAGCATTTGTAGCCAGAAATTGCTAAAGTCCACCTTTCACATTGAGCCATGGTAAATGTCTTAGCCATTGTTTCCTCCCCTCCATCGAACTTGTAATGTGAGTGGCAACCTCCTTGAGCATTTGACAATCAAAAAACTCTTGAAGTCCACCTTGCACCTCGAGTTAAAATGGTTCAACGGCATTTGCCAAAAAGAGGGTGTGTGTGTGAGAGAGAGAGAGTGTGTGGCCCGTATCTCATCTCAAAAGAGTCCAAGGTAGCTCGGGACCTCCGCAACGCTTAGTTCATAGATCTAGGTGGAAGGTGAGGCGGGTGAAAAGCAAGGTGCAAAAGCATAGTTTAGCTTTTTATCAAAAGGGTGGGAGAAAAGCATAGAAGTGCTTTTGTCATAAATCTATATAATTCGTAACAAGCACATGATTAGTGTCAACATTGTCTGTGTCTTCAAGCAACAATGGAGAGGTCTGGTTGCTTGCATTGTCTTCAACCAATAGTGTAGAGATTCCGAGGTAAGATTCTCTCCTAGTCGATGTGCGTTCGGTATTTTTTGTTTATAGATTTGAGGTTGCGAGACAAGAATTGTCTATGTCTTCAAGCAACAATGGAGAGGTCCGGTTGCTTGCAGTGTCTTCAACCAAAAGTGCATAGGTTCCGAGGTAAGATTCTCTCCCAGTCGATGTGCGTTCGGTATTTTTTGTTTATAGATTTCAGGTTGTGAAACAATTGAATGATTAGAGCTCTATGGGAATGATGTTGATCGATTTATCTATCTGTCTATCACTCCACGTGTCACATTAGCATGACAGTGGAGACACTATGGTGAGGTTGTTGGAAGACGACCAGCCTCCAGGATTTGGTGTTAAGTAGCTACAAGCAGCCAAGATGGATTTGTGTTTGAGCAGGTGCTAGCATATAAGCGTAACAAGGGCCTTAAAGAGACAAAGGCTAGCATGGCATAGCCTTGGCATGTGAAGCTTTGCGCGAGACAACCTTCTGCTTTGCTCTCACAAGCCTGAAAGCTTGACTTACTACAATGTTCAAACTCCCATTTTCCTGAGGTTGGAGAGGCACATAACGCTGGCCAAGTGCAGAGTGAGAATGTTACGTGCTCTACTTTGGACTTCCTCTAATGATAGTTGTCCTTTTGTGCTATCCACAGTCTACTGAACAATCTGAGAATGTTGGAATCGTCCTGCTCAAGGACACTCAAGTTCATATTGTCTCTAAGATCAAAGAAATCGCCAAAAGACGATAAGAATTGAATTTTGCCTATCGCGCTACTCGTAGTGATTTTACTAGAATTTGACTACGATTGCGACTATAGACATTCAAGTAATATGCCAGTTTCTTATCCATTCGCGAGATTTATCCTCGCGCTAGTATTTTTGGCATTTATATTCTCAACGTTATCTCGGCACCCAAGGAAGGGGCCGTTCCCTCATATTATAACTCTTTTGGGAAGGAAGCACGCCGCCTCCCCGCCCACACTGTGTGGCTATAATAATTATGTGTTATATATATTGTCGTATAAATATTTTAATTACTCATCCATTCAAAATTTCTTGTTTTCAATTTGAATTCTTACAACATTCCTCTCATTTAATGCATGTTGTCGATGTGAGGGAGCAAGGAAATACAAGATGGATGCAAGATTAAAGGATGACGACACCTTTATTCATATGGTTGTAGTCCATGTGACAATATTGAATACACTACAACGAGGATCAGTTATTGTATATCCCCTTATTCATGTATTTTTTGGACTTCATCTTCCAAAATATGGATATCACAAAATTAATAATAGTCACCATCCCTGACATTTGCAGGGAGGATCGGGTCCTAACGGATTCTATGTTGCATCTCATGTCCACCATTTTACTCATTTGCTTTTTTCCTTAAAATTTTGATAAAATACTAGGATTCAACTTCAATTATGAGTTAGTAGTTACGTGCTCCATGATGGAAAGGCTGCCTGCCGCAAATCTAGTTACCAAATCACAAAATCCTTGTGCAAATGCTTAGAGGGACTCTCTTTGGCAATGTAGGAAAAGCAACCAAAAGCTACCAAATGTCAGTAGCGAGAAACATTGGTTCTATACCCCACTTCATAGCCATGTAAGACTCCCCATTGTCCTAAAAGAGCCAACAAATAGTGGAGAGGGGTTCCAAGGTTCAAGGGTCCATTGGAGTACACAATTATATATGGGACTACTCAAGCCCCCCCAGTGCCACATGCCACAACGCACACGTGTCCCTTATCATTTCTTTGCCTCACGAGGAGTTTGGGCAACAAAGTCCCACATATTCCAACACTCCCCCATGGGCCAATCACCAAAGTATCATCTAATCCACACAAGATCAAGAACAATAAATTCAACCCCCCACAGAAGTAACTCATACAACAATGTCAATGCGACCGCCCACATAGGGCATTCGGTAAACCATCCTCACAGGACAAGGCCACTACGTTGCAGCTAGCCAGTCAGATAGTAGTCACTACCACCAAAGTACACACAGGTTGCCACATCCGCTATGTGCACAGTTTCCATGTGTAGTCTCGCAACATTTCAAAAATCGATGCCCGTGCAAATGCGGACGTTAAAGCACACACGGGTTGCCACATCAGCAATGTGCACAAGCCTTGCAACATTTCAGACATAGTCACCCTGAGGGGGTTCACTATGTAAAAACCCTATATAGCACGTGCGATTAAGCGGTATTAGGAAAAGCCCATACCTACGGATTTTTATAACCTAGATACACCCCTTCTATAAATTTTGAGATGATTAAAGTATCCCTTATGAATGAAAATTTTCACTTTTTGGATTTAAAAGCCCTTATGTATGCATATTTTTTGTAACTCCATAAAAATATAAAACCTGTTCTGTTGATCGCACATGCTATCTTACATATTTCTTAGTGGCCCCCATGGGATAGACACCCATGCTATGATAGTACCTAGGAAAAGAAGCCAAAAGCTGCCAAATATCACCAACAGAAAACACTAGGTGCAAGGGTCCCACTCCGTACCCCCTAGCTATGTAAGCCTCCCCACTGTCTCAAAAGAGACGATGGTATAGTGCGAAGGGGTTCCAAGGTTCAATACATCCAAGGTCCATTGGAGTACACAATTGTATATGGGACTACTCATTCCCCCCATGCCACATGTCACAAGCACACACACCCCTCTTCATTTCTTTGCCTCGTGAGAGATTTGGGCCACAAAACCACACATGTTCCAATAGGTAGTGCCTCCAAATTTGACTACCTTTGCCACAACATTGGATGTTCTATACATCTCTACACTTGAGTTTTTTTAAAGAAAAAACATAGCCTGCTCTAAAAAGACCATGGGAGGCATGGCTAAGCTTTCTTGGCATAATACTTCATACTTTTGTAGAGTAAACCTGATTTATATTTTTGAAATACTTGTTTATTCTGCCATTTCCATATGCATTGCAATACTATGCTCTGACCAACTACCATATTATCAGTAATGCATCATTCAATATCTCTCTATGTGTAGTCTCAATGGTGACTCATGTGTCGTGGGGATCTTGAAGGAATGCCGATGGAGCCTCCACTCCAATCTACTCCTTGTTGAGATCAATGCACAGCATGAGTCATCCGCATGTGTCACTCAAGCGGCTCTCGCATTGTTGCAATGTGTTTCCATGAGAGGGAGAGGGAAGGGGGAGAAGGGAGAAGAGAGGGGACAAGGGAGGGAGAAGGAGAAGGAAAGAGGAGAGTGAAGGGGAATGGAGTGCCAAACACAAAGGCGCTACAAGGGAAACAAGAGAACACCCAAAGGTACTCTTTAAAGAGAAAAAGGAGCTTGTATTCCAAACTTGTGTATTCCACAATGAGGACCAAAGCCAACCACTTGGCCTTTTATACAAGTCACCTTTTGAAGGGAGGGCCAACCCTAATCTCTTTATACCACTCTCTCTTCTCACTATTTTACCATCCTCTTGGGCCCATCTAGCTTCAAGACACAATCTTGGCTCTACGGACTTGCCACTGTCCATCAAATCACATCACTAACTAGTGGTGGCATATTGTTAACCAATCGGTTAACATGCCCCCCTTCTTGATCCAGTCCTCTGGATAATGCAACATTCACAGTTGTTGGAGTGTTTTCAATAAATATCATGCAAAGTAGTCTTTCTTGTGCACTGGGCTATCTTTTGGTCCATTGCAGCAGAGGGATGTAGTGGCTCCTTGTTATGGAAGGATTGTTGGAAGCATGGATGAGTGATTCTTCTGAAACTAGCACCTCAAGGTTTGAGTAAGCTGAGTTGAGTATTTGTGACCACTCAAAGAAGGAATAAGAAAAAGAAAAAGAAAAATCTAAGGGGTAAGCTATTAGGAAGAAGGTGTTAGTAGGGATTGATGTAAGATCCTAATGGTACTAGTGTTAGAAGAGTAAGTAAAGTGCATTCTCATGCTCCTCTTAAGTCCCATATTTGATTTGAGTGGGACTTCTAATGGATTCTCATCAGACTATGTCTTTGACATGCCATGTTTGAATGTCCGGAGTTGTGCATGATATTTTGTTTTGCTTCTTTGCATTAAAGTTCCTTTAAAATCCATTTTATGGATTATATTTCATTGAGGGCTTTGCTTGGAAGTATTTGAGCCCAATAAGATTGTGGCACCATTTGGAGCTTTATTTTTCCGGGTCATCAAATCGAGATGAGTCTGATAATACACCATACAAACCCCTAAAATGAGGACTATGGCTTAAGAGGTTTATAGAAGGGGGATTCTAGGAAAGGCTTCTAAGCTAGAATTGAAAGAAAAGAAAAATAAAGAAAAGAGGATGAGTAGAAGTTAGATGGTTAATGGTGATCTTAGTAAAGAAATGTGAAAAAAGCTTTGAGGGTCACAAGAAACTCATCCAAAACCATATTGGTGTAATCACCTTCACCCTGGAGTTGAATGCATCCTCAAGAGCTGCTTGTGGAGAACCACTTGTCATTCCATGTGTGAACTCAAATTCAAGACCCCGGTGACTTAGGCATAGTGCCCTGTTCTATTTTTCTCTGGTGATGGGATTTGTTGTTGATGTTGATTGGTGTATTGACTTTCCACAGTGTTTGTAGCTTATCTTCCCAACCAAGGAGCCTTTGGGCTTATGTAGTTGTGATTTGTTGAGTGTGCCATGTTGAGGACTTGAAGAGGACTGGCCACCTATTTTCACCTAGGCCTATTTTCACCTATGACTTCCACATGTGAGCAGAGATGTAGGACTTCCACATATTAGAACTTTATTGCACTTTATGGACACACCTAGACCTAGCACTTGGAACCGATGTCCTATTCACCTAAATGGCCTTAGTACCTATGAGTATATCAGAAGGTGAGTGACATTGACCAATTGTGACATATTGATTGGTTCTAACCCAGACCTAGCAAGAACATCATTTTGTAGACCACCAAAGGAATATGAATTGTATAGCTAGTCGGGACCTCATGTAAGTTTGATAATCACTTTGAAGGAGAGTCGCTAAGACAATACTAGATATCTTTGTTGGCAAGCACTTGTCATCCTGTTGGTAGCAACATTGCTTGAAGTGCTTTGAGATCCTTGATTGCAGCAATAGGTTCTTGTGAATCTACTCCATTTTTAGGAGTAGGTTCTTGTAGATCTACTGTTGGCATGTTTCTTGTTGTCAGTGTTCCACCATTGAACATTGTGATCTCCCACATGTACCACTTCTATGATCCCATCGTAATAAAGTGATATATGTTCTATGTATCAAATGTGAGTATGATTGCAATGTCTCTAAGATCTTTTGCTTTTGTTGAGCCCAAGTTTCAGCTTCTGAGAAAGTTGTCAAGGATGAAGATAATTCGTTGTTCACATTGGAAGGCTCTTGTGGGACTTCCATTGTGACGGGCATTACTTGTGTGGCCGATTCTTGCATAGCTACCCTGATGATAGATGCCAAATTTCTCAGTAAGGAAGGTTCTTGTGTGGCTCCCAATGTGGATTCAGCTTTTGTCTTGGAAGGTTCTTGTGTTACTATCTCTTTTTTCAAGACAGGTTCTTATGTTACTGCCAGTTGCCTCGAAGATGATGCAATAAATTGACATGCCTTTTCATAGACTTGCAGTTGACCAGGTTCTTGTGTCACTGTCTCCCTTTTTTAGACAGGTTCTTGTGTAACTACTCAAGAGGAGGTAGATGAATTCCTTTGCGTATGATTCTCCTACATTGGTGCTTTTCCCTTATCCTTGCAAGTAGGTTCTCGCTATTCTTGGCATCTTTGCACAGTAGGTTCTCGTGTGACTACTAGTGGTCATCTACACTCGTTGATGATTTTGTATTGATGGAGTTGGGGCTCCACTCTTGCTTTTGCGATGGTGTACATTTAGGCTTAGGGAAAGCATGGATGGGTTGTTGATTGTTCTGGCAAGGCTTGGGTACCCATATATAAGAGTTGCCAAGTTAATATCCTTGGGCCTCGAGTAGCCTTGTGGGAACCCATTGGTAATGTACCTTCCTTGTTGGATGGCATCATCTTCTTCTTTGATGTTGAATTTTGTTGTTTACATGAGGGGGTGGTTGGCGATGGTGAGGCTCGATGTTTAGAGGAGGGGGTGGCTTTATATGTTGAGGTTTCTTTGGAATCCAAAATATGATTCACCCTCAAAGTATCCTTGAGCATTCATTAGATCCTTTTGGACCCATATTTGCTTGGTTGCTCTTCTTCTTTGTTTTCTTTATTGGTGAGGTGCTTGACAAGGTTTAGAAGCAGAAGCGGATGTTGATGTTGGTGCTTGAATGTTGAATCAGTTGGTAGTTCTTAGCACATCTTGCTGGCTTGAATCATCACCAAATAATCTTTTGTAAGTGTCTTGGATCCAACTTTTACCAAGAATGGCAGCTTCCGTTAAGGTACCTACAAGAGCTACAAAAAACTTGCAAGGCACAATGTAATTGTCCAACGAAACTTTCAACATTAAAGAACCAATCACCTTAATAGAGGTACCCTCTATGGATTGAATTTCAGAATCACATACTTCAAGGTGGACGTGGCCAAGATGCTTTAACGTCTCCCAAGAGATGAGGTTTTTGCTTGCTCGCCAATCTGCCATGGCTTGTATCTGGCATGTTGCACTTGCTGGTGTTAGCTCTACCCAAAGTTGAGATGGAGTCATATATATCTCGTTAGGATCAATGGCATTGTCAATTCGTAATTCAATTTAATTCGCTACTGCCGCTCTTATGGTGTAAAAAGTTGTAATGGAGTTAAGTTGTTCATAATCAAGGTGCACTGTCTGAGTGCCCTCGGCAGTCGATAGATCTATTGCCACCAGTGTATACATCCAATTAAGTGAGTCTTCTAGTTTTGGTAAAGGAGCACACCAATGTTCATCAAGACTCTTCTCATTGTCCTCTTTCTCATATTTTTTAACCAGCTTTACTAGCACAGACCTATTGGTGGTATCCAATTCAACTATAAATAGATTTTTAGACCTAGTGTGAGCTTTCCATGTTTGGAGATCAACCCTGATGACTTGCTGATCTTTCCTTAGATAAATGTTGTTGGAGCACAAATCATGGATCAATCCTGCCATACTCAAGAAAGGTCTTCCTAGTATAACCTCATACCCAGGGTTGTTTTTGAAATCCATTACAATAAGGCACACCCTATATGTGAGACCAAAGGTTTTGATTTTAATGTCCTTGAGTACTCCTATGGGATGAGTTGTGCCTCCATCAGCTAATTTAACTACCAAGGAAGTACTCTCTTGGTTGGGACTTCCCCACTTTTCCGAGTGTTATTTCATGATGATGCTAACATCTGCTTCTTCGTCTAAGATTACCATAGCTTTCTGATCACGAAAGGAGATGGATGACACTGCATTCATGTCATCACTCTCAAAGTATTGGCCCAGTTTGTTCATTGGAACCCTTGGAAGGTCTTAAGCTTGATTGGGAGATTCAACATTCTCAGGAATTGTGGATTGGGGTGTCATTATTTGCCCATTCAGCCAATTTGAGAGGTCTCTCCATAGAGTAGGATTACCCCCTAATAGTGGTGCTATGGGCATCTTGATCTCAGTGGGGACATGAATGAGTCTAACCCTACAATGTCTCGAGGACCAGTAATAGGTTCCCTGCCTATTGATTTTGACTCTTCTAAGCCATATAAGGACATGTTGTCATCCTCCTTTAGTTGTTGCAAGGTAGGGTCTTCTTCAAACATCCGTTGCATTCGGGTGGATCCCTCTATTGAAGGCATGACACACCTTCTTCATCTACCCTTTCAAGTATTTGCAAGAATTTTGAGGCTGGAGTGTTTATCTCATGTCTTGGATGAATTGTATCAGTACTCTTGCTTGCCTTGAGCCTCTGCTCATATTCCTCTTGGCACTTGCATACTAATTTATGCACCTCTATGAGACCTTGTTTCCCCACCCATGGGTTGGGATATTCACCGTGACCCTTAGCTGTTGTGGCTTGGCCATGGGTTGAAGCGTTATCGTTGCTTCATTTGCCTCATACAGGTGCTTGTTGATGCTTCTGTTTGAAAAGGTACCATTAGAGGAGGAGGATGTTGCTAGGGAGGTCGTGTCTTCATCCGCCGACCCATCTTGGATGATGACCTTATTTTGTCCCTTCCCAGGTAGATGTGGACTTTGTTAATAAATGGGTTGAGGAATCACCCTAGGATAACGACTTTGGGATGTGTCATGATTTACGAACACAATGGGCACAATAGAGTGCTGGCCTATGGCTCTAAAATAAGGGCATTCCTTAGTGGGATGATTTCCATTGCATACCCCACACCATATGTTATCTCTTTGTGGAAATAGATGGGAGTTGCTAGGGGCACCTTTTGGTGCTTCTATCTCCCATTGTTGGCTCAACTTGTTTAATAGATGTTTGGCCAACTCTTCCATGTTGAGCACCTTGGGCGTCATGCTTGCATCCCTATTTGCTTCTATGGTTGAAGCATGTGTTATTCGGAACATATCAGAGGAACCTAAGGATTTATCCTATTGGGGCTTCTCCCTCATGTTATCCCCTAAGCATATCGTCATCTTGCTGCATGGCTCAAACGGTGTGGGATTCATAGCAAACAGATGATCATGCAGCTTAGCATCTCGTAGCCCTATGAGGAAGAATGGCAGAAGCTGTACATCACTCATCCTCTTGTGGGGTTCACATCATGAGTTCAGATGTTTAATCCTAACAATATATTCTTTTCATTGTCCTTCTACTTCACCTCATAAAGCTGGTTAATTGGGCTCCACTTGGGACCACTAGGGGCAAAACCCACGATGAAAGATTTATGCAATGTGTCTCAATTTATTTTCTCCTTAGGGTTTACGTCTCTAAACCATCGTCCAACCTTGCCATCAAGACTCAAGCTAAAAGCATTGACCTTGTCTAGATCCCCAATATCACCAAAGTTCTCACAGATTTGTTCAAATCTCTCAACTTGGGAGATTGGGTCTCCTTCTCCTACAAACTTGGTGATTAGCTTGGAGATTGTGACAGGCTTTCTCCTTGAGGGGTTGGTATCCCTTTCTAGAAACATTGGTGGTGGAGCAGTGGCCCTCCTTCCTAGTGCTTGCACTAGGATTCTCATAGCTTCGTCCATAAGGACCGTTTGCAATACAAGAGAAGGTTGTGGAATGGCGGGCCTTGTCCCGTACATTGGTGGTCCTGATGAAGGGTTCCATTGATTTGATGGCATGAGGTTGGGATGGGAGGATCCAGGCCCAATACAGGCCCAATAGGCATTTGCATTGTGACTTGGGTTGGGTTGGGCCTGACGGGTGGGATTGGAGGTCCTCTAGGGAGTGGTATGCTCCCTATAGGCATAGGCCTATAAGAGGCACTTGTTGGGTAGGGAATATCCCCCATGTTTTATTGCCAAGGAGGCATCATAGGGGCTTCTGAGGTGGAGGGTCTTAATTGTGGGCCTTCAAGGTTACTCCTCTGCCCCCTTTGCTCTAGCATTTGGGACCCTTGTGAGAATGTGGGTCCGAATCCATCCCCATATGATTGCCTATCATCAAAGAATTGGTACGATGGGGGTTGATTTCCATTAGGTATTGTGGGACTTGGTTCCCTAAGTATTTCTTCTGACATCAGTGGTTGGGCCAACACTTGAGGCTCTTCTGGTGCTCTAGTCTACGGAGCAAATGGGTTTAGCAGGTCAGCTGGGTCTGTCAATCCAAACCTTCCCATGATGTTGGAAAAGGTTTCCCTTACTCTAGCTACTATTGTAGATGGGGTAGGAGAGTGGGGATCATCGGGGATGGAGTTCAGAGCCACTAAGGCTCTAACATTAAAGGGTTCACCCATGTCTTTGTCTTGACTCAAGGACTCTTCCGAGCTAGATAATTCACCTAGTGGTGGTTCTTGCAATGATTGAGAATCGACTTTTGAGCTTGCTAACCCTGAGGATGCTAAGCTAGGTATGGAAGTCGACAAGATGGTATTTGAGGCATTGCCTTTAGACTCAGGGTGAGCTTGTAGGACTCTTCCTGATCTCCAGATCATGTGTTCATTGTTGGCAAAATTGAGGCCCCAATTCAAAATTGAGTCCGCCTCAATGCGGGGTCAAGGGGCAACAAAATTCATCATTTCTTGATGCTCGAGGTCCCAATTTTCATGTGCTTTTTCTTGATTTTTGTGTTCCCAGAGCTATCCCTACGGTTGTGTGGATAGGGCTATGGCGATGACCCATGGGGATAGAGCTATGGAAATGACCTGTGGGGATATCAAGTCGGCGGGATAGAGTTAAGGCAACGGCCAACGGGATAGAGTTAAAGCAATGAGTCAACACATGTTTGATTGGTGGGATAGACCCATGGGGATAAAGCTAAGGAAACAATCGATGGGATAGCCTTATGGCAATGACTTGTGGGGATAGCAGGTCAGCGGGATAGAGCTACGACGCCAGATCAATGCTTGTTTGAACGGTAGGATAGCTAATTGACAATAATTAATTGATGGTTATGTAAACTGACATGTCAGGTCATGGGGATAGGGCTAAGCTAATGGGTTAACACAAGTTTGACTAGCGGGATAGCGCGTCATGGGGATAGCGCTAAGGTGACAACCCATGGGGATAGGAACGCACAGTGTCGCTGACTAGTTTTTGATGATTCTTGACAAATTTGGAGTTTCTGTTCATGTTTTTTTGTGATGGGGGAATGCCAAACTACCTAATCTACCTAGTCGATACAAAAAACAAGAAAGAAAGCAACATTTATATTCAAAATGAGAGATTTCTTAAAGAGGTGACTATCAACACTCAAAACCACTTCGATTTTCAGTATGATTCATCATTCTTGGTTGTTTTTTGTGAGTTTTGACACCATACACTCCTTAGCAATCTTCCAAACTCTCTTCCTACCAACTCAAAACACTAAAAAACATAAAAAGCAAGCTTCCAATGATCCAAAATGCTTTCCAATAGAAAATGACAGCTTCTTTTTTTGTCCAAACACACACTTCTTCGCTCATTCCTCTTCTACAACGATCCAAGTTGAAACAAAGGCAAGTGCAATGCAAAAGCACACCTTGAACTCCTCGACAGTGGCATCAAAGATGTGTAGTCTCAATGGTGACTCACGTGTCATGGGGATCTTGAAGGAATGTCGATGGAGCGTCCACTCCAAGCTACTCCTTGTGAGAGCAATGCAAATCACGAGCCGCCTGCATGTGTCACTCAAGCGACTCCTAGATTGTTGTAATGTGTTTTCACGAGAGGAGAGGGAAGGGGAAGAGGGGAGAAGAGAGGGGAGAAGAGAGGGAAAAGGAGAAGGGAAGAGGAGAGTGAAGGGGAATGGAGTGGCAAACACAAAGGCACTACAAGGGAAACACACCCAAAGACACTCTTGAAAGAGAAGAGGGAGCTTGTATTCCAAACTTGTGCTTACAACAATGAAGACCAAAGTCAACGATTTGGCCTTTTATACAAGTCACCTTTCGAAGGGAGGGGCCAACCCTAATCTCTTTATACCACTCTCTCTTCTCATTCTTTTACCATCCTCTTGGGCCCATTCTTTTACCAACCCTAATCTCTTTATATTACTCTCTCTTCTCATTCTTTTACCATCCTCTTGGGCCCATCTAGCTTCAAGACAATCTTGGCTCTACTGACTTGACATTGTCCATCAAATCACATCACTAACTAGTAGTGGCATATTGTTAACCAATTGGTTAACACTATCACCAAGCACCACCAATTTCCAGGTTATTTGCACACGTAGTAAGGCAACGTCAAACTACTTCTCCACTTTTCTCCATATAAACGGACCTCAATGCAATCCCAAGAAATAATAAAAGTGGTTTCTTTGTTAATTGTACACAAGGGACAAAGTAGAGTCACTTTTCGATTCCACTTTGCCAGCCTCATGCGAAGAGGAAGCTTACCCAAAAAAATCCTCCGTAAAAGGAAATTAAGCTTGGCAAAGGGCATAAATTTCCATACCCATGTTACTCTATGCATCCATATAGAAACACTATTGTGAGTGGCATAAGGTCCCCAAACACTTTTAGCTAGATAAACTACACGTGAGTCCTCCCTTTATTGCAAGTTATTTGCAATACAATTGTGCAGCGATTTTTTCTTGATAGATACAAAACCAACCAGGTTATTATTGTGTTCACAATAGTACTTATAGGCCAACCCTATCCAAGACTAACTGCATAAGTCAACTTTCTGTACTTGAAAGTTGATATCTATGAAATCTCATCCAATGGCATTCACGCACCTCTAACAGCATCCTAGATATCCACCATTTAGATGAATTCCACAAGAATGGAGTTTTTTTCCATCTTTTTCGTGACTATTATTGGTGGCATCCCTTCCTTAAGTGCCTAATTTTGAAAGCCATATGGATCTATATAGAGAGGCATCCTCTGAGAAGGATTTTGATCCCCTCCATTTGCACTTACCTAACTTATATTTCCACACTAAATCAATCGTGATAGTAGCAGCTCAAATTGAAGCATTTTAACATATCTACACTTGAGTTGGATTTTGACATATGTTTAAAAGCCAAAATCATAGATTTATTTGTTGTGTGTTTTTAACTAGAGTATACATGGTACTCCATCCTCTACCCATTATCGAGATGAAAACTTTCAGGACTATAATGGACTTGACGTTAGATTTATTTGTTAATATGTGTTTTTTACGTCAATATACATGATTGAATTACCTCTCCATCCTCTATCTATTATCGAGATGAAGTCTTTCAGGACTATAATGGACATAGGAGGTTAAAATTTAAGACAAGGTTAAGGCGTACCCTAGGTAGATGTGTATGGCTATGCTCTAAACGTCCCTTCCAAGGACCCCTTACTCCTCTTGCCTTGATCCCCATTGACACTCCATCTCATTTTCCAATGCTAATATTATCAAAAAATTTTCAAGTGGACATAATTTGTCCAAGCTTCCTTGGGGGTGCCATATTTATGAAATTTCACCCAAAAAGAAAACATTAGCTAGCACTAGTGAGACTCTTTGGAGTTTAAACTCACAAAAGTTGTATGTATGGGCATGATATCAAAAGATCAGAAGAACAAATAAGAAAATAAGTATTGATTGGCAGTATTAAGATGTGAGTCCAGCATTCTTCTAGCTATTCTAATCACTTTTGGAAATTATTAGTAGCCTGTGGTGGTTTTCAAACTAGCATTTCAACCATGGTCCTCCAATCTAGTTGCCCCATGTAATTAGGTGTGCAGTCTCGACAATGACTCATGTGTCATGGGGATCTTGAAGGAATGATGATGGAGCCTTCACTCCAAGCTACTCCTTGTGAGCACAATGTAAAGCACGAGCCATCCGCAAGTGTTAGTCAAGCGGCTCCCAGATTGTTGCAATGTGTTTCCATGAGAGAAAGAGAGAAAAGGGAGATGGGAGAAGAGAGGGAGAAGGGGAGGAGAAGGGGAGAATTAATGGGGATGGAGTGGCAAACACAAAGGCGCTACAAAGGAAACAAGAGAACACCCAAAAACACTCTTAGAAGAGAAGAGGGAGCTTGTATTCCAAACTTGTGCATCCAACAATGAAGACCAAAGTCAACAACTTGGCCTTTCATACATGTCACCCTTTGAAGGGAAGCCATTGCCCCACGTAGAGGTGGACTCAACCTAGAAAAAAAAGATCAAAATGCAAAATGGGACTCCTACTTCCATTTCATTCATGTTCTTTCTTGTACAGACTCCCACACACACAAACTAGAGCACACACTACTGATCTTCCTACAACATTAATGACATAAGTGTCCTACCTAAAATATTGTTCATGGTGATAGGTTTGTTCCACACCACATTGATACATGTGATGTGTGTGTCAAAATGCTACACTCCTAGCTTCCACTCCTTCTCTATCTCATCCACATATCATTTGATTTTGTGGGTCATGCTTGCATGCTCTTCTTTTTCAACACTCCCTTTCGAGCTTACACATCTTTCAACTCTCCCCCTTGAGCTCATTTTGAATTTCTTCACACCAAACTTTTCTTCTAAAGTATCCCAACTCTCTGCCCAATTCATTAGTCATGATGCTTGCTACTTGCTCATACATCCTCACATACACCAATTCTATTTGTCTTGCAATCATCTTTGCCTAGCAAAGTGATGATGCACCTCAATATGCTTTGTTCATATGTGATAGACTAGAGTGTTTGCTAGTTGGATACTGCTCATAATTTCACAACACATTGTGATTGTACCTTCCAACTTCTAACCTAAGTCATCCATCAATGTTTCCAACCAAACCACATCACGTGCATCCATTGCTACTCCTTTATATCCAGCTTCCACAGTGAAGTGCTTCTTACCATACCACTTCCAACATCATACCACTTGTAGATCAACGATAATATGAACATCCTACCCAACCTACATCTATATATCCCAACAGCTCAATATCTTTTCCAAACTCATAGAATAGCCCATACTATATAGTGGCTTTCACATACCGTAGTATCCTTCATACTACATCCAAATGTGGCTTTCTTGGCTTTTGCAAAAACTGGCTAACAAGACAAACTACATAGTTTAAGTCTGGCCTCGTAACCATCATGTAAATGAGGCTTCCAACCATCTTCCAATACATAGTAGCATCATGTATCTCTTCTCCAAAATCAGCCCTCAACTTTACACTTTGCTCCAATGGTGCGTCAATTGGTTTACATGCACTCGTACCATACTTTTCTAACATGTCCAAACCATATGCCTTTGCATAATCCAAATCCCTTCAAGTGTTTCTAGGATTTCTTTGCCCAAGAAGTAGCTTATCTCACCAAAATCATGTCAAGTTCATGTGCCTCAAGCTTTCCTTCAATGTGCAATATGTGAGACATCACTTCCCATGATAATAAGGTAATCAACATAGATGACAATGACCACCAAGCCAACATATGTCTTCTTCACATAAATTAAATGATGTACCTTGCTTTTTTAAAACCCAATGCTCAACAAGAACTTGCTTATCCTGTCCCATCCAACCTCTTGGTGCGTGCTTCAAGCCATAGAGCACTTTTTTCAATCTGGACACATAATTTGAATAATCTGGATGCACATATCCTTTTGGCTTCTCCATGTATACCTCTTCTTACTCTCCCCATTCAAGAAGTCAATTGTTGACATCCATCTACCATAACTCCCATCCTTTTGATACAGCATCGCAATCATCATTCTAACTATTGCAATTAGCAACATGGCGAAAAGTTTCCTCATAATCCAACCCATATGTTTGTGCATATCCCTTGACCCACAGTCTATAATTTTTTCTTTCAATTCTACCATAAGCTTTGCATTTCGCCTTATGCAGCCATTTGCTGCCAATCAAATTCTTCACTTCCCGTCGTGACAAATGTTCCCATGTCTTGTTAGCACTTAATGCATCCATATCTTTGTCAATTTCTTTCTCTCAACTTTCCTTTCCAAATGCTTCCTTGGAGCATGTTGGCTTCTCATGCTTAATGACCAACATGATATATGCATAATGCACCGTTACATACCTATTATGCATCAACGTATCCACAAGGTATTTCACCCTCTCTAATCTCCTAAGTGGAGGATTTGTATGCACCTCTTGTCTATGTACATGTGGTGGTACATAATTCTCTTGTGCACCTCTTGCACTAGGTGTCTTCACTGATGGTATTCCCAATTATTTTATCAAGGCTTTTCAAACTGGATGAGTCATATCTTGTATTTTGCATACTTGGCACATCTCTATGAAGCTCCTATGTGCCGAGGTTCTCTCCCTTGAGCTTTCCAATTTGTTTCTTTCTTCATGATCCTCTCCACTATATCTATCAATGTCCTCAACATTAGCATCCTTCTAAACATACATCTATCAATGTCCTCAACATCAACATCCTTCTAAAAATACCAAATTCCCATCTCATCAAAGATGACATATATACTTATAACAACCTTCTTTGTCACTTGATTATAGCACTTATAAGTATTTTGTCCATGGCATAGCCAAGGAAAATGCACTTTGCTGCTTTTGGCTCCAACGTTGTCCTCTTCTCATAAGGAACATCCATATATGCAATACAACTAAACACCTTCAAGTGTATCAAATCTAGCTTCACTCTTGAGGTCCTCTCCTCTGGCGGCATATCATGAATGGATGCTGGTCCTATTCATAATATAGACTATCATTGCCATAGCCTCTACCCAATAGTAATCTGGCATGGCACGTGTAGCTTTTGCAATGCTTCAATTCTTTCTTTTTGCAATTGGATTTTGCTGTGAGGTATACTGACATGTCCACTGCCTCCTGATTCCATGCTATTGCAAGTATGCCTTAATGCATGTGATGTATACTCACCACCACTATTGAATTGCAAGCATTTATGACATCCATACTACTTCCACCATCATCTTAAATAGCATAAAGGTATGAAGAGCATCACTCTTCGCATGCAAGAAGTAGCCCAAGTCCTCCTGTTGTAGTCATCAATGAACAGTATGTAGTACTTGCTTCCATTTATACTTGGGGTTTCTGTTGGTCCTCAAATAATTGTATGGATAATTTCCAATGGCTTTGTACTATTCCTCCCATGATTGGGAAATGGAATCCTTGCTTGCTTCCCAAATTGATATTCACTACAAATGTGGTTTTTCAATCATGCACAAATTGAAATGGAATCCTTGCTTGCTTCCCAAATTGATATGCACTACAAATGTGGTTTTTCAACCATGCATAAACTATGTTGGTCGATAACTACAATCCTTGCCTGCATATTCTTCAACTTTTGTAAGTTAATGTGCCGCCCAGTCCTCTTATGCCAAATTTCAATGTCATTCACCACAAATCCTTGCTCTATGCAAAGATGACTTTCTTCTTCTTTAGACATTATCAAGCCTAGACAAAGTGATCTCTCACATTGGGGACCTCTCAAGTGCTAGCACCTAGCTTGGAAGAGAGAGCAGAGAGGTGAAGAGGCTTTCTAGTGTGACTTCTTTCAATGCTGGGCAAGAATGGGTCCCCAACATAGAATGTTGGGGACCTCTCAAGTGATATGTTGCGGGTCCTCAAACCTCGAGGGCTTCTACTGTCATAGTCCACCCGACCACGGATTCCCTTCTCTTGGAGCCCCCTAAAACTCCTTTCTTTTTTTGGCTCCCTCTAGAATCCTCCCTCCTAGCCCAGCACTTGCCACTTGGCCTCCAACTTTGGTGCCACATGTCCCACAAGGGACTCCTCTCTAGGTCTCCTTATGCACCGCCTCATAAATGCCTAGACCTAGGCGTGACCCTAGATCTAAGCCCTTTAGGCCCTATTAATGCAAGTGCTGTCAAGCCCTCTAGCTTCGCGCCTTATACTGTGGTCACACGGTATTATAGTTGACGTAACATGATAGCACATAACTCGAAGAGAGAGTGGAGCGGTGAAGCTTTCTAGTGTCTTGCACTTCTTTCAGTGTTGGGCAAGAATGGGTCTGGTGCACCTTTTGCTTCTATTTTTATCAAACTTTCCTAAGCTTTGTGTAGTGTGAGGGTTTTTTACATTTCAATGCTACCATGCACGAGACAAAGCCCTCTTGTAAGACACAAAAGAACAAGCACGCTTAACTTTCCTGCTAGCATTCAAGATGATGAGGTGATCTATGCGCATGGATTTTATTAAAAAAATGAAAACAATCACCTACACCAACACATACATCCACACTAGGGAATACATCCACACTAGGGAATAGTGCAAGATGCACTATAGGGGGTTAATGTGGGTAGGTTAGATGGTTTGGGAACATGTTCTTAACCAATGTATTTTGTCTAAGGCCCTTCCTTGGAAAAGTGTCAAATATGGTGACAACTCATTTTGACACAATAAGGATTATGATCGTATTATTGCCTAGATTGCTCAAGGAAAAGGGATTTGAAGAAAGATCAAGGGTTTAGAGGAACACACATGCACCTCTTTTATTGTCAAAAGAGTTTTGTTTAGGTCTAGAAAAACAATTGAGTAGTTTGAATATTGGGATGAAGCTGAAGTGGAAGATAGCCTTGCTCGTTGATAAGGGAGGGCAAAATGACCTCATTTACCAAATGCTTCAAGTCCTCAGAGTTTTGATGCACTTGTGGAACTTTAGGAATGATATCTCTTTTCAAGTAGGGAGGATCCCAACGATTTATATTTGGAGAAAGTATCATGTTGTTTTACACTATTTTCCATAAACTTAAACCTAATGTCATATAGTATAGTTCAACCATAAAATGTCATATAGTATAGTATCATGTTGTTTTACATTAGTTTCCATAAACTTAAGCCTAATGTCATATAGTATAGTATCATGTTGTTTTACACTATTTTCCATGTATCTTTGGAGAAATCATCATGTTGTTTTACACTATTTTGCATAAACTTAAGCCTAATGTCATATAGTATAGTTCAACCCCGTCCCGCCCCACCTCCTCCACCCCTCCTCTCTTGCACTGCCAAGGTAGCAAGGAGTCATCTTGGAGGGTGCGAACTTGGGCAGCCAGTTCCAGTGGGGCGAATGCCCTACGAGCTGGGCTGTCGTTGCCATCGCTGCTAGAGACAATGTGAAATCTCAAATGAGTCTTTTTATTGAAAGTGGTCTTCTCTTATATTACTTAGTGAAATCCAAAAAACATCTCATACAACATTCCACCTACGACATCTCATACAACAGGTTCTGGAGCCGAGCTCTAACATTGACCTCTGGCCAGCAAGCCACTAACCAACTAACATGGACACCTATGTCCACAACAACCTGTTTACATGGAATAGATGACACCACAACGCCATTCACCGAGGCCTCATATCGTGTAGACCATATTCTATGGAGAGTGGCGTATGTGATCAGATCCCATACAGCAGCTTTGTCAGGAAGAACACATGTGGCGCCTGTAATAAAAACGCTTCCACACGATTGGTGGATGGGCACACGTGTGGGGTGGAGTGTGGATAGTCTTAAACACGGATGAAATAGTGATGAAACACAACAATAACAACAACAACAACAACACGCCATCGTCTTCTTCTTCATTGTGGATTGTTGAAGAAGATTGGCAATCTTTCCGTCGTTGACAGATGCAGAGAGCTACACATTCCCTCTCAATCCAACCATCAAATCCTTCCTCTTCTCCCCTTCCATCCATCGCTCTGTTTCCCGCTTCCTCCCCAGGTCTCTCATGGCGTTTCTAGCTCCCTCTGCCCCTTCCTGACCTTCATCATGCCGCCTTGCTGCCCCGCTCTTCCACCATGCCCAAGCGCTTCCCGCTCGCTCCTTCCGCCTACCTCGCCGGCCTCACTCTCGAAGTGCAGCGTAAATTGCAGAAGGTAGGATCGGCTTGCTGAAACCGCCTGCACTAAGTTTTTTGTCTTATAGGCTATAAATTATCGTTCTTTAACCTCCCAAAGGAATAGTTCCTGTTTGTTCAAACGGATCGCGGACTGCAAACTGATTTACACTGTGTTTGTTTATCTTCCTGTTGTAGCACTCATTGGAGCCTTCAATTGCTTGCATCCTGCTTTAACAACTTAAGTTCTTTATCATTCATTGCCGTGGTTGTTTTCCGTAACATCAAGAACTTTAATTTATATAAGTTGTTTCGCATCTCTTTGCACGCGCTCTGCAAGAGTGTGGACCCTTGTGATTGATGGACGTTTATGTTATGGCTGTAGCCTGCTAACATACAAAGACTGCAGTCCCGTAGTCTTCAGCCGATCGCTTCATGAAGAAGCAAGTGTCAGCCCGTACCAGCTCCATCTCGCATTTATATCTTGCGAGCTTGGTGTTTTATTCAAGGGCACTTTCTTTTCATTTGTGGCGTTGTATCGACTTTGTACAAAGAGGATATATTGCTATATGATGAAATGGCATTCTTCTGCTGAAAGCTGTTTTTAACGACGGAACCTATCATCTTACATAAGCTTAGCCAAGTTAGGCGTTTTATAGATGATTTATTTGTACCAGATGTTCCCAACTTTCAAGACTTTATGTACAAAGACGCCAGTGCTTTTGGAGAAGGAATCTATCCTCGTGACTGTTGTGAACTGAATTGCACTTCAAGAGGGGATTCTTGTGTTTTCTTAGATCTTAGAATTTCTCAATCTACCATAGGATTAGAGGTTGATATATACGATAAACGTGATCAACCTGAATATAGTGGTTTACACATTATAAAAATGCCTCACATTGACTCAAAACATTTTTGATTTGGCAAAATATGGAGTTATTTCTTCCCAATTCCATAGATTTTCCTGCCTTTGTACAACTAAGGAGTCTTTTATCACTCAATGTAGTAATTTGATCACTTTACTATTACACAAGAGGTATAATCCAAGGAAAATAATGAAAAAAGTACGCACAATCTTAGATATGAAGTATTTTATCTATGGTGTATTGGCCTTAGGTATGTTTAGAATGATTGAACATAAGCTGAAAACAAAAAGCGGGGAGCTGAATAGCCCGTTTTTCTTTTCGTTTCAAAAGAGAGTTTGTTTGAGTATGCTTGTGCTTTCTAAGTTAGAAATGTATTTTTGACTCTTTGTAGGAAACAATACATAAGTGTAAAGGACCATTTAGCTTTTTACGTTTTAAATAAGAGTGAGAGTGAGAGAGCGATATTCCAGTTTTTTGGAAGATTTTGTTTTTTATTTCTTGACTTGCTTGTTTTTGCTTAGTCACCTGCTTCCTTTCTTCTTTATTTCTTGTTTTCTTTCTCTTCTGTTTATTTGAGGTATTTTAGTAAGCACTGGGTTTGCCCAAGAGATTCCGCGGGTCTTTAGAAACCCAGTATAGCTGCTTATGCTTGGGCACTGATGACGACATAAGTGTTGCTTTGCTTGCTAAGTATGTCTTCCTTTTGTTTTTCTTAAAAGTTTTTGTTTACCTCTTTTTTCTTCTCTTTCATTTTCTGTGTAGATTTTTGATCTTTAGAACAACATAAAATCTAAATTTGTATGATTGGACTTATTCTAGTCTTACAAAGGTATATTTAAAGATGGAACGATTGTTCTTGAGAACATTTAACATCATTATAGCAAGGGATACGTCCCAAAAATCACACCTTGAATCTTCTCTTTTGCTTTATGTTCTCTCTCATTGGCCTAACTTACAGGCAATGCAGTTATAAGTCATCGGTACTGTTGTCATCCTGGTACTTCACACTAAGACTTTAGATTTTCATTTGGTAGCTCAATTTCTAGGACAAGCGTATAGATTTTCATTTTGCCTATATAGGCTTCCGTAGTGCATTATGAATGGAAGAAAAGGGCTGGCCTTAGGCTTTCTTTTGTACAGGCATGGATGAAGGTTAATTAGCATGAATGGGGTTCCCTTTTAATGGGTCCTATTTCATGGGCTTAAAAGGGTGGATTTGTTGGGCCTAGTCTGGGTTTAGTGATCTTGGGAGGGAGTTGAAGAGGATAGTACAGAAGGAATTTTGAGAACATTGTTTGCGAAAAGAGGGTTCTAGAAAGGATTTCAATGGTAGGAACTACAGGGGAATACTAGTTGGAATGGGAAAAGGTGCACAAGTCAGGGGGGAATGAGGGAAGAACTTGGGTAAGTCTGCTTTTGGCTGACTCTGTGGCAGTGCAACTGAGCTTGAGGGTCACTTGTAGGTTCTGTACTCAAGTTGAGCTGCTGCCCCAAGAGTCTCCTCTCCCTTAATGCTATCACAAGTCACTGAAATGTATGTTGAAGAGGGGTTTCAGGGCAGGGAGAGGCAGGAGTGAGAGGGCAAAACTGGCTAGTTCTAGTAGTGCGAGTAATTTATTCTCGTGAAATGGAGGGTGAAGGGTGCTATACTTCACGTTAAGAAGCATCACCAAAATGATCCTCTAACAAGTCCCTATACTGTATGTCTAGTTATATTTTGCTCGAAATAATATTGTCAACAAACTCACTCTCTTTGTTTGATGAGTCTTTTGTTTTTGCTAATCATGTGTGAAGGTTTGTCTTTATCTCCATCCTCGTGGCCTCATTTATCATAAAATAAAAGCTTCTTCAGGTGCTATACATGGCTAGTTTATGCTAGAAGTGTCTTTTGGTCGGCTTTACCAGGTGTTGTTAATCAAAATGTATAATTGACTTTACCTGGTGGTGTTAATCAAAATGTATAATTGGCTATTCAAAGAGTGACAAGGCAAGGAAGAGTGCTTTAGATTGAGATAGCACATTCTATAGGGAAGTTGTCTCCCAGGGATGGTGGTACTGATGTGAATATAAGCATAGCTTTGCTTACTAAGTTTTGTTTTAAAAAAAATCCTTCTCATTTTCTCATAATTTTGTCTAAAGTTGCTTACAAACTCCCTACTTTCTTTGTTCTTTTGCTTGTTCTATCAAAACTTACAATTTGTAAGATTGGATATATTCTAGTCTTATGAAGGTGTATCCAGGGCATGTGCGTCTCTCAGATTCTTTGTTTGTCTCTCAGATTATTTGTTTTCCTTGAAGGAGGCATTGAGCAACCACAAGGTGTCACTGTGTATGTGAAATATACCTGTGGATGCCCCATGTAGTACAGTTCCTTTGAATTTCCCACGACAACTGTTGGAACTTTGTAACTTATAGTGCAAGCTATATTGAGACAACCAAAAGAGTGGGAAAACATCATCGCAAGGTTTCTGGTGTCATTTCAAGAGTGGACCATGGAACCTGGTCCATTATCAAGATTGAACATCACACCTGACTTATTGGCCCTTGGCTTTTTCAAGAAACATATTGAGGGATAGAAGCTTTATGTGTTTGAAATTTGCTTTGTTGGTTTGCAGGCACTTGCCACTCCATCACAAAGAGCAGAACTTTTATACCAGCTATTTACAGATGTTGCTTTAGAGGTTGATGCACGTGCTCAAGGTTCGACATGCAGCTTACTTGCTCTTTGATTATTTCTAAAACGATCGATATTGCTTGACAGCTATTTTTCTTCCCAAAAATAAACAGAACTTCTATATGGTTTCGAGAACAACAAGACTGGGACTACAGGTGCAGAAATCGACAGCAACAGGCCTTCCTTATGCTTCTATGAAGTGCTTGCAGAGCATTATGCGCAGGTGCCCGACGATGGGAAAGCTATTTTACCGCTATTTGTGCAGCTATGGAGCCAATCATTCGCTTCACAAATATTTGCACTCCTTTTCCACCAATGGGTAGGTGCCTTCTCCTTCTTTTACATAACATGCCTAAATATTTTGCCATCATATACCACTCCCCTTTCCCCCCCTCCCCTAACTAATTAATTAATATGATTTTTTGAATGTTAGGGGCACCTATTCTGTTTGTAGCCTGCTTCTTCCAAAAAATACCCAGTAATGGAATGACATTACTATTTTACTGGTTGGGTTTCCAAGGTATGGTGGTGATGAGTACAATTGTTTGCATGAAACAAGGTCAGACAAATTGCTATACAAGAGAAAAATATTCAATTCATGACTCGTTCAATGTTCTCATGTGAAATGATCCCTCTGTGAGAAGTGCAGTGGAAAATGAACAGAAAAGGAGAGAGTAAACAAAACCACACAAACTGAACTGAATGGAGAGAGAGAAAGAAGAGAGACTGCGAGTGACCTCAGGAAAACCCCCCTGAACTGCTGGGGAAAACCTGCACTGTGAGATGCAACTCTGAGATTATGCAACAAGTGAGGAGGCACCCTTTATACTCGCCCCCCCCCCCCCCAGTCGTTTGGTACAGCAGGCCGACCAGCAGCCCCATATGGGCCGACTGGCATGCTTCTTTTGGCCGACCCCCCCCCCCCCTACCCCCTGCCCTATATGGGCCACCTTGATCTGCCCTATGAACAGCTGGATACACAGCCCCCTCCCTCAACAGCTGCCAGGCAGCCTAGGTGGCTGACCAGCAGGTCGGCCCACCTCTGCCTATAAATGGCCTGGTAGGGGCAGATCTGCAGCACCAAAAGGTGGCCACACAAGCCCACCACACTGGCCTGACCATGGCGCCTCAACAGGGGCTGCCACTCGACAGCAAGCACGCCTGCAATTGCCCTTAACAGCCTTGATGTGGACTGCGCCTCCTCCTAGGAATACCCGCTGATAGGACAAAATCTGTATCAAGTTTTTGAGCACTATATATAGCTGTGGGTAGGCACATAGTTGTACACATCTAGGGTAGGTGTGGGCTTTTGGCATTTGTGGATTTTTCTATCACAAGCATGATGGACTAATGTATAGTTTTTTGAGACAATAAAGTATGTTTTGCAGGGACTTCATGGGAGATGATGAAATGCAATGTGGTTGTACCAGACCTCTAGACCAAGGGTGTCCAGTGTGTGGTCAAGTGAAATGTTTTTGGGGTCATGTAAATCAAGTCATGAAGGGTTTTTTAATTTTATTTTCCTGGGTCAATGTGCACTTGCATGTTACCGGAATTTGATATGTTTTGGTGCCCACGTCAAGGGGCTTTTCATGTGTGTGTACAGGGGTGCATGCAAGCTTTAATGTGCTAGCAATGTGTGTGGGAATTGCGTGACTAAAGGTCCAAAATGTGCATTTAATGTGCCTTGGGGGAATATTTGCATTTTTTAAATGGGAGAGTGGTAAAATGTCACTGATGAGGTGGCAAATTAGGCTGAGGTGGCTGGACTGATTGGGAAGGCATCCTGCTCATGCAAAGGTGGCTACGTAGCAAGGAATGTAGAGCGTCTGGATTGCGATCAATCACGTGTAGAGAAATCTAGAATCTCTAAAGAAAAGAGGAAGCGATGCACGTAACTAGGGGTCTCGTAGATGAAAGCGGAAGGCTAAGCGCCCATCAAAAAAAGGCCTATGTACGTGATGGGATGGGATTTTCCGACTGCATGCTTGGCACAAATGGACACTAGGTGCCTGGTGATGATGAGCTCGGTGGTGTAAGTGGCACTTACTGAAGTCCTGTAGAATTTTGGCCGTGTGTTGATAGTGCGGTTGAAGGAGAGGATCTTGGGCGATTGAGTCTGTGAGCTCCATGAAATCTGAGAGCATGGGCTGACTGTTATTCGGGGTACACGTTCGCTTTAAGGCTGACAGCAGGGAGGCTTTGGCCAAGCAAGTGCCCGGTGATACTGAGGAGACCTTGGCGCTGAAGATCTCCAGAGATAGTGATCTGTTCGTAGTTGGCTGAGCAAGGCTACCTTACAGGCAGGACCATCGTCGTTTGCAACGTGAGCTGATACGAGGAATGTATGGGCTGGTTTAAATCATTTGAAGGACTGTTGGCGACGTGAAGTATGAGCGTGGAGTACTCTGTGGGCAGGAGAAGAATACATACGCTGGAAGTGGATTTGTAATGCAGAGATGGTTGATGCGACCTGATTTGCCAGTCCCTTTCACTCTTGGGTCGTTGACTGCAGCTTTGGGGAGAGTTACGTGCTGTTATCCTTGATGGAAGCTTAGGAGTGTGGGCTGTGGGTTCATAGTATTCTGAGGTTGACTGTTCTCTGAGTTTTGGGGGGAAGTTCAGTTTTAAGTTTATCTGTTTCGGGCTGTGTAGTCTTTTGGCTCTCTTTGAGTCTGTGTGATCCATGTTCAGTCAGTTTTTGTGGGGGTTTGTCTCGGTGCCTAATACAAAGACACATGCTCTGGAACCTGGTTCATAAGCTCATCATCTACGAGCCCACATTGCAGCTGATCCCTATGAAGTCTCAGCTATCTGACGTGGTGAGGTACATAATTCCTGGTTGTCTTTTCTTTTTTTTCCTTATCACCGCCATGCAGCACACCTAGGCAGCCTGCCAACACACTTCATCGGGCTCTGAGCCATGGGCTGAACTGTGCCTCACAGGCCCGTACTGATAACCCCCAGGTGTGGCCATCACATAGGCAGGTCTGGCCTCTGCCCTACTCTTCACTACCCTCATAGAGGGCATGCGCACTCACTCGTGAGCTAACCTAACCATGGTACATCAGGAGATGCTGACCTCCAACGCCCTCACAATTGCAGGAAATGTAAGATGAAAAGGCATGAAGAATCTTGTAAGTTGTAAGCACATGGACGTTCATTTTATGAAAGATACCAAGCAATTCATGACTCTGATAGGGTATTAAAAAGGAGGGATTTTTCGGCTGACATCTTGTATAAAGGATAAGCCCATGATAAGATATGATGTTGCTGGAGTAATACCACTATCATTTAGGAAAGATAAGACTTGGTGATTTGAAAATCAAGTGGGGTGATGGGAATTCTTGATTCGGTTGCTGTGGTCTAAGCTTTTTGTTAGGCCGCAGTGCATTGAAAAGGTACCTCAATGCCCTTCGTCGATATTGAGAGTAACGACCTGGAAGCCAATTAGCACCCACCTATGACCAATGCTCTACACAAAATTTTTGTAAGAAGCATGTCTATCACTGGCTTTAGGTTAGCCCACTATTTGCTTACCTACGTCAAATTCATGCGAATGATTTTGTATCTAGGGGTTCCAACAACTTATGCAATGCAGAAATTAGAGGTTAATCGGTCAGCTTTGATGATTTTTGAATCCTTGAATCAAAATCTTTATACTGAGCTCACTAGTGGCTTGGCTTGCCTTGGAAAGCATTTGCAATTAGCTTTGAATAGGTGAGCATCCTTGTGAAGCGTGTCTGACAAGTTTTCTCATGTATGAGTGCCTCCTTGTTAGATTGTGGTTTAAATATTTTTTGTGATATTTGTGAGTGAGTAATTCTTGCTGCTTAAAGTGGTTGCAAACCATGCCCAACTCTCAGTGGAGCGATCGGCAATCCCGATGAAGTCAAATCTTCTAGCAATTCCGGGACATGATTGAGTATGTCCCTGGCAAGAATAACCCCATCTCCGACGCTTTTAAGAAGAAAGCCTTCATTTAGACATAGAAAAGGCCACTGCATTAGAGATTAAAGGGAAGGACCTTGACTCTATGAAAACACAGTGGACTCCACAGACTTTGGCACTCAATATCAGTTTGCCTTAACTCTTGCACCCAGTTCAAGGCGGATGGTTATTCTATAAGGAAAGACTTTGTGTGCTCAAAGAAAAGCGGCAGGCTTTACTCCATGACACCCATGACGCCCTCACAAGTCGCTATCGTGGCATCAATAGTACATTGGAGAAGCTAGAACGATATTTTTATTGGCCTAAAATGCGGAAGGATGTATATAGCTATGTGCAAAGATGCCAAATCTTTGAAAAGGTAAAAGTGTCCATCAGAAGGCGGCAGGATTGCTTCAGCCCTTACCAACCCCGAAAATCCTTTCCCGGACATCACGATGCATTTTGTGGGACCCCTTCCCGCATCTGTAGGTACGCGAAATACGCATTGTCTAACCATTGTTCAACATTTTAGTAAATTTTGTATGCTTATTCCATGCAAGGAAACAACTAGTGCAGAAGATGTAGCCTGCTTATTTATCAAGTATTAAGTACCCAATTGGTGGATTGCCACAAACGATTACAACGGATAGAAATTCCAAATTCACCTAACATTTATTGAGGGCTCTGTTCGAAAACTTTGGCACCAAGCTCTAGATGTCCAACGCATTTCCTCCGCAAACCCACAAGCAATCAAAGGTATACAATCAATTGGCTTTTAATGTACTAAGATCGTATTGTCATGATGTGCAGTCCAAGTGGGAGTAGTACCTTCCGTTAGAGTTAGACATATTGAACGATACCTATTCTTAAAGCATTGGGTGTACCCCGTATAGCTGCTTCAATTACCGCCAAGTTAAGGGGGGAATGTCACATGCACCCCTTCACTTGGGTGCAAGGTGACAATTGGCTTCATTGACAAAGTGCAAATAGTTCTTATATTTTGCCGTATGTCGTGACCCCATTGTGAGCCCTTGTCCAGGGATAGTCGGGCACTAGCTACGTAGGTTAGTCTCTCAGCCATAGGTCAAGTCAGAAATCAAGTCCTTGTTCACTAGTACCCACTGGAGAACATTTGGTTAGTGTTTCCATCTTAGGGTTCTAGATAGGTCTAGGTCTCAAAGAAGGGCCCCCAAAGGGCTGGACCAAGTGAGCTCCCATCAAGGTAGAATGGGCTGGGGAAGGGCTGCCTTTATAGGCTGTCTTGTGACCCTCCCTATGTGGGGAGGTGAGCCAACCAGCCCCAAACAGGCCGACCAGCCAGTCGGCTGGTTGGCTGGCTCGTTGGGCTCACCCCTGCCCTTATTTCCCCAGTAAAAGCCTCCAGTTCTCCAGCCCGGTGCAGCCCTCAGCCCTTCTAGGAGTTCCCTGCAAGAGAGCAATCAGTTCAGCAGTCCCATGGCTCAGATTTTCGTCTTCCCTTCATCTCTCACACTTACGCAGCTCCATTGCATGCCCAGGGACGGCACAAGCCTCTTCAATAGCATTGCACAGTGGTCCACATCTTCCATGTGGGCAGCATGGCCTTGGTCGAGATTTGGGTTGCTTCTCGGGCATTTGTGGGTCAGCTGTCCGTATCGAACAGTCATCCTTAGAGTTGCATCCTGCGCTCGCTGAAGGAGTATCACTTGTATTCTTTTGCAGTTCTCCAAGATATAAAGTAAATTCTTCCCCATTTGGGAAGGGGGGGCTCTCAATGGGTACAAGGACCCAATCTAGTGTCTACATTCTCTCTCTAACCCTAATCACACACTCTCTCTATTATGGTGCATACGCATATGTGTCGCACAAAGGTTTAAAGAAGGTCTCGCTGTGCATTACATTATCATTAACCGTTGCATGTTGGTGGCCTGTCTTGATTGTGAAGGTCGGTCCATAAAAGAACGACTACCAGTGTTTGAATGCCTAGATAACGTTGAGTAGACTGAGTAATTCTTTTCGGTAGGGTTAAGCTTTTTGGTGTAGTATGCGACGGGTCTTTTTTCTTGTTGTAAGACTGCTTCGATGGCTACATTAATGGCATTGGTGATGACCAAGAATGGATCATTCCATGCTGCGATTTCATTACTGAAGCTATTGTGGCCTATCGTTGTAGGTTATGGAAGGCTTGCAAAGTTGCGTCGGTTACGGATATCTTTTTCCAGCGATGGATGGACAAAAAGAGTAGAGCCTAACCCGCCTTCACAGCCACTCTCATCCACGTTCAAAACACCCGAACAACACTATCACAAGGCCAAAGGAATTCATTCAACATTATTGCTCTTCACATATCTTCTGATACAACTCACACTCTGGCTACACTTTTTTCAGAAGCCAGACAACCTCAAACAAAAACCCAATGGACTACACAGCCCAACACAAGCTCCTACTGATGACTCAGCTCAAGCTCACAAAGCATTCAGACTCTTATTGCATCCAATCCCACAACTCATCGGGCAACCACCCACAAAGTGGCCTCAGTTAGAAATCTTGTTCCATCTTTCCCATAGATCATCACAACCATTCGAAATGATGCAGCCCGCCATCTCTTGCTCATCTCTGCCTTCAATCTATAATAGCTACCTCATGGCTATTCTCGTGCTCACTCTTTATCCTCCTTATATAGTAGTGACACCTAGGGCCAAGTTTCTGCACCTCACAACAAGAGCAACAACCCTTCATGTACGTGACCATTGTCAACACCCGGCACTTCTGTTACTCTTCATAAAGCACCCGCTTAACCAAAAGCCTCTCTGCACTCAGCTTTGAAGCAATTGTGTGTTCACTTGACGACTAACTAGCCCATCCCGAACTGCTCAAAGACATGAAAACAAGGCTCTTTGACGTCTTGGCTAGCAAGCCAGTTTTTCATCATCCTATTAGCTTAAGTGGTCACCTCGTGTTTGCATATGCTGACCTCGACCAGTTCCAATGCCTGTGCATATAGATTCGCCACAGCCCACGAACTCTCCACCAGCCTTCATTTATCCAAGGGACTCCTCCTGTGTAGTAGCGACGCCTATCCAAATCGAGAAGCTCCCTCCAAAGTAACAACGGACCTTCACCGCTCCTTCTTCATCTCAGAAGCTCCCTCCTTCTTTTGCGCTGTCATGTTTCTAGCCAACTTCCGAAGCTTCCTGCCACCATCAGATCCCCAGCTTTCAGAACCAAACGACCCCCACTGCCTCTGAGCTCGCAAAGTCCTCCCAGCTTAATATCGACGCCGTCCTCCCTTTTCCTCAGCTTCTTCTCCTGTGCTTCCTCCTTCCAGACTGCAAGCCCACGTCCCTCCTCTCCTCAAAGATCCCCTCTCGTCACGAATCCTTCACCCAAGCAGCAGCTCCTTCCCCCACGCACATTCTTGGCTTCCCTCCAGACTCTGTAGTCTGCAATCGCATCGCCACAGCTACCCTCTTCCTTGCTCCAGAGCTCACGAACCTCCCATCCTCCACCGAGCACACCGACCTCCGGCTTCTCTTGTACATAAAACAGGCCAAACCTGTTCGTCAATTTTGCATGGACCTCCCACTATCAAACGATAGACCACATGCAGGTATGAGGGACTGCAGCTGCTTGTCGTGTATCTACTGCAAGCCTTCACGCGTTCATACTATCTCGTGGCTTCACCCCTGGTCACGAAGCACACACAAACACTAGAAGCTCCCCACACCAGCCACAGTCGACTTCTCCCGCAGCCTCTGAGCTCACCTTCCAGCCACGTGAAGTCCCCAGCAATCCATAATCGAGATCCCCTCCTATCTTAGAAGCTCTCTGCTTCTCCTGTTCTCCAGCACGTATATTGGCGATGCTTCTCCTCCAGGAATCTCCCACCTTGCAGTTGCGACTCCCTTCAACAAGCAGCAGCTCCTCCTTTCAAAGCTCACACAGTCCTCACTTTAACACGAGGTCCGTGCCTACCACCCTGCTAGTCCTTCACCGTTCTTCTTCTCCTCGTAGCAATGCTACTTGCAGTCGCCACCTCGCCCTCCAGAACCTCCTCGCCTCGTCGTCACGTAGCCACCTGCATGGATACCTTTTTTACTATAGCCACGTCATTCCATGCTTTTTACCACTCTCCCAATCCTTCTAACTATACCAAAGCTCTTAATGCCCATATGGTTCTAGTTAGGCACTCACTCACTCGCATGCCACCAACACTTAGCATTTAGTTCATGCCCTCATATAGAGAGAACTCGGGACAACCATGAAAGGCGTATGTCATCCCACAACAAAACCCCATCACACTCTGGCCATGCTTGGTGCCCCTTCACTGCACTTCATTATCTCCCAGAGTCCCTGTAGAAGCGTCTTCCATCTCAAAAGTATATCATTAATGTGGAGTCCGTCATGAGGGTGTCCACTGCTCATTTCCACAACCAACTAGCTATGTACATAGCTATACACTCACCCAGCAACATGCTACAAGTGAAAAATATTTTTCCTTTTTTATCCACACATCTCTAGCAACCCCTACTCTTCTGCTGTGACATTCATGTCCAGCAGCTAAAGAAAAAAGATTAACAAACCACGTGGATCAAAAACAAAGCAAGCTTGTGCTCTATGCCTCTGCTTTTCTCCTCCCGGATCAAAAGGATAACCTTGAACCCTCCACTGCCAGATATGCATAATCCACCATCCTCCTGGATCAAATGGAATCAACAACACACCAATTTGATGTAGCCACCAGCTACTTCCATATAAGCCTCCAGGATCCCATATCTTATCTTGCCAAGATATTACACAACTCCACTGGCTATCAGCCGTCACACTTGTATCATGAGTCTTTCTCAGCTTCACATCAGCCACATCTTTTGAGGTTACAACCTCACACACAGATCTTACAGGCATTCTGTCCTCACTAACATCTGACTCATTCTCTTGGGCATGATAAGAAACACACATCTTATCATCAGCAACCACACATGCAAAATCCACAAGGGTATCATCAAGCAAAGCATCCAGCTGATCATCAATCACACTATCACTGCCATCTAGCTCAACATGCATACTGGTGTTTTCATTCTCTTTTGAAGAGATCAATGCTAACATATCATCCAGTGCATCATCAAGAACACAATCCATCTCATCCTCTGAATCACCATCATCTTGTAAACACTGAATCTTAACCTCATCATACTCATCACAATTTGCATGCACACAATCAACACTTGCTGTTTGTAGGTCTTTTACTTTATCAGTAATAGCCACATCAGTTTCATCACTGTCACACATGATTGAGCTCTCATCTTCACTACTAATTTCACACCTCTCTTCCTCATTTGCTGAACCTGAAATCTCAGCTTCTTCAGTATGCACAATCACAGTGTCAACCACAAACTGATTGCATTCAGCCATCATATGCACATCATCACCACACAACACTGGAGCATGATCATCATCTACACACACAGACTTATCCTTAGCTGCCTTTAATGGGCTCTCAACATTTCTGCCATCTATGGTAGCAACCCCTTCTCTCGGGCTCTCTTCTACCACCTCACACAGAACTAGCTGAGCAACACCCTCCTCCATAGCAACTGACAAGCCTCCACTCATAAGTGTAATGATATCCAGCTCCCTTACATCATCGACATCCGGCTTCTTCAACAGTGAAGACAACTGACTTTCTTCCTCTGATGAGATGCTCTCTTCCTCTGTCTCACTCAAAAAATCTATCTCTTCATCTGTGACTGTCTCCTCAAGTTCCTCTTCCAATTCCAGTCGACAGCTCATTACATAATCTGGTACTCTCCTTGCACCAGCTGAACTTCCTTCTCCTCCATCCATAGCGTCTCCGCTGTTATTTTGACCTCTGCTTCTTCCTGCAATCTCTACCCAATTTAGGCTGAATGTTTTCATCAGCTCCACAGCTTCATGCAATTCCTTTTTCAGGGAATCATCCTGCATAGGAATAGACACCGGCTCTCTCTCTGCATATGCCTTAATCATTTCTGGCCTACTGACCAGGGTTTTAGGCTCCTCTTGCATACCAAGCTGCCTCAGTCTCTTGACCTTCCATTCTTTCTCTCTAGCCACTCTGACTGCATCCTCAAAACTATCAATATTCTTCATCTCCACCTTCAGACGGAGTGAAGGCTCCAGACCAGCCACAAACCGGTCTCTCTTTATCATTTGCGGGGGTACTTCAGGAATTAAAGCCTCACACCATAGACTCCACAGTCTACCAAACTCTATCAGATACTGATCCACATCCTGGCTATCCTTTTGCTGAATTTTGCACAACTCCTTCCATACTTCATTAGGGCTCCTGAATTGTGCAAACCGTGCAAGAAAAGCTGCTCTCACCACTGTATACTCCGGATTTTGCTGCTGAGGATGAGTAGTCCTGAAGGCAGCCACTTGAGTCAGCAACCATGCTTTTGCATCTCCCTGCAAACAATAATTCATGATCTGAGACAAAATCTGAGGGGTTGCCCTATCCTTCATAAGTGCTGTGAATTCCATCTTTTCCAAGAATCTCACTGCATTCTCATATGGCATCCCCCAAAACTCTGGAAAGTCCTCTGCCATCCTCACAATCTTTCAACTGTCACACACCCTGGCTTTCTCAACCACAACAAAACTCGAAGGCAACAAAACAAATACACTACTGAAGAAGCTCACTCTACATCTGAAGAGCATTTTTTTTCCTACGGGCAAGCACTTTCAAAGCTCTCTGCACTCTAGCTCGGAGTTGGATCACACGTAGCTGGACTTCTATACATCTGTCCTTCCTGTGACCACATTTTCCACACCACTCACACTGTATCACTCTCATGTGTGGATTTCTCCCCATTGCTTGCAACACATCTCAGAACACCTGCTCCTCCAATCTTGTAAACTGAAGTGAACTTCCTCCGTGGAGGCACCAAAACGTGGATGGACAAAAAGAGTAGAGCCTAACCCGCCTTCACAGCCACTCTCATCCACGTTCAAAACACCCGAACAACACTATCACAAGGCCAAAGGAATTCATTCAACATTATTGCTCTTCACATATCTTCTGATACAACTCACACTCTGGCTACACTTTTTCCAGAAGCCAGACAACCTCAAACAAAAACCCAATGGACTACACAGCCCAACACAAGCTCCTACTGATGACTCAGCTCAAGCTCACAAAGCATTCAGACTCTTATTGCATCCAATCCCACAACTCATCGGGCAACCACCCACAAAGTGGCCTCAGTTAGAAATCTTGTTCCATCTTTCCCATAGATCATCACAACCATTCGAAATGATGCAGCCCGCCATCTCTTGCTCATCTCTGCCTTCAATCTATAATAGCTACCTCATGGTTATTCTCGTGCTCACTCTTTATCCTCCTTATATAGTAGTGACACCTAGGGCCAAGTTTCTGCACCTCACAACAAGAGCAACAACCCTTCATGTACGTGACCATTGTCAACACCCGGCACTTCTGTTACTCTTCATAAAGCACCCGCTTAACCAAAAGCCTCTCTGCACTCAGCTTTGAAGCAATTGTGTGTTCACTTGACGACTAACTAGCCCATCCCGAACTGCTCAAAGACATGAAAACAAGGCTCTTTGACGTCTTGGCTAGCAAGCCAGTTTTTCATCATCCTATTAGCTTAAGTGGTCACCTCGTGTTTGCATATGCTGACCTCGACCAGTCCCAATGCCTGTGCATATAGATTCGCCACAGCCCACGAACTCTCCACCAGCCTTCATTTATCCAAGGGACTCCTCCTGTGTAGTAGCGACGCCTATCCAAATCGAGAAGCTCCCTCCAAAGTAACAACGGACCTTCACCGCTCCTTCTTCATCTCAGAAGCTCCCTCCTTCTTTTGCGCTGTCATGTTTCTAGCCAACTTCCGAAGCTTCCTGCCACCATCAGATCCCCAGCTTTCAGAACCAAACGACCCCCACTGCCTCTGAGCTCGCAAAGTCCTCCCAGCTTAATATCGACGCCGTCCTCCCTTTTCCTCAGCTTCTTCTCCTGTGCTTCCTCCTTCCAGACTGCAAGCCCACGTCCCTCCTCTCCTCAAAGATCCCCTCTCGTCACGAATCCTTCACCCAAGCAGCAGCTCCTTCCCCCACGCACATTCTTGGCTTCCCTCCAGACTCTGTAGTCTGCAATCGCATCGCCACGGCTACCCTCTTCCTTGCTCCAGAGCTCACGAACCTCCCATCCTCCACCGAGCACACCGACCTCCGGCTTCTCTTGTACATAAAACAGGCCAAACCTGTTCGTCAATTTTGCATGGACCTCCCACTATCAAACGATAGACCACATGCAGGTATGAGGGACTGCAGCTGCTTGTCGTGTATCTACTGCAAGCCTTCACGCGTTCATACTATCTCGTGGCTTCACCCCTGGTCACGAAGCACACACAAACACTAGAAGCTCCCCACACCAGCCACAGTCGACTTCTCCCGCAGCCTCTGAGCTCACCTTCCAGCCACGTGAAGTCCCCAGCAATCCATAATCGAGATCCCCTCCTATCTTAGAAGCTCTCTGCTTCTCCTGTTCTCCAGCACGTATATTGGCGATGCTTCTCCTCCAGGAATCTCCCACCTTGCAGTTGCGACTCCCTTCAACAAGCAGCAGCTCCTCCTTTCAAAGCTCACACAGTCCTCACTTTAACACGAGGTCCGTGCCTACCACCCTGCTAGTCCTTCACCGTTCTTCTTCTCCTCGTAGCAATGCTACTTGCAGTCGCCACCTCGCCCTCCAGAACCTCCTCGCCTCGTCGTCACGTAGCCACCTGCATGGATACCTTTTTTACTATAGCCACGTCATTCCATGCTTTTTACCACTCTCCCAATCCTTCTAACTATACCAAAGCTCTTAATGCCCATATGGTTCTAGTTAGGCACTCACTCACTCGCATGCCACCAACACTTAGCATTTAGTTCATGCCCTCATATAGAGAGAACTCGGGACAACCATGAAAGGCGTATGTCATCCCACAACAAAACCCCATCACACTCTGGCCATGCTTGGTGCCCCTTCACTGCACTTCATTATCTCCCAGAGTCCCTGTAGAAGCGTCTTCCATCTCAAAAGTATATCATTAATGTGGAGTCCGTCATGAGGGTGTCCACTGCTCATTTCCACAACCAACTAGCTATGTACATAGCTATACACTCACCCAGCAACATGCTACAAGTGAAAAATATTTTTCCTTTTTTATCCACACAGCGAGTCTTCACCCCTTTTAATAAGTCGGTTAAGGGGGCTGACAGATCATTCCATGCTGCAATTTTCATCACCGAAGCTGTTGTGGCCTACCGTTGTAGGTTATGGAAGGCATGCAAAGCTGCGTTGGTTACAGATATCTTTTGCTGGCGAGTCTTCACCCCTTTTAATAAGTCGGTTAAGGGGGCTGAGATGATGGAGAATCTAGGCATACGTGAATTGTAGGCTTGGCAAGGCCCTACGAAAGATCGGTAATATGTGGACTTGGTGATAACCTCTCTTAGGGTCTATCTTGGGAAAATACTTAGCACCGTTTAAGTGTTCTAAGATATACTCTATGCGGGGCATGGGAAATTTATTGCTGATGGTGATTTTATTGAGTGCCCTGTAGTCGACACATAGTTGTGTTGTCTTATCCTTTTTCTGGACAAATAGAATTGGAGCTGCAAAAGGCGATGAGGATGATTGGATAAACCTAGCGCGTAATAGCTGCGTGAGCTCTTGTTCTAACTTTGCCTCCATAGTCTTAGATAATCGTTAAGGAAACTTATTGGGAGGTGTTCAGTCTGAGGCTAATTCAATCCAATGGTCCTCGGGCCTAAGAGGCAGAAGTTGTGGTGGAAGATCGTCCCGCAGCATGATAACTTGGAACTCTTGGATTAGATCGATCATGGCCTACCCCAAAGGAGGAGCTGGCTGCACTGAATTGAGCTGACAGTAGACATACACCAATGAGCATCTGGTGCCTTTGTGAACATCACGAGTTGCTTGGATGTGGGAGAGCAGTGGGATGTCGGGAATGCTGTTCCTGTGGATGATGGCTGGCTCAGATAGTCCTTCGAGAATGGTGAGGGAATCTTGTCGCCAATCGGGCACATGTGAATATTCTCGGAACCACTGGATACCCAATATCATGTTGCAACCTAAAAGAGGTGTGAGGATGACACCAGGCTTCCGTACAACAGAAGCCCTGCGCCACACGTGCGATCACTTTGTGCCTGCATCATCTTCCGTACAATATGCAGTATTCTGTACAGGTGTTCCGTACAGTTTTGCACGTGCGAAACTGTCTTCAGGTTCCGTACGTGTTTTGGCATTGGCTGTGAACCAGTGTTGGGGCTTTTGCAAGAACATTGGAGTTTTGGAATTTAATCTGCAATTTCTTGTTTAGATTGCAGTACATTGGGTTAGATTGCAGGACATTGAGTCACATTTGCAGGACATTGGGTCAGATTGCAATAAATTGGGTCACATTTGCAAAATCTCAGCAAAGTTTGGGGCTTTTCTGCATTTGCCCTCTTTTTGGCCTATTTGCCCTCAATAAATTTGGGGCTTTTGCCAAATTTGCTGTTTTTTGCAGTGAACATTGCCTGTCACAGTCACATTTGGGTCAGATCTGGATTTGCCCTTTGATTTGGGTCTGAAATTTGCAGATATTTGCTCTCATTTTTCAGCTCATGATGGGAGCCCACCATGTGATATCACTCTTTATCAGCAGGCTGTTGGATGCCTTATGCGCGTACCAAGCATATTGAAGTTCACTATCATTATGTTCGGGAGCGGTTGTCAGCAGGAGACATAGAGTTGTCCTATCTTCCCACAGAGGACAACATCGCAGATATGTTTACAAAGGCACTTCCTCGTCCCAAGTTCGAAGTCTTCCGACAGGCTTTACACTTGGCTCCCTTTGTTACATGATCTGACATTTCTTGTACTTTCATAGGTGGCTATATCCTTTTGGATGAACATGTGCCACCATGACCAGAAACTACCTGGTATTCTGAGACATTTCCAGAGTACTTCAGCCCATCCCATGGAGGGGGGGTTTGTAGGCCATCTTCTGGTGGTTCTAGTGATGCCCTATAGGTCATGGTATGTGCCTTGTAGGCATAAGTGTAGGCACTTATAGTGTTAGTGCCTTTTAGGCCACATAGGACTCTTAGTCCTATGTGACACCTAGGACACTTAGTCCTAGGTCTAGGTACAAGTACTTTGTACTTGTTTTTTTTGATCTATCTAAGACTTTGACGTGACGGCTGTTCTACTATGACTCCTTGCTACCTGCACTCTCTCTCTCACTTCTCTCCGATCCTACACTCCCCATGTCAAATAAGACAACAAATCGTTGTCCTTTAGCCGTGCCATAGGCTTTGATGAGGGCTTTATTTTGCTTGTCGAGCATGCCCTCCTTACCTTCAAAGACCACCGAGGGTACGGCGTTCAAAGCAGGTAGATTTGCATTTGTAGTTGTGGTAGGTGGAGGTGGGAGGGCCAAAGCAGTGGCAATGGTAGAAGTTGGTGGTTTCATAGCCTTCTCAACCAACCATTTGGGGCAATCCTTATTTCCATGTCCAACAATGTGGTGGCAATGGAAACAACGGCGCTCTGCATGGTACCGCTTTTGTTCGTCGGTTGTAAGTATCCTCCCGTAATGCCCGCCGTAGTTTTTTCATATGGAGCCATCTTGGACTTCGACTTTCACATCCTTCTTGAGAAGGCGCTTTCACAGCCTTCTCGACTAACCATTTGGGGCAATCCTTCTTTCCATGGCCAGCAATGTGGTGGCAATGGAAACAACGGTGCTCCGCGTGGTACCGCTTCAGTTCATTGGTTGTAAGTATCCTCCCGTAATGCCTGCCTCAACCTTTTCATCTGGAGCCATCTTGGACTTAGACTCCTTCTTTTGACCAATTGATTGCTGATTATCCTTCTTCTGAAAGCTATAGTCCTTTAATTAAGGGCCTTCACCCGCTGGGGTTGTGGACTGCTGTGGGGCTCTGGCTCCTGGTTAGACTTGCTTAGGCCTTCCCCCCATTCAGCATCATTTCTTGATTCTGAGCCTAGGTAAGTGCACGCGTAAGTGAGCGGGTCGAAATTTAGGACATGGAATGGAATGTTAGAGTCCAACCCCCTAATGAACTGCTTGAGCTTATTGGTCTCGGACACACCTAACTATTGGGCCAGGGTAATCACCTTATTACTATAGGTTAATACCGGCAGACCATTCTGGGCTAGACGTCTTCCAGGTTCAGCAAGTATTGAGGTAGTAGAAATCGAGCTTGGAGGTTGGTCACAAACGCATCCCACTTGAAACTAGTGACTTGAGCGGTTGGATTCGTATAAGTTTTAGACCAATGCTGCCACCAGGTCATTGCTTCACCGGTTAGACGACGGGCGGCTAGGTGGACTTTGTCTTGTTCGTCTTGAATACGAGCCAATGGAAAATGAGCTACAAATTGATGCATAAACTGCAAAATGGTTGAGTGGTCGTACTTACTGTCGTATCTCGTGAAATTCGGAGTGGATCAGGTGAGTGGAGTAACCTTTGGTGCGGTCAAACCCGAGGATGATCTGTGTCTACGGTCCTCGCACATCAGCAAGAGCAGTTTTTCGAATTTTGAGAGTCCCTTGCCTTCTTCAGGTTTTTCCTCCTCTGTAGTTTTTTTTTCTTCGAGCTGTTTTTGTATTTCCTCCACTCATATACGAGCTCCACAGTGTGCAACATAGCATAAGGGTGTGCACCAAACATCCAGCCAAGCGTTGGGAATGTCTACAGCCAATGGAAGGCTGACAAAAGAATTAGAGATCCCAGGGCTGCCACTGTGTCCTTGGTAGAGGAGCGAGCACAATGTAACGAGGCATGCCAAAGGAATCCTTATATAGGCGAGCAAGGTAGTCTGCCCCGTCCATACCATTCAGCACACATATGGACTAAACCAAGGTGGGCTGAACCCTTTCCAAATCAGCCGAATTTGTACGCTGACCTAGTTGGCTGAATCTAGGGACAGGTGGCCTCGGATCTAGCCCACGAAAGGCCCCTCCCCAATGCCCTCACTTTGCTGTCCCTCAACAGCAAAGTGAAATTAGTTCCAAATATAAAAAACATTCTAGAATCGCAATGAAACATTTCACAAAATAAAGTTGGAGTTTCATAAACTTTCAATATGAATTTTCAAGGAAATTTTCCAATGAAACACCTATTAGGTGATAGGAAACATTGAAAGCTTTCCTAATGAAACACCTATTAGGTGATATTGCGTATAACATATAAAATGTGTGTGTGTGTGTGTGTTTCAAAAAAAAAAAAAAGTATGTGTGTGTGTGTGTGAGGAGAGAGAGCTATGGCGTATTCCTGCTGCAGCAAGCCCGTCTAGGGTTTCCGGCTACCCCATGAGCCCCGACTAGGGTTCTTTGCCTTCCATGCTGGTCCACCTAGGCTCTTGTGTGCTCTTTCAGCCCTCGTTTTGATCCGTACCTTCATGTTTTGATCCGTACATGCTCGTTTTGATCTGTACAGGCCCGTTTTGGGGGTTTCCATTTTTCGAGCAAAAACCCTCGAGCGACGAGCGGACAAAAGGTGGGAAGGTCCAAATATATAGGCTCAAGTCATTTTTGGGGAGCAAAAAAATCCAAATTATTTCAAGGAATATGTAAGTAAATATGAAATATTGATAAATAGATATAGATATAAATATACCTTTATATAATATACATATATCATGTCTAAGTGGTGACTTATTTACGACTTTCAAAAATCCTTTCTTTTCCTTTCACCATTGGTTGGATCATGAAATTTTGAGTAAATATCCTCTTTATAGTTCCTCAGGATGACCTAAGAAAAATATATAATACCTTTTTAATAGACCCTCTAAGTGTATTTTGCCAGAGGAATATGGTTTGAAGAGCTTGCTCCAACCCTATTCCGCCGGCGGAATACCCTTGGAGAGCCTACGCAGAAGGGGTCATAACTTTTGCTCCTTAGCTCAGATTGAGGAGCTGTAAAAGGAAAAAATGTTTAGAATCTTATGATCTATGCAATGGTAGGCTTAAAATTACACTTTTTATAGTTATAAAAGAGAAAATTTAAAAATTTCAAGATGTATATGAGAGTTACAACTTCTCCCTAATTCATATTATGGTAAGAACGAGTTCAATAGAGACCACATTTCCTTAAAAGTACTTAGGTTTGGAGAATTGGGAATATTTTGAAAATCCCTCCCTTGCCTTCCCATATTTGATAATGTATTACAGATTAATTTATGATCAATTATAATGGCTTCAAGTATGAGGTTTCCAATATCTTTTTCCTACTCATCCAAGGAATATGGTATACATTGTTATATGAGAGCTTCAAATATGGGATTGCTAAAGATTAGGGAAACTCTTTTAAATTGATTGAATTACCATAATCCTCAAAAGAGAGTATGGGGGAAGTATTTATAGGAGTTTCTAAAGTGTTCACTGTTTGTTCATATATAGATGATGTTCTCTAAAATGAGGGTTATAATGAAAAATAAGTAAGTATATGGTTCCATAAATGAGAAATTAAGAAAGAATTGTATATTCCTTTGAGAAATATACAAGCATGGTTGGTGTCAAAAATTATCGCTCGGACTTTTTTGCTCATAGGTTTTTGCTCGGAAACTGTGCACATCCGCCCGTTTTGATCCGTAACTGCACAGCTCTGCTCTGTACAGCTCCGTACTTGTTGTACGTCCTGTACAGTCAGTTCAGGCTGAGCTTGGACTTCTGCTGCTGGTCGCCTTCGTTCCCTGCTCCTCAGTTTTCCTGCTGGTCGCCATCTTTCCCTGTTTCCTTGCCTTTGCTGCTGGTCGCTTTCATTCCCTCTCTGTTTTCCCTTTATCTCCTTGCTGTCTACTGCATGGTTCTGCGTTACTTTCCTGTCCATACCCTTTTCTTCCCTTTGTGTGACTTTTCGTGGAACCCTTTGCTGCTGGTCTCCACCCTTCTTTGTTCTTTTGTTCATAGACTTGTCTTGCTATCTTCTCCTTTGATTTCTCTCCATTCAGTTACATGGCTTCAATGAAGATTTACTAATGCAAGAAACAAAAGCAAGACTCGGGTTAGGATGACCCTGTGCATGCCTCGCTTGAAGCTCAGCTGGTTTTTGATGTTATGCATGAGGGCTTCGAAGATATCTGCAAGGATTGGAAAGATTCCGCACCCACAGTCGGTATTATGGTGGAGCTTGATGATATATTGGATCCCGTGCGTGAATATGCAAAGCATGCTGTCATTATCTTTTTCCTTGGTCGTATGCCAACTGCAGTAGATGTGGGTAACAGGTTGACCAGAACACTAGGTGGTTGTTTTGTTAGTAAAGTGCACTATGCATTCTGGGGCTTTTTTTGAAGTTATTATGGTTGATGAGCAGCATAAATAGATACTCCTTGAACATTCTCCCCTTTTTTATGGACAACAGAGGATTCACGTTTTGCCATGGTCACCCACCAGGGATTATCAGGCTTTGATTCGACATCATTGTCTGGTGTGGGGGGAGGTGGTTGATTTTCCTCAATGTTTGGCTTCCAATTTGCCAAAAATTGCGGCTTCTTTGGGCAAGGTGGTGTGTCCACCCAAGCCAAATGGGAATTCAAATGGAATTTGCATCCTATGGGACAGTGATAATCCCACTCCAAAATATTATACTGTTACAGTAAATCATGTTGCTATGGAAAGTGCATAATATAAGCTCAAATGGGGAAAGTTCATGGCAGTTGGGCGAAAAAGACAAGCGGCCTTTTCTTTCCTCTTTGCAATCGTGTTTCCAAATTTGAGGTGCCTCATTGTGCACTTGTGAAGAGAGATTGGAGAGGGTATCAAGTTCCTTTCATCTAATTCTATTTGTTATAGCAAGCTGCCCTACTTTTAGAGAAGTAGAAGAGTATTGGAGATAGGAGGCCATGGCTTCTCACTTGATGCGTCTGCCCTCTAGAGTTGTGCATATTTCTAGACCTAGATATCTTGTAGATAGTACACATTTTTGTGCTATAGATGTGAAACTAGTTTTTTTGAATATTTAGATACAAGAAATGTCCTATCGGATTCTTGAAGTGGTTGATTTGCTGATGTGTCAAAAAAGTCTATCACCATACATACATGTCACATGTAGAATCATGCCTTGGACATTTGCTTGCTTTTAATGATGGACTTGCCAGTTGACATGGTATTGAAGTGATAGCCACGGATAGGAATTCTGCTCAGTGACAACCTCTCAATGTGGTATGTTGACATGACAGCAACATTAGTATTGTTTGAAAGCTCTTTGATAAGATTTTCAAGGGTACATGCTATTCATCAATATGATAAAGATATCATGAAATATATGGAATTCAATACAAGGTGTATATCGCTAGCAAGGACAAAATGGCTATTGTTGGGTCTATTTGGCATCCTTCCTATATTGGTCCTAGGTGAATTGTGTTTCATGCTAATCTTTCATGATGTGTCCAAGAAAATGGAAGGTTAATATTGCCACTCATTCTTTAAATAACCAAGTATTTGTCAACACACTAAAAGACTTTTTTCTTGGCCAAGATCTCATCCGAACTCCATACTAGTTGCACCATTGGGATAGACATTTAATACCATAAAGCGGCCTATCTCTAGACTTTTTGAGGATAACGTTTTGTAAGTCTTTAGTTAGGCTATGGGTAATTTAGATCCATTGTTCCACTAATTGTATCTCCTAATCTCTTGGTGTACATGGTAGCCCATATTTTATACAGTAGGTCGCTTGAAGGAAGATATAGGAGCAATAGGGACCAAATGAGGAATGGATTGGGTATGATGTTGAGGAGAGGTAATGGGTTTGTTGGAAGAAGTTAGTCCTCTCCAACCATTATTGCAAGCAGTAGCGTGAGCAAGAGCACTAAGCAACACTATCATAAGGAAGGCATCTTGGGGCTACACTTAAACCACTCGGGATGATGGTGGATAGGAGACAAAATCCAAATGGATCTAAGGATATATCCTTCATTCTTAAGGAAAATGTGGGGGGGAGGGAATTGGAGGCATAAGAGATAAGAGAGGAGTGAGATAGAGAGGGTGTTGATTGTAATTGCTTAAGAGCTATAAAAGAGAATTATGCTAGGTATATGGGGAGAGAGAGGAGAGGCAGCTTTGAACCAACGTGGATAGGTTGAGGATGGGAACCAAGAGCCTGCCAAAAGAGAACTTCATGCACTCATGCTCAAGGCAATTTCCTATGTGGATCAAGCCATTTGTTGTTGTTTGTAGCTCTCTCTCGTGAACACGTCATGGTGCTCCAGCATTCTTGTTGTTCCTTTGAGGTTGAGCGTTAGGACCAGCAAGTAGCCCCATGATGTTGCACCTAATCCCAGCGCAAGTGGCTCTAGGTCATTTGTTAATACTTGAGAACCATTCGACCTGACCTTGTAAATGCATCAAAGACCTTTTCAATTTGCAACGCACTTGCTTTGAAATGGCACGTTCGTACATCGATAAGCTCATAGTCATGCTCGACCACGCAAATAAAATTTAATGGCAAGTCATGGACTTGGGAGGCTGATTCTGTGACTTACTAGTGTAGTTTAAGATTGACCTCTTGATTGACTTGCGTGGGAATAGTCTTGCTCACTTTTTTTTGTGACTTGCTTTTTCCTTGAGTTTTGACCTGGAGTTGAAGGTTGTTAGTGTTCATAACGTGCTTCATAAATTAACGGTTTGCTTGTGATTTGGATTTTCTTCAGCTTTTTGAAGGTGAGCTGGAGCAAACGGATGGGTTTCTGCGGTATTCGACAGCATTTGTTGAGGGTGCGACCAATGTATTTTGGTATGCTCTTTTATGTGTGTTTTTTCTTTTCTGAAAATTTCACACTTTCATTGGTTGGTATTATGTGATGCTTGTTGCATTTATGCAAGAGTGAATGACATGTTGATCATTTTGTTGTTAGAAAATATGAGCATTGTTGTCATTACTTTTTAGTGATAATGAATAGCACCTAATATGTTTGCACCATTGGTTTTGTGAAACTGCAGGATAGATGTTCAAAGTAATGTGAGGCGATTTTTTTCATTGTACCATGTAAGCACCATCCCCCCATATCCCACATCTTTTATTCTCCTTTCTTTTTCCAGTCATTACAGTACTTGTAAGGGCGTGCAAAGCAAGAGGCCAAACATGGAAATTGCTATATATGGAAGAATTAGAACATATGCATGTGTGTACAAAGGTAAGTTTCTTGCAGGTTGTTAATGTAGTCATTGGGGTCTATTTAAGTGAAGTTTCTTGCAGGTTGTTAATGTAGTCTTTGGGGTCTATTTAAGTGAAGGGTATGGTGCATTGAAGGCAACCATAAGGAGATTTTTGTTGAGTGTCATGCTTACAACGTGTCTGATGATTGTTTTCTACAATAGGTTCCTACTAGCGTCTGCTCCAAAACTTTAATTTAATAGGCAAGGTTAGATGTAATAGGGCATTTGCAAATCTATCGTTAGTTGATTTTCCTTTTCAATTCTACAAAAAGTTCTAATAGGCCTATGAGACAATGATATAAAAGTTAAAGCTAAGTTTATAGTGCATAATGTGAAAGAACAACAGGATTTAACGGATCATAAATGATCAATGCTTCAAAGTAGGTATTAGGAGCTTGGACAGCAAGTACACTTGATCGGGGTTCACAGTATCGCCGTAGCATTGCCTCAAGCAAATATTTATAGGTGTTGAGAGCTTATAGAGATTTATGTTGAGAACAATCCATCTTGAAACTTTTATCCTAGAAGTTTTTAGAAGTGTCATACTGACTCTTACAGGTACTTTCAGTCTTAAAAAGTTTATGACCTCCGAGATATTTCCATACTGTCCAGGCAAAATACATCTAAGCTTCCCCTACATAGTGCAGCCTTTCATGAATAAATTCTGTTGGAGATGATAAATAGCCTTTCAAGATTGCACATTTGCTTTTATGATGGTTGCTTCACTTCCTTTGATTTCAATTTTATATTCGTCTTGGTTTGCTTTATCAACACTGTTAGAGGCATCCTTAATGGGGATTGGGGTCTTTTTTGAAGTAGCACCCCCGCCCAATCGTATCTTTTTGGTGCCCCCTGTCCTAGCTCTTGAGGCCATGTGGTACTTTTTGCAAATGCTTCTTCTTCTAAAATGAAGCAGTTCAGTTCCTGTGCATTTTGTTCTCATGTTTTTTCTACCCATGGTGTGCAGCTACCTTACATTGATGTGACCCATAGTGGTTAAGAGGCACGATTTTGTTGGCTTATGATATATGCTCATAATGTTCTTACAGTTGTAAGTCCCTGTAGTTGTTATGCTACACACTGTTCATCCAAGATGTGGGTATTTGCTTATGCTTAACTGATTGTTGTGTTGTTGTACTAATTGCGCGCCTTTCATGTAGAAGCCCACTAACTTCACCTCATGTATCATGTCTAACGTGAGGGCCTTTCATGTAAAAGCCCACTTACTCTACCTCTTGTATCCTGTTAGTACCAACTGCTGGAAATTTTATTTTTATCTCATACTACATCACCCCTAAAATTGTTTGTTCAACCCAGCGTTGATTTAGCTTTCCAATGTTACTTCCAAGTTTGTGTATTGGAATTGCAAGACTCAAGGGTAGCAAGTGCCTTATATCCAGTTATTGCAGCAACAACCATGAACGCACTGTAGTATCTGTTGGGTTGAGATTGGATTTGGGTGACTTCTCGTTGCTCGAAAGTATTTGAAGTTCTGGTTCTTGGAGCTTATTTATTTTTAAAGACATATTCTTAACGTTGAGATGAAAAGTGGAGCACATTGAAATACAAAGAGGAGAACAATCAGCTATCATTGATAATCTCTCATAATTCGAAAAGGAACAACATGTGTAGGGTGTAAACACAAAATTAGCAATTCTTGACCTATGTAGACACAAATTACGGTTCTCAGACTGCTAGATGATGTGGCAAGTTCCTGAAGTGGAATCATTGAATTCTTTGTTTTCTCCTTTTTGGAGTCCAGTACTCCTTTGAAGAAGTTGTATTGAAGTCTACATCTCGAAACAAGCTGCCAATGCAGGTATTTCTTCTCTCCTCTTGCTACAGATTTTATAAATTTGGCTTCTACTTGCTTGGATTTTCACGGAAGAAACCAGTCTTATTGGTTTTCAATGTTATCTTATGAATCCACATGCGTCTGCTGCATTAATTTTTTTTGTCATAGGCTAGGAGGGATCTTGTTCGTCTGATTGCAAGGTTTTTTTTTTTCTATGAACCAGGTAATCTCTCTTCAGGTTTGTTGTGCTCTATAAATGACCAGAATTTCAATGAGGGTGACATGTTTATGCTGCTATCTAAGAATTTAAAATTAATCATGTAGGTGACAGGTTGGAGGAGTTCTTAAACAGGGGTTCTGTATTGTCAAGTTGTTCTATGGGTGGACCATCGGATGTTTTTGTGACGGAGCTCACAGATCAGGCATGGTTTTATTGGAGTGGAAGACAGTGGGTTGTTTTAAGCGTGCTGTACATCTGTTCTAAGAATTCCTTCTGAGAAGATCTCTTGGAGAGTAATGATGAGAGGTTCTGCTTTGTTTTAACTTCATTCTACAGTTACAGAAGATCAAGGTGGAGCCTGTTTTACTCCATTATCTGCAGAGTGCTAAAGCTTTGAAAGGCAGTTACCTCTTCCAATTAATGAATGGTTGATATTATGTTTGACATCTGTCTCTAGTTCTTTGCTGTTTTTGTTTTTCACCTGCACACGTTATTTCCCTCCTATATGTAAGGTGTAGATTATTTATAGGCTAAACTCATGAGGATCTTCTTACTTGCTTGTTCTGATTCAAACTTATTCAGGCCTGGAGCTGCATGTGACAACCAGTACGAGATTGAAGTCTGCTTTATACAGCTTCACAGCCCCAGGAGGCCCCATGTATCCAACCAGGCTTGTTCGCCATGCTGCATGGGATACTTTGGACTGTCTTTTTCCTGTAAGTTTTACGTACTGTGCACTTTTGCATGCTTTCATCAAGACCATCAGAGTTGCATCGAGGATGTTTGTGATAGATTGGCCATAAGCCACATTGTGAGAATGCCCCTTTCTACTTGATTGCCACAGCTCTTAACAAAAAGAATGACCCGCACTTCCCAATCAAAATTTTTGCAACCCGGGTCACACTTTCGAGGTTTAGAAATCAGCACAGTGGAAAGCTATTTCTCAGACAAAGATGAGTGTGTCTGAACATCAATAACCTAACATTGGCATATGTGTTGGTAGGTGGGCCGCTACTCAAGGCATCTTATCAGCCTCTTTTTTCGGCTTCTTCATCCTTATTACTGGCCCACATCCTTCTGGAATTTTATAATAGCTGTGTTTGCAGTCATATTTCAGAAATTGCATAGAATTGTAAATTGCATTCAGGAATGGATTTGTGGCACGTTACAGCCACATCATAGGGAGGACTGATTTTGCTTTCAGCCATTTGCCGATTCTTGTATTTGTTTTAATGGAGGTGTGCTATTGTCATCATGAGGATGCTGGGTTTTGGGCTCAATGTCTGCACCTGGTGCTTATAAAACGTTTGTTGAAATATAAAGTCACACAAGAGTTCAACTGATGTACTGGCTATTTATGCTCCAATCAGCTCTATAAGCATTTTGAGCACTTTCTTGGGGTCATGTCCTTTAAAAAATAAAATTACAGGAGTTTTGTATATAAAGTTGCAGAAGGAATCAGCTAGTTGAGGAGGCAAGCTCATCGTTATATATATGTTGCACTTAATGCACTTTGTAATAGTGCAGAATAGAGTTGTAAAAAGGCAATGCCTAATTAGGGTAAATTTAAAATGATCTTCTTTTAGGCATGCACATAGAGAATGCTTGATAGCTAGCCATTCTTTCCTCTTTATGGAATGCAACATCATATGGGCAGCTCATTATAATTCTCCTGTTATAGATCCTCATCAATATAAGCAATTGGAAGCTTGATCTATTTGACTACACAAAGGCAATGCATCTCTTTATCAAGTAGGCATTCTCAGCTTGATTCATTCAGAATCCCAAAAAAACTGATCTCATTGTAGCTAAAAGAGTCCTTAGATAAGTGTAAGGGACATGGGATTATGGAGTACTTTATGACAAGTAGACTATCTTTTGATGGCCAGGGATATACTTTGATGTCGATTGAGTAGGAAGTGTAAATAACAGACCCAGCTGTGCATACATTGCCCGTATTAGATCAACTACTTTTGTCTTGACAAAGCGTGAAAAAACAAACACTGTTCTCATTATTAGCTGAAGCAAAATACAAAGGATTCATCAATGTTGCATGTGTAGTAATTTGGTTCAAAAAACTCTTATTAAAAATTATTGAAGTCCTTTTGAGAGAATTTATTTTTTTAATTTACTTGCTAGTATGAACACTATTCAAATGTCAAAGAGCTTAATGTTCATGCCAAACCAAAGCATCAATGAAGTACATCACTACATTCGAGAAAAAGTACTCAGTGAAAAGAGAGCGTGTTTTATATCCAATAGAAGACTAGTAGCATATATCTTTATGGAATTACTTTTCCTTGACAGGTTCTCATACTTCTGATAACTTTGTCAGCTACACTTGAGAGGGGCAACAAAAGGTTAACTTATACTCGATGTACAAGATGTATTCAATGTACATATTCTGATTGCATAGTCACTGTGCTTAGGTACATACCACTTTAATAGTGTTAGTACCATTATTTTTTGGTTGCCATCTTATGCACTTAAAAACGCCAAGCCTTGTATTAGATAAATAAATAAGGTTGTGAATCATTTTCCGATAGGTAGTGATGTCTACCAAGGAATAATCCTTCTTGGATAGCTTAGCATGTGTCTTTATGGGAGTTGCCAATTTGTATTCCTTCATCTTGCAAGCTTTCATATTATCTCTAGAGTACTTTGTTGTGGGATGAAGATACTATCGCATGGATCTTAAGGGTTTGCGGCCCTTGGATATAGATCCCTCCTCTAGACAGCAAGTGATCCTTGTGGGTAGCCTTCAACACTTGCTTGATGTGGATTAACCCCTTAAGAACCAATGAGCTGTGGTATAGGCAAATGATCTAGAGTCTTGGATGACCTTAAATAGCTTATCTAATCAAGGTTTCTACGGTATTTTCGTTGCTTTCTTACTGAGTATCATGAAAGTAGAAATAAATTTGTACAATGGAAGACATACAAGTATGTATCGTCCAAAATATCAACATGCATCACTTTAACTAGCCAATACATCACATGAGGGTATAGGGAGAGGCAACAAGTATACAAGCACAAGGGAACCCACAATGTCATTATATGTTGCCTTGCTTGGGTGGCCTAGAATCACTCCCTTGAAATCCTTTGTACCTCTCTCGAGGGGTGATCCTCTCAAAATTAAAGCTCTCAAATTTCTTAGATGAACCTCCTCTCAAGCGAGCTCACTTAGTTTGTGACACCATGTGAGACTTTGTACATAACAACAAAACCAACCTTAAACTTAAGATTAACCTTTATATATTAATATTAATTAAATTAAAAAATCCATACATGCATACATAATTTGTATGTATGTACGTACATATGCATGCATGCATGCATGTGTACATGTACACACACACAAACACACAGACACACACACACACACACACACACACACACACTCTCTCTCTCGTGCACGCACGCATGGACCATATCAGGGAATTGTGGAGTTTTGAATACTGGTGGAATTCCCAAAGGAGAAAAATCCCATTAAGGTTGGGAATTTGGTTAATATGGAACTCCATGAAATAGTATGCTAGAGTTACAAATGATCTAAACCCCCATTTTTTGACATGGTGTGATGGTAGTGTTTATAAAACTAGGAATATTTATCCACATGATACAAGGTTGATAATACCGATATTGGTGGTGTTTATAAAACACCGCATGCGTAAACTTGTTACATCACAAATATGCCTCCTCGAAGGAAACTTCTCATTTTCTTGGGCCTTTGGCACATGTTTTCTTGGAATTTTTATTCTTTTGGGGAGTCTAGTACTTGTATGCATCCATGCAATTACAATACTATCTATAGTCTCCCATCGCTTAGGATCCTTTGTGTTGCACATCAAAAATTTATCTCAACACTCTGAATACACTTCTTCATCTGTAGCATTTCAGCAAATGCAAACAGATGCTCAATGTTGTATAAGTATCATCTTATAGTTCAGTGATGTCCTATTTACATTTGTATCACTTTGTGCCTGATGGTAAATTGGGTAAATTGCGCCTGATGGTCGAACAAGCACAAAATCACCAGTTTTGACATCCAGTAGTGTCTTGAATGCATCTTTACTTCATTTGCCTGAAGGCCCACAATAGTCATGATCCAATTCTTCTAGCTCTTCGAAGTCATCCATGTCATCCATTGCAACATATACGCCTTCACCATGTGTCCTTGGCCAAATATCTTGAATACTTCTTACTCCTGCATATTCAGAGTTTCTAGGGCATCCACCATATTTTCTAATTCTCAATCACAGGTGCTATGTACTGTGTGAACTAAGCATCAGGACCTTGTGATGTTGACCATCTTTCCCAATACTTTAGGTAACCTTTGATTTACCACCTCTTGGTGGTCCTTGATGTACTCAAAATGGGTACCAAAATTGCGGACCTTGATGGAAGAATGGGCTCCCCAAAATTGTCCATCGTGCACAATTCAAAGCCACCATCCTTCGGTAGCCACTCAATCGACTTTGGATGCATCTTGTACTGCATGTTTGGCAAGCTCCCTTTCATATAAAGTCTAAATTGTAATGGTTTTGAATGTCCTACCTATGCATCATGTCCATTGCACAAGAGGTAATGGCTGTAATTCTTGAAATCAAGGACATTTATTATTAGGAATGGTGTAGGCCTTGAATATTGACACAATTGAAAATGTATTATTAGGAATGGTATGGGCCTTGAAGGTTGGCACAATTGAAAATGATGAATCATGTGTGGAAAAGTGAATGTCATCCTTGCCTTGGGCATCTCTGAGAGTTTGTTGAACATGGTATCAATGCCTTTATGTGTATAACCCACCATGAGGAATCCTGGTTGGATCATCTTGAAGATCCCTTGTGCCACCAAGAGTGATAAAAATGCAAATAACTACCGACTTTTTTGCTGATGCACAATTGTTACTTATAGTTACAAGTTTTCTGACAATCATTTGAACTCTGTTTGACCATCTACTACCACCACCTTATCCACACACACGTTTTGATTGAATTCACCTTTGTGATGATCCAATATCTTTCACAAATTTAGTGCATTGCTTGATCTCAACATGCCATCCTTTGCCAAATCACCGGTCTAAGTTTCATAAACACATTGATAACCATGCCATAGTGAAGTTTGGATCATCAGGCCATAATCCCAAAGAAAAGTGACCATATTTCTATCTTACCCCTTTTCTTTGGTTACCTTTGGGATTATGGCCTGATTATCACTTTTCTATCCATTCCCATGTGTAATCACACCTATTAGTGAAATTGAAAATTGAGTGGATTTGTTTCTCTTTTGATCAGACCCTGAATCTTGTTATTCTTGTCTTCTGTTGATCCATATTATGATGTATGATGCGGAAGGTTTTTTTTGGATTCATTTGTGTTGCCAAATGCAATGCATAATAGAGATTTCTATAGTGTTTTTATTGTAGCAGGTTACATTAGCGTTGCCTCAAGAGTTTATCATTTGCTTGTATACATTTTGTTGCCCCCAATTGCTCTTTGATCTCTGAACAAATGCTGCACTTTGAGAACTCAGTGGCCTTTGCAACACTGACATGCTTGAACTCTGTTGAATGTGGACATATACCTCTTCTTATATCCTAGCTATTCGAATGTTGTACTAACTTCGCTCAAGATGCCTACTTTCTATTACATATATGGAATTACCAATTGTGTTTCTCAAGATCCACCCATCTTGTCCTATTCAGTTTTTGTGTGGCATTCAATTTGCATTTTCCCCCACAAAGTCACTCATAATTTCTCTTCCTATTTGAGTGTGATCCCAAGCTTTCCTTAAAACCTCTTTGTTTCCATGAATGACTCTTTGCACACACTGGTGATACTGACACATGTACCTATAAGATGTAGTCTTTGGGATGTCGTATATCTTATATCATGCAGTTAACCACAAAATTATATGTTCTCATATCCACACTATCAACATGATTTGACATCATAAACATAGTTAGTGAATGCTTCCAAGTGTAAGCTCTAAAAGTACTTGTGAAGCTCACTTCTTCTCGATTAGTGAGCTAAACAACATTTTGTATCACAACAATAAGTTGTTGCTACTCGCAAAACATCATCCATAGATAACCTCAATATAGAAGCCTTTTGTGCAAGAACCCTTGACTTCAAATTTCCCATACAATAAGTTATCGTTTTGAGATAGATTGAATTCTTTCTCAGGATGAAATCATCACTAGAACCCCCATTCCCTGAATTATGACTACTTCACATGTGGTACCCTTCATGTGTTCATCCTTTAGCAACGGTCTTCCATCCTCAAAGCCGAGTCTCTTGATAGGACACCTCACCTAATCAACACAATCTAGATCATCAATCAGAGTTGATGATCCATTAGCATTGTATGCCATGTCCACCACGACACTGACATCAAGATCTCCTAGTAGTTCAGTCCTTGATGACCCCTATTCCAAGCATTGTGTATTCCTATCTTACCATAGCATCACTCTCATTTCTCTCCATCTATCATGTACACTATTGCAATCATACCTTCAAGCACCTCATCACATTATACCATTGTCCCATCACCATTACATATGTTAGTTTTGTCTTTGTCATGGTCATAAGCATTGTGTTGTGTTTGTCATGCTACTCTCAGTATTTTTTCATTTTTCCACGTGAAAAAATTACATCACAAACCTGCATGCATCATTTGTTGGAAATAGAAAAACTATACTAATATTGAGAAATTTTTCCGCTGACACCACTAGACATCCAACACCAAGAAATTTTCCATGACATGTGTCGGTAGGGATTGTTGTATGTACTATCCCCACGGCCACAACTTCATGGCTAACCATCAAATTAACTATATCTCCACATCGAGTTTCTTCACCCATGATGCCTAAAAAGGAGGAGAACTCATTCTAATCAATTTTGGCATAAAAACTTGCCCACTTGGCCAGAACATCTTCGGATCAAAGTTTGGTAGGGGAATCCCAGCCTTAGAAATTTTGTTGTCAAAAAAATTTAACCACGTGATGATATCTCTCTCCTTACTACCATATCCAAATCTCTCTCTCTCTCTCTCTCTCTCTCTCTCTCTCTCTCTTTGTGTGTGTGTGTGTGTGTGTGTGATGTCCACACATTCACAAAGCATAGAGAAAATTTGACCATATGGTCAAATCTTTATGATGGCAAGATGGTGTCCACACAATCACAAAGCCTATCAAAGTTATGACCATGTGGGGCCAAATCTTTATGAGAGAAAGATGGTGTCAATCAAACCTTGATAGGAGTGCGAAAGTTTTGACCTTGTGGCCAAATCTTTACAAGGGCCAAACAAAACCTTCAGTAGATTATCCATACAAGCAAGCAACCTAAAGAAACTTATGTGGCAAAATATTTATGAGGTAAATATAATGTCCAAGTCAAACTTTGATGGGAGTGTAGTAATTTTTGACCTTGTGGCCAAATCTTTACAAGGGCACAATGGTGTCCAAACAAAACCTTGAGTGAGTCCACACAAGCATGTAGCTTGGAGAAGATTTGACCATGTATCTAAATCTTTATGATTGCTACAAGATTGTGTCCACACATCATAAATCTTAGAGAAGGCTTGACCATGTTGCCAAATCTTTATAAGGGTAGGATGGCATCCAAACAAAACATTGATGACATTGTTGGAAAGTTTTGACCTTGTGGCCAAATCTTTACGGGGGCAAGATGGTATCCAAACAAAACATTGAGGAGAGTGTCCACACAAGTATGTAGCCTGGACAAGATTTGACCATTTGGCCAAATCTTTATGATGGCAAGATGGTGTCCACACAGTGACAAAGCCTAGAGAAGCTTTGACCTTGTGGCCAAATCTTTGTGAGGGAAGGATGGTGTCCAAACCAAATCTTGATGAGAGTGTCGGCAAGTTTTGGCCTTGTTGCCAAATCTTTACAAGGGCAACATGGTATCCAAACAAAACATTGAGGAGAGTGTCCACATATGTAGGCATCCTCGAAAATATTTTGACCACATGGCCAAACTATTATTAGGGCAAGATGGTGTCTTTACAATCACAAAGCCTAGAGGATATTTGACCAAGTGGCCAAACCTTTATGAGGGCAAGATGGTGGCCACACAATCACATAGCCAAGATTTAACCATGTGGTGTAATCATCAGCCTAGAAAAGATTAGTCTTTGATCCAGGTGGACTTTACTTTTTGCATATTTGGTTCCTCTTCCCTTGGGCCTATCTCTTGGGTTTTGTTCCCAAAGGCAAAGGATGACCCAAAAATTAATTATGCATAAGATCTCATAACTTGTACTCATTATATAGGCTTCCACTACATAGTCATTGAGCTCACACATGCACATACTACTCTAATTCTTTCCAGTTTTTTTTTTAAGTTTTGGATGCTATCATATGCACCAAACGAAACACAAAAAGATCTTGTGCATGCACCCTCTACTTACCCAGTGCAATTTAAGAGGCGGTGCTAAGGATGGTGTAAATTGCACCATATCTATAGGGCATTAAGGGGAAACAATAACCCTAACCCTAACCCTAACCCTAACCCTAACCCTAACCCTAACCCTAACCCTAACCCTAAGGGGTTCTCGTGCATATATTCATGTTTATGTTCAATACAACATAATGTACAGGTAGCTATATCATGTGTACTCATCTCTCTCTCTCTCTTTCTCTCTCTCTCTCTCTCTCTCTCTCTCTCTCTCTCTCTCTCCATCAACTATCTCATGAAGTGAAACTTGACAAAATATATCAAGCCTTGTTGGATGTAGGCTATAGTGTTGAAGAATTAAAAGAGGAAGTTCAACATCTAAGGCAAGAGGAGCTTGAGAAATCCGAAGAAGGAAATAATGCAAACTAGGGTGTCTTTCCTATATGTAAAAAGAAATCCTTTTCTCTTTCTCAGCTATGTGTATGAATATTTTTAAATAGTTTATTTTAATGATGTGTATAAATATTTTTGAAAACATGTGCTTCATCTCTAGGTGAATTAAAGCACCCAATTGAAAAGGGTGTATATGTACACCACCTCTCTCTAAGAACACTTATCTTCCCATTTGTCTAAGGATCAAAATCACTTTATGCAAGTAGATGTCTAAAGTTTCAAGCAATAATGTAATATTTTCTTTTCAATGGGTGAATTAAAACATCAAATTGAAAATGGTTTATATGTACACCACTTCTCTTTGAGAACACTTATCTTTCCATTTGTCTAAGGATCAAAATCACTCTATGCAAGTAGATGTCTAAAGTTTCAAGCAATATTTCAATATATTTTTTCAAATATATGGGGAAAGACCATGTGCCTATGATATTCACAAAATTTGGAGATTTATTTAGTCCAATTCTAAAATTGGACTTTGCTAAAGTCTAATTTTTTTGAATACAGTGTTAGTTGTCTTTGCTCAAGATCTAGTTCAAGGGCAATGTCATTGTTGGAGCTGTTATTGCATATACGCACTTGGTTAGAGGGGATTGTGAGCTAAGAGAATCAAACTATTGCTAAGAAATGCTATTTTAGAAAAGAAGGAAAAGGGGGGAGGGGGAGGAACTGGACTCTCAATCCTCAAGCAAGCAACATGTTGAGTGCAACGAAGAGAGAAGCAGAGGACAGTAAAATAAGGTAAGCAATGAAAGACAACATAGAACAAGTTGAGTGCAGCAAAGAGTAGAGTAGCATCAAAAAAGGCAAGTAGTGACAGCTAGCATAGAACAAGGTAGCAAAAGCAAAAAGGTCAAGCAAGAAACCAAAAGGGGCGACAAGAAAGCAGGTCAAACACCAATGAAGGGAGTAATGATTCAAACATTATAAGGAACTATGAGCTCGAAAGTTACAAATAAATCAACTGATTCAAGCAAGTCTGTTGATTTCCCCTCTTGTAAGGCAACAACATTTTTGAATCACTATTGTCGTGTTCTTTTGCTGCTTTGGATGTTCCATTGTATTTGGCAAACAAAAAGATCCATAGATATAGCAGGACTATGTAGATGCATTGGCATCTATTGACTCACCAATGGATGATGTAGACTTTGTTGTAGTTATATTGAATGGTCTTTGCAAAGACTACAAGCCGTTGGACACATCTATTTCTGTGCATGAGATGCCACTTGCCTTTGATGAGCTTGCTGCATTGCTCATAAATGAGGAAGTAAAGATTGCATTTGGAAACATGACTGTTGGAAATACACAGGCTCGTGTTCAAGCCTTTTACGCTTAGCAAAGAGGTTGTGGAGTGAGGGGAAGAGCCTCATGAGGTGGAGGAACAGTGGTAGGAATAATATAGATTGGCAAGGCCAATAGCAACAAAATCAATACAATGCACATGGGAATTGAGGAAGAGGAAATACCTTGGTGGTAGAACTTACTCCTAAAGTAGGGGGAGAGGTACATGTGCTAGAGGAAGAGGTCTATTTCATGCTAAGCCCATAGATTTTGAGAGTAGATGTCATTATTATGGGAAGCTTGGCCAATTTTCATGGGAATGTTACAAGAAGCAAAATGATTTGCAAAATGGCAAGTTGTAACATGGAAACAACAAGTTGGACAAATGAAGTAAACTCGGAAAGCTTATTGGCCATGAATCATGAGATTGGCAATATGATGGAAAAAAATACGGAGGATGATGCTTGGTATGTAGATTGGGGAGCTTCAAATCATATGACATGTCACAAAGAATGGTTCAACAATAAGAAAGAATTGAAGGTGACAGGTTATGTTGCTATAAGAGATGGAATTAAGCATAGAATTATGCATATTGGCTCAAGAGATGGATGATGTGAAAGTGAAGAGCTTGAATGGAATGTTGCATATGCCAACCATTGACAAGAGCCTTGTATCAATTGGTCAAATGGTAGACCAAGGAAAGTGAGATTTCACAATTTTGGATGCTTCATTGAAGACTTCAATCATGGTTGCAACTTGGTTGTAAAAGGAAGAAAAGAAGATTGGATGCTCAAATAGCAAGAGCAATGCAAGTTACCATACATAGAGTGCAATCACGCCGAGCCCAATATGCAAGATAATGGCCAATATCATTGAAAGATTGATAATGACCAATATTATTGAAATCCCCTTAAGGACTAAAATTGCTTCAATATTAAATGCTCCAAGGCACAATAGGAAGACGAATGAAGCCACTAGATATAGCAACAATGCACCTATATGGCGCCTTGACCAAATTCAACCCCCACACTATCTCCATTATTCATATGCCAACAAACTAGGTCCAAAATGATAATTACGTGATAAGATTCTATGAGCACCACTATTGGACTAAAGCCCTTTCCTTAGGGTCCTTTAGTCATATGGGGTGAGTGCAATGGTAGTGGGAAGCCATATGTGAAAGAGGAAACCAAACAAAAGGCTGAATGTATTAGTAGGGTGGTCAACCCTCAAAAAAGAAAGACAAGTAGAAAATTTGGCCCATTGTGTGACCTAGGCCTACGTTGCATGCAACCATAGTATGCGGCTCAGGGAGGCATGTGTACACAAATTTTGAACAAGGTGTGGTAGGGGTGTGGCTAATTGGCAGTTTTGCTAGTCGGACTACCAAACTAAAGTCTCTAAGGTTACTCCTTACCATTGCAATGACTCTCTCCTCTCTGTATCCCAAGGAGATCTTCCCCTGGAAGATTAGTTTGCTCCTAAGATCCCAAACAGCTAGGAGGAGAGTGGCCCTATTGTATGGCTAGCTAGTTGCCAAGGTGGACGGGAGCACAGTGGCATCACGTAGGAGCGGTACCTTCCATTGCGAGCCGAGATGAAAATGTTGCATGAGGTCCGCCTTGTGGATCATGGCCTCAATCTTGAGCCATGCCCCTCTAGCTACCAGGAAGTTCTAAAATAAGTGGCGGATGACCTCAACGGACTTGCCATGGAGGGGGTAGTTGACGTCAACTTGGATCATTTTGCCTAATTTGCCCCTCATCAGCAGAAGCCACTGATTCATGATTTTCTACATGAGAAATCGCGCTTTGCCCACCCTACTTTCTAGATATCCTTCAGTTTGAATTTCCACTATGCAGCTACTCTTCACATAGCCTATTTCTTGTTGATGTCGAGAATCAACGTCTGTGGTTGTACCATTTGGCGGTACATGTCATGGGTTGAGCTGACATCTGTGGCAACCAACTCTGCCTATAGATGTTCACCGCCGACATCCTATCCCTTGCACAAGAAGACTGAGCTAGTGTGACATTTCTCATGGAAAAACTCCAATGGCTTTGCACGGCCTCAGGCTTCTAGTGTAGCTGGCAAAAGACCTTCGTTAGTAAGAACGGACCACACCCCCCTTTGGGATTGTCTCAGAGACATGCAAGGTGTAGGAGATTCCCCACGAGCAAATAGTGAGGTACCTAGGAGCATGCTTGGGAATCGGTTTGACCCTCTCACAACGATTGACCCTCTCACAACGATTCAACTAGCTCAAAGATAAAATCAAATGCAACCTGAGAAGCTGGAACGGAATCTCCACAAGATGGAATGCACAAATCCTGGTAGTCTAACACATCCTCTCAGCAATGACAATCTACGTAGCCTCTATCTGGCGATTCAAGAAAAGCCAATGGGTTGAGATTGAGTGGGTCTTCAGAGCCTTCCTCTGGGCCAAGGAGGGAGGACAATGTTGAACACACCATGTGCCCTGGGACCCCCTAAAAACATCAAAACTTCAAGGTGGGCCAGGGCTCCCAGTTATTGGGCCTCAAAATACCGCCCTCATCAATAAACGTCTACCAAAATTGTTCAAAAACAATGTCCCATGGGTTGACATAAACTTTGTACTCAAAAGAAAGAGTAAGGGGGTGGGTGCATGACCGGCACTCACCTAGTACGATAGAATTTTCTCGCACTTCCCTCTGAAAATCATTGGCTCCGAGTTAGTGGTCGGCATGTTCGTGTGGAAAAACTATGCTAGGATTACTAGAAAAAACAAATAGAATTTCATGAGGAAGTTAGCGGGGAGAATTTTCATTAGCAAAATTTGACTATTTACATGAAATAGAGGGCATTTGGATATACCTTCAAAATTAGACCATCAAGTAGTCCGTAATCATTGTCCACGGAGATGGGGAAATAAGTGGCTCCAGGTCATATTACCCTCTACCCATAGCAACTAACCATGGGCATAGTAATGCAATTTAAGGCCGACAACAATCGAGCTGAAATGGAGATTTCTTGCCAGGGATATGCACTGCCAACGGGTCTGGGGACAATTTTAATCCACTCACTAAGTTACATTATGGGAGTAAGTGCCAATATGGAAGGAAATCCACTCAATAATTAAAACATGTTTTTAACCAATGGGGGGTATTCCAGACCTGTATTGGCAAATCGATATATTTGGAGAAAGTGTGAGCTTTAATTTAAATAAACTAATTAAATTAAATAAAGAAATTGAGCAACAATTAATCATAAACTATTTTGAGTGGTGTGCCTAAACTTCAAAACTTAGGGGGACTAGAGAGAATTTAATTAGTTGTGAAAAACACCTAAAAAGATCTAAACCAAATGTAGATTAATCTAGATAAACAAGCTAAAAAGGATTAACCTAAATATACAAATATATAAATCTCTCTCTCTCTCTCTCTCTCTCTATATATATATATATATATATATAAAGCTATCATAGAGAAAAAAGAGTAAAGAGTTTGAAAAATACATAAAGAAAAGAAAATAACGTCAAAAAATCGTGAGATAACTATATATATGTGTATAATAATGCACTAAGGATGTGCTACAAGCAATACATTTTAAAAAAGTTTGTTCCATAAAAGAAAATGTGTTATGAACCAAGCATAAGCAAAGTAAAAGATGTAGACAAAGTTACAAATATGCCTATTGTGACGCCAAAAATTGATAATCTTTATTTGGCATTGGTATTGTTTTCTTCTATGCTTAATCTGAGTTTGAGTATCAAGTGATAGCCTAGCGGCTCTCACTTATTTCTATTTTCTAAGATATTGTATGGGATTGAGAGGATGAGTGGAATGGATCATTGTAAATACCATGTGTATGAATGATAAATACCTTGGTATGGGTGAGAGTTATTTGTGTATGGGATATTATGGGGTTTTTAGAAAATAGGAAGAGTGAGTCATATAAAGAGGTGGGCTCATGTCCATGTGATCCAATAATATAAGGGAGGCCACAAGCCAAGCGTGTGGAAGGCATGTGGAGGAGTGTGGAGTCAAGAGGAATCCTTCTAGCATTCCTATGTGGAATAAGAAGGATGTGGACATATGGAAAAGAGAGGGTCCCTATGGGCTCCATGTGGGGAGACTCTTGACTTTCTCAATATTTTAAGAGTCTTGAGCATCTTTTGATGGGACATATGGCAAGAGTAGCCAAAAAGGACATGGATGCTAACATACGGGCTTATGTGATTGATGGGGAAAGGAATCTACAGGCAGCAATTGTAAATGGGTGGAGGGTGACAAAATCTCTATAAAAGCAGCCCTACTCTCCCTTGTTCATCATCCCTTCCACCATTAGGCCTCATGTTGCTGTAGCTCTAGTCTCATCAAGCCTCTTCCATGAGCCTCCTCTCCCTCTTGTAGATATTCTCTTATGTAGACTCTTGAATCCATCTCTCTCTAGTTCATTCTCTCTCTATGAGTAGCCTTGGAGCTTCCGCTCCCTCTTGTATGTATGAAACCTCTTCTTCTCCCTTGTGTTTGTAGTATTTTGAGTTGCATTAGAGTGGAGTCTCACTCTATTGGTACTTTAGGTTCTCTCTCTTGAGTGTCTCTTCCCTTTTTCCATTGCTTTCTCTTCCAAAGTGCTCAGAAGTGTTGTCTATTTAGCCGCTCATTGCACATACATGGTTTATCTATTTCCCAAGCCACAAAGGGACCTCTTCCTTCCCTCCTAGGTGACCTCTATGGGACTTGGACCGTTGATGAAGTCTAAGCATGGAGATAGTATTCTCCCAAGTCGTCACCAGTAGAAGGAGTAGGTGTTTTTCATGACAATTTGACCCCCTGTCAGTATTATGCTCATAACTTTTCGCTCGATGGTCCGATTTAGACAAAACTTATATCAGCACGAATCTCTCTTAAAGGGGCATCATCTTATGTCTTTAGTCATTGTATTAGATTTTAAGCCAAAAATCTATGACTCTCTGTGTGTGGCTGTTTTTGTTTTCAAACAATTTTTACCCCCGTCTAGTAAACTACCCATATCTTTCCGACTGCTTCTTTGTTTCTTAAGAAACTTATATCAGAGCGAAGCCCATTTCAAAGAACATCTCAATATGTGATTGAATATTTTATATCATGTCTCTGCTGAAAGTTATGGGTCTCTATGTCTTATGATATTTTGGAGAGTGTTTTAAGCTAATTGTAAAGGTATCCATTGTTGAGAGTTCACGCTCAACATCATGTGATCATGTGTGCATAGCACCATCACGTGATCATATGTGCATAGCACTAACCTTATAGAGTGCTATAAAGGAAAGGGTTAGATCCCCTAACCCTAACCCTAAAAGGGTTTGTATATATTCTATTTTTTCAACTAAATCTAGTGTACAGTTAGTCATTTGTGGTGTGCTCTCTAGCTGTGCCCTCTCTCCTTATCTCCACTCTTCTCCTCTCCCCTCTTCATATTTTGTCATGGTATCAGAGCTTCCTTGTCTTCCGCTGAGACATTGTAATTCTTGAGAGTGTAAGAGAGATTGTGAGATTGAGAGTTCTCGAGTGTTCTTGTGAGAGTTCACTTCCGTAGAGAATTTCCGTCCATTTGAGAGAAAATTTCCGTCATTGCTTAAGAGATTTCTATTCATTTCTTGAGATTTCCTTGTGAGAATTTCAATTCATTTTGTGAGACATTCTTATTGTGAGAGGTTTGGTTGAGAGAGATTCACTCTGAGAGATTATGTGAAAGAGAGAGAGGTTTTGAAAATTCAGTGAGAAAGAGAGATTTCTGCTGAGAGATTCATTTTCGAGAAGAGAGCGCAAAATGGATGTGGACGACAAGCAAAGCTACAACGACTAGCTACAACGACTTCATCGAGTAGGCACCGGAATCTTTGGAGGAAACGACGACGGATTCTGAAGAAGCCTTGTCTGCGCTTCCAATCAACTGGATCGTCTCTGCCATCCTCAACGAGCAGCCTAACGAAGGCTTCACAAGCAATAGCGTCGCCAATGACCTTCTGGTCGGCACTTCAGCGACTTCAGAGGCCTTCAATAGTTAGTCGTTGTGAGCCTCCTCCACCCTCACTTGCAAACTCCAAACGCATAGCCGGCGCATCCAAAGCTCCACCTACATTCTGCAACAATAGCTCCTGCGCAGCCTCAGTCCCGCCATAGCTACAGCCAGCTCTGTAGTCGCCATAGTCGAGCTTCACAACAGGCCGGCTCCATCTTCGACGTAGCCCCTCTGAAGGCAGCCTCTCCAAACAGCAAGTCGCCTCCCTCAACAAAGCCAACCATTTCGGACGCGAGCCTCTCCTCCACAGCCTCCACATTCTGCAGCCGAGCGCCAACGCCAATGCCATCAACGAGCTGACGGCTCCTTGCTCGTGCGTTGTTGTCCGGTGTTAGCTTCATCAACGATCTCTCCATCAACGATCTCCTGGCCAAAGAGCGACCCCGACTCCAAGCTCATAGCCATAGCCTCCAAAGGTGACTCTCCAACGAGCGGCAACGAAGAGCAGCGCAGCCCAACCAAACGACCTCCGACTGCCTCTCTAGCGTGCCAGCAACATTCTCTGAACGGGATCCCGGCTCCTGCTCACGGGCTACAGCCTCCGACGGTTCCATCGGCCAGCCACCGCTCCAACTACTCGACTGCTCACTTTCTACGAACTCCATCGACGGAGAAGACGACAGAATCTCCAAGATTCTGTCAGAATCTTGGATAGATTTCGGTGCCTCGCGTTCCGACACGTGGCAGATAGAGTTTTGCCATGTGGCAACCTTATCTCCAATTGCCACATCATCAAGCACCCGAATGTGCCACGTGTAGCTGTCTTATCCTCTGCCACATCACTATTACCACATCATCAGCCTATCCACACTGCCACATCAGCATTGACACATCATCACCGATTGCCACATCATCATCGACTGCCACATCATCATCGATTGCCACATCATCACCGACTGCCACGTCATCACCGATTGCCACATCATCACCGACTGCCACATCACCTGACACGTCATCAGCCACATCACCTGCCACAGTCTACATAATGAACAGGACTCCCACTGTAGCAATACATGGCATGACACCAGAGGAGAAGTATACTGGTAGGAAACCAGATATTTCTCATTTGAAAGTTTTTGGTTGCATTTCCTATGTTCATGTGCCAGATGAGTTGAGATCCAAGTTGGATCCAAAAGCTGAGAAGTGCATCTTTATTAGTTATTCTCTGCAGCAGAAAGGGTAGATGCTATAACCCTTCTAGTCATAAGTTTATAGTGAGAAGAGATGTTTTTGATGAGATGAGCAACTGGTATAAACCAATAAATGTGATTGATTATGTAGATGCACAAAATGGTAATGCTGCACAGAATTCAGAGCAGCAATCACAAAATATTAGTGAACCTCTAGTGTCCTTTAGCAATGGTTCACATACTTGGCCATGGATAGGCAGATTGAGATCAGGAGGATCTCCTCAAAGCAATGTAGATAGTGGTATGCAAGTATCACGAAAAGGAAAAGAGAAAGTAGGTCAGACCATGGTTAATGTGAATGCAGGTCACTCGTATGTGGATGGTGAATCCAGTGGCTCAGAACAGAGCCTTGATGATGAGTTGGTATTCCTTCTATTGTTACACCTAGAGTAAGGAAGACAAGGGATGTTTTGAGAGCACCTGGTAGTGAGCCTATTTTGCATAGATCTACCAGAGCTAGGTATCCTGTGGATAGGCTGAAATATGATGGATTTACAGCCATTCACTATGCCTATATGGTCAAAGTGATACATGAACCAGAACCCACTTCTTTTGAGCAAGCCATGGGAAAAGAAAAATGGGAGAAAGCCATGGATGAATAAATGGATGCCTTGGAAGCAAATGCTACATGGGAATTGGTGCCTTTGCCTAAAGACAAGAATGCAATTGGCTACAAGTTGGTTTATAAGTTGAAGCACAATGCAGATGGTTCTGTCAACAGATACAAGGCAAGATTAGTTGTCAAGGGGTATGCATAGACATATGGCATTGATTATGAAGAAACATTTAGTCCGGTTACAAGGATGGCAACTGTAAAAGCAGTCATAGCTATGGCTACATCAAAGGGATGGTCTTTACATCAGATGGATGTAAAGAATGCTTTCTTGCATGGTGATTTGCAAGAAGAGGTCTATATGGAGCAGCCACTAGGTTATGTTCATGCTGTTCATCCTGAGTTTGTTTGCAGGCTGAAGAAAGCCTTGTATGGCTTGAAGCAAACACCTAGAGCATGGTCTAACAAGCTAGGACAATATCTTGTCACTATTGGCTTTTAGATTTCCAAGGTAGATTTCTCACTTTATGTGATAAAAACAGAGAAAGGTATTATACTACTTGTCATTTATGTTGATGATTTGATCATCACAGGTGATAGTGATGAAGATATCCTTCATGTCAAAATGCTATTGGAGCAGAAGTTTGAGATGATGGATTTGGGAGAGCTGCATTACTTCTTGGGCATTGAGGTGATTAGATCCACAAGTGGGATATGGCTCTTGCAGAGGTAGTATGGATTGGACATGCTTTCCAAATATGGGATGACAAGCTATAAGCCTATCTCAGTTCCTTTGGAGCAGAATGTGAAGCTAAGTGCAGATGGAGGTGAGCTTTCGGAAGACCCTACTATGTACAGACGCATAGTAGGAAGTTTGATTTATATGACTATTACCAAGCCAGATTTGATCTATGCTATTGGGTTGGTAAGTCAGTTTATGCAGGCTCCAAGGAAACCGCATTTGGATGCAGCTAGATGCATACTAAGGTATGTGAAATCCACATTGCAGTATGGACTATTTTATGAGACTGGTGTTCACATACAATTGCATGGATACACTGATGCTGATTGGGCTGGTAGTATTTTTAATAGACGATCTACAAGTGGATATATGTTCTCTTTTGGGAGTGCTGCAGTCACTTGGAGTAGCAAGAAACAGCCTACAGTTGCCTTGTTGAGCACAGAGGCTGAGTACAGGGGTGTAGCAATGGCTGCATGTGAGGTAGCTTGGTTGCATAAGCTACTTTATGATATGCATCAGTCTATAGATGGGCCAATTGTCATTTATTGTGACAACATGAGCAGTATACACTTGGCAAATAACCCAGTCTATCATGCTAGAACAAAGCACATTGAGGTGCATTATCACTATGTGTGGGAGAAGATTCTAGTAGGTTTTATTGATCTAGTTTATGTCAGCACAGAGGATTAGTAGCTGACAAATTCATGAAGGCATTGGGTGCAAAGAAGTTGTGCAAGTTTAGAGACCTGCTTGGTGTATAGGAATTGGGATTGAGCTCGAGGGGGAGTGTTGAGATATCGAGCTCCACTCGTGATATGCCAAGGTGACCGTTGTGCATTTATGTCACCGACTTGTTAGCTACAGATGTGGTTGGTACACTGCCCATGAATAATAGCTAGATGACAGCTATCTTTATGTACTCTAGTTAGTGGATCATTTAGTATGCCACCTTAGTTAGCTGAGTTTGGTTTGAGACCCACATATAGGGTTCACCTATTCTTTTGTACTTAGAGTTCTTTTGGCTTTCACAACTAAGAAGAGGAAAATTATTTTCAGCCTCCACCTTTGTATATTCCCCCATTGTGTATGTGAGAAAGCTGCAAGTGAGACTCCTTCCTTCTCTCCCACTCTCTTCACACATCAGAAGTCGCAAAAAGGAAGCTGTCAAGAAGGAGTCTTCAACATCAGAGAGTTCGAGCTTTGACTTAACCAACGAAGAGGAAGAGACAGGGTGTAGCTTCGAGGAGTCCAGCTCAGAGGGTGAGGTGGAAGGAGTGGCCTTTGGTCTTTGTCTTGGTGCTGATCGAGATGTGAGTCAGGAGGGAACAAGGTGGTGGTACAAGAAGATCCTATAGAGACACTTCATGTGGACGATGTGGAGCACACTAGACGATGCCAATGCAATGAAGAGCTTCTTGGTGATTCTCTATCAGGTAGTGAGAAGCTCCAGTATTTGGATATGTTAGATGATTTTCCATGTCTCTTTGCAACAAGCTATTCACAGGTTCGACCAATCTCTCTTGTGGAGCACAAGATTGAGTTGAAGCCAAAAAGCAAGCCAGTTGTGCAACACTTAAGGTGATTGGGAGTGATCCAAGCTGAGGCACTAAAGAAAGAGGTAACACAACTACTTGAGGCAGGATTCATCTTTCCTGTTGATGATTCAGAATGGATATCTCTTGTAGTTGTCAGACCAAATAAAGAAAATAAGTGGCGGATTTGTGTGGACTTTCGTCCTTTGAATGCATGCACTAGGAGGATCATTTTCCTTTGCCATTCCAAGATGAAATACTAGACCAAGTAGTAGGGCATGAGATGTGATGGGTATTATGGGTACTTTCAAATTCATATTCAGGAGGAAGATCGAAAGAACACATCATTTGTCACACCTTGGGGAGTTTTTGCTTACAAAGTGATGCCTTTTGGGTTGACCAATGCACCAGCTACATTTCAAAGGTTCATGAGTCAAGTGCTCGAGCCTTACTTGGGAAAGTTCATAAGGGTGTTTTTGGATGATTTTTGCATTTATTCTCAGTGCATAGATCACATGGAGAAGTTAAAGATGGCCTTAGCTAGGATTGATGAAGCAAAAGGGTGTCAAAATCCTAGCAAGTGTCATTTGGCTCAAACAAAAGTAGTCTTGTTGGGGCATATTGTGTCTGAAGAAGGCCTGCAAATGGATCCTGACAAGGTTCAAGCAATCATGGCATTGCCAAGTCTTGAGAGTGTCACTGGTATTCATAGAATTCTAGGAAAGAGCAAGTATTATCAACACTTTTGTGATGATTTCACAGAGATAGTGCATCCCATGAACTTGTTGACAAGCAAAGGAGTTTCTTTCCAATGGGGTGTGGAGCAACAAGAGTCTTTTCAGCAACTTAAGGAGGCCATGAGTAAGGGCCCATTATTGAAGCCCCCTGATTGGTCTCAATACTTTTATGTAAATCCAAGTGTATCTTTCAATTCAGCTGGTGCTGTATTGCGATACTCATTGGTGCATTCGGGTATCACCATGCCATCAACATCCTCAAGCTGATAGGTTCCATTCGTAAACTTATTTTTGACTCAATATTGTCCCTCCCATCGACCGATAAACTTTTTGTCTAGCCGCTTGTCCAGAAGGCTATCAAATCTCATGACCAAATCTCTTCTGCAATATCTTTCTTCTTGCGTAATTTGGTGTCAAAACGGGCCTTGCGCCTTTTTTGAGAAGCTTCAAAGTTTTGTAAGGCCTATAATCTATATTCATCCAAGGCTTCTAGCTGTACCAAGTGTTGAGCATAGACATCCTCCTGTCCTTCTTTTCTTGCAACAGTAGTGCGAAGACTATGTATCTCCAATTCAATGGGCAAAATGGCTTCTATTCCATACACTAGTTGAAATGGTGTAAACCCAATAGCTAGCTTGTGTGTGGTTCTGTAAGCCCATAAAACTTCTAGCAAGTGCCTATCCCAATGCCTTTTCTTGGTGTCTACAAGCTTTCCCATTAAATTGCACAACAATCCATTTGTTTTCTCAGTCAAGCCATTCCATTGGGGATAGTATGGCATGGACATGCTATGATTTATCTTTAGCTTATGCACCATATCTTCAATTAGTTCACTTCTAAAAGAGGTTCCTCCATCAGTGAGAATTTCCAAAGGACAACCAAAGCATGAACAAATTTGATCAAAGAGAAATTTTGCAACTGTGCTTGCCTTGCTATTGACTGTGGCCTTGGCCTCTGCCCACCGAGTCACATAATCTGTGGCCACCAATAAATAATGCTTGCCCTGAGATGAGCGAGGGAGTGGTCCCACAAGTCCAACCCCCACCTCTCAAATGGTCCATATGCTGGAATAGGCTTCAAGGGCCCAGGAATCAGCTATTGCCTTCTAAACTTTTGGCATACTTTACAACTTCGACACCATTCATATACATCCTTATGGAGGCGTGGCCAAAAGGAACCTGCATTAAGAATTCTCCTAGCTGTGCTCGCTGAAGTAAAATGATCGGAGCATTCATGACACATTTCTAGGATTCTCCTAGTCTCCATGGGATGGACCACCCAACAGAGCACCTTGTCTTTTCCCAATTTATAAAGAATGTCATCAACAATAGTACAAACCTATCATTGCAGAAAATAAATTCTTGGTATCTTTAACAAATCCATATCCTTAGGAAGGTATACAATAGTTATCCCAAATCTAGCTTCCCTTCCTCTAACTCCATCATATAGACAGATATAGAACTATGCAATCAAGGGACTCGTATTAATTCCAAAATCCTGCATCATGGGGACTATGCAGTTTTGTCAAAAAGATACCCATAACTATTATGAGTTCATACAAAAATGGGGTTACTGATCAAAAATTTGGAACTAGAGGCCATATGCAGATGTATAATCAGTGCTATAGGATATATGTAAAATAGTTCCTCCCACTCTAGTAGTTACTGCTCCATTGCAATATTCAAAAGTATTCGACTGCAAATCTAGATGAGAAGCGTGCCAACTCACTTGCATCCATCCACATGAAAGGTAAGTTAGAACAATGACCTCTTAACTGTGGGACTGCAGGCTTCAATGCTAGCATCCAGTTGTCATCCATGTCACGCATCGCAATTCGCCATATTTAACTTGAAAGTAGTTATATTTCCAGGAATGTAAGATATAAGGAGAAATCAAATCCTATTGATTCATGTTACATATAAAGCAAAAGGGGGCAACTCAAGAACATTCTTATGTTCCCCCCAAGTCATCAGTCCTACATAGTGGTTAATACCTCTAATTCAAAGATTAATATAGAGTTAATATATTCGTAGTTATTCCAGAAACTACTTGTTATATTCCTAACCATCATCATAATATTAGTGATTTATAGCCTATATTCTAGTCCTCCAATGTACTAGATCTCATGAAAGAATACAAGGTGAAATTCTATAAAACTACGAATTGTTTTTATGGGTAAAACATAGTTCCCACAGTATAAACTATTCCACATTCGACCAACACTGCCAATCTCTTAATTGCTAAGCTCTACATCTCTAGCAAACATTTCACAAAACAGTGTACACATGCTCCTCCCAGTTACACCTTAGGGCCATGGAAATATCTATATTAGCATAGTACCATGCAAGCTTAAAACCTTAGTCATATCTAATTACTCAACTGATAGTCTATATTTTATCGTTTCCCTGTTCCATCGGTCATCGTGACCTTTCTATCAAATATACATAATAAGAAATATGAACTAGCACTTGTTAAACTCTGTCACTGTGTTCTTCAACTACTCTGAGAGTTTCATAATCCATCTTCGCAGCTTTTTATAATCTTCAACATTTTCCCTAGTATGATTTCTTTGTTATTTTTCCTATGTGCAAGTTATTTTTTGGTTCAATCATTTATTTATTTTTTCAAATTGTTTTGACCTTTAATTGCCACTCATGGGTGTGGATTACCCCCCTTGTCTGTTTTCAATAAAGAAGTGGACCATCCCTTGGTTCTCTTTAAAATGATAATATTGGTTCCCTTATCGTCTCACACTTTGGTGTTAGGGTAAGGATGTCTTTGTGACACTGCTTGTACATATAACATAGTATTTGCAAAAACTTGATATTTGTGAATCTAGACGGATGTCTTTGTTCCTAGGTAAAGCAATGACACACCATGGAATACAGGCATTACCTATCTACCCAATTGAAACTATGATGTTCTAATACCTAGTTTTTCTTGGATGGTGGCAGGTAAGTGGATCCTGACCTTGGAACCTGAACTACCTGATGAATTCAACACCCTTTTCCAGTCTTGTGTTCCTATTTCAAACTCAATATGATTATAAATTCTCAATTTTGGTAGAATTTTTTACAAACTCTCATTTTTTTACAATTCCCAACTTAGATGTAAATATTTTTGTACTTGTCTCATATATAACTTTTTATCCGAATGGTGGAATTAATTGTATGGCTCATTTATTGATGGGATTATTAAATCTAAACACATACACACACACACACACACACACACACACACACACACACACACACACACACACACACACACACACACACACACACACACACACACACACACACACACACACACACACACACACACACACACACACACACACACACACACACACCTACGTGCATGCATGCACACACACACGCACGCACACGGACATGCACACGTGCACGCCGGTGCATACACACATACAAGTTGGAAACATGTATATGTTATTTGAGTTGACCAAAATGTAGCATCAAATTGTTTGTCAAAGGCGATATTCTCTTTTCTCATACAATAAATATGATTCACCAAGCATGCATGTATTAATGTTAATTCTTTTTGTGCCATTCATTCACAAGATGGATCATTCAACTTTAAAAGCAGTGGAGATTGAATTTGTTTCAAATAATGTTAGCACCTTAGCCTAGACATCTAAAACAACTTTGTTAAGTGAAGATAAATCGTGTTGTGTTTGCTCTGAAAGGGACATGCGACACTTGACATTGACAATTATATATTTCAAGCAAGTGATAATAAATCTTGACTTGAGTACGAAGGCATACATTTTGGCTAGGCTTGTATGACATCTAGATTTGAAATAGGTTGTGGATGAGACATATTTTCTAAGCCAATCAATATGAATGGAAATTGTGGGTAATTTGAAGACAATACGAGATATTGTTAAAGGAATACAAAGTGCTAATAAGTTAGCTATACAAAGAGAGCAGTGCTCCACATGATTGCCTACAAATCAGCGGTAAAACAATATGTTCATAGCAAAGTCACTAAAGCCCTTATATGCAACTAGGAGTTTGAAGATACATCATGTCCATATAGAAGGATCACGTTTAAAAAATGGGCTAATGGAGATCGGAAGCATACACAAGATTCCCTAACTTTAGAGGTTGTTCAATGTATCATCGACTGTTGGAGAGAACACTAAGGGTGTCTCCAAAGAAGAAGGATGTTACAAGAAGAGGCTTGGCCCAAAATAGTATAAAAAGCATCTCGCCATTTCTTGGAGCTTATAGAGTATTGAGGCACATCATCCTATAGTTAATTAGTACAATCAGAAAGTCCTTTTTATTATTAGTTGGTATCATTTGGTACCATTTAGAACTATTGGGCACTATTATTTTTATATAGTACTATTCATAATAGAGACACTTAGTGCTAAGTTAGTACTATTTAGTATTAGTTAATAGAGACACTTAGAATTCAATACTTTTGTATAGTACTAAAGTAATTTTTAGTACTAGTTATTATAGCTATAGTTAAAGCCTGTGTATTTAAAACTATTAGAGACATTATTTAGTACTACTAAAAAGATTATCTAGCACCATCATATGTAGTCTTTAGTACTAAATAGTAGTACTTTTAATATTATCATACATCATTATGAGCTAAAATTAATAGTACTGATAATAATGTGAAATATGTTGTTTACTACTATTTAGCAATAACTAAGTGTTTAGTTGAATAATATTTTAAGTGCTAATTAACTTTCTACTAGAAGCTACAATATCTCTAGTTATAGCCTTGTGTAGGTGAAACTATTCAGTACTCTTAAACTAATACTTTAGTAATATTATTAGCATTGTACAATACAAAATAGTATGGTTTATTAGTGATTAACAATTGTTTAAGAATATAATTTGGCTATTATAACATTCAAAACTTTTAGAAATACTATCTAGTACTATTAAATAATAGAATTTAGTACTATTAGTACTAAATAGTCATCTTAGTAGTACTAAATAACTGCTTAGTGTTACTTCTAAATAATAATCTTTAATAGTCACAAAAAGTTGTTCTCTTCCCTTTACTAACCCTTTGTTGATGATTGATTGTATAGGAAAAATTCTTCATGAATTTCGAAATGTTTGATCCCTTGATAAACATTGGACTCCATGAATCTCAAGCCCTACTTCATAAAAAATCTAAAGGAAAGAAATACTTTCTATTGTGTTTACCATAAAATAATAGTTTTGTTTCAATTTGCAATGATTTCAATGGGAGAAGATACAATATCATTGTATGGCAACATGTGTGATTGCTAATGCAAGTTTTATAGGCCACAAGGGGGAGAAATGTGTGTTGCCACACTAGCACCTAGTCTTTTTTGTCTGAAATGTGGAATCCAATAGCATGTCCAAAGAAAGAGGATACTAAATGTCACAAGCTTGGTGCTTATTGTTGCAAATGTGATGAAATGTCCAAAAAACTTTCTGTTTCCCATGTGAGATGAATGATACAAATGGTGCATTGATAAGGTGGAAAACCTGTAACTATCTCAATTTGGACATGGGGAAAGGTGTTGCAAAGAATAGAATCAAACTTGTATACAAGGAAACAATTCCATCCATCTTTTTAGAAGTCTTTATCAGCCACAACTTTTGTAGTTATAGCTAGCACTCTCAATTGAAAGAGTGCATCAAATCTTTTTCCAATAATGTGGTGGTTTCAATTGTTGACTTCAAAGAGAACTATACACTCAAATTGTAGAATGATGTTTAATCGATGCATCAGATAATGACCAATGTAACATCATGGTTCAAATTTGCTATTGTCAGGAGATGGGAGAGATAAAAAAGCATCCATCTTTTACATTTTAGATGACAAACAACATGATACACTATTCATACAGTACATACAGTATTGGTTTATGCTCCACTACCAATGGCTAGTGTTTAAAAGCTTGAAGTTGAAAAGGCATTGGGTTTGTTTGCTTTACAACCCCTTAGTTTTTCTACATCTTTGTGAAGATGCTACATATTTTAAAGTGCTTCTTTTTTTCTGTGTTAAGTATTGTTATTGGATTGGCATTTGGATGATATGGAGCTTTTGTGGTAGTGTTCATGGCAAGGGAGAACATGATAGTGGTGGTGCGATCACAAAGTGCACAACTAATCACCAAGCAATTAGATACCAAATTGTGCAGAACTGCAAAATGCACATGAGGTTTTGGGAATGGTTGACTTGGAAAATGGGAGATGATGTGAAGCAAAGGCTCTTTATGGAAGTAAAGGTGGGCGATGTTGATAGGTCTAATGGATGGGACTGCCACACCATCAAAGGGCACACTGCTTATTGGGTTCCAGTCACAAAGATCCTACCTAAGCCCCGTTTAGAGGCTTATCATGCTTTTATTCCTTTTGGATGGATGAAACATGGGATAATTGACCACCTTATCTCATGCAGATCTATGGACCTTGCACATGCTAGATCCCATTAATGAACACAATGCAACAAACCTAGAGTAGGATGGTGTAACATACTCAATGGATAAAGACTATCTAGTTGACATGCTTGAGAGCATGACTATTTTTGTGATACTTACATCCCTACAAATGAAAATATTGGGACTATTATGTGGTGCTATGCAAGCAACCCAAAATAGTCCTCTCAAAGCAAGTATAAGATGGTTGGGGAAATCGCATGTGTTCAATATTAGAGATGAAGTGGTATATGGAATCTATTATGCAAAACTCCCTAAGAGAAAAAGTAGTTATTTTCTACTAAATGATGCACCATCTTCTATAGTGCATGCTGATGAAATGCTGGAAATCAAATTTTGAATGTTGAAAGTAAAGCATAAGGTTAAAGGCCACGAAATAATGTATCATTATGTCACATGGAGGTGCACCAATGAATCTTTGCAAACATTTCAATGAATCTTTGCAAACATTTCAAAGGCCTGCATGACATTAAGGAGAGTAGATGTAGATCCAACTTGGAGATCATGCTTTTGTTTTCTATTGTTGACATTTTGAAAGATAATTTTTAGTTGTTTCCTATAAGAAAATGCAAATCATGCTACTATTTTGTACTATTGACATTATTTTGGTAGTGTCCATTTGATGTTTAAAATACAAAATTGCATCTCCCTAAAAAATGCATATTTTGAATATTCCTCTTGTAGGCGATAGTATAAGGCTCAAGCTTTGTGAAAAAATGTAAATTTTTAAGAAGCTTCAAAGATACTAGCCACATGAGCACAAGGAATTGTGGGGGTATATGAAGTTGCAGAAACTAAAAATGGAAAAAATGTATTGAGTTAAGATAATCATTAAGTCATGATAATTGACCTAATGGCTCAGGCTTATTTCTCATATTTGCTTTGGCCCATGGAGGCTAGTTAGCCTATGTTAGTGCATAGGATAATCTATTCCAAAAGCATAGATTAATCTTTAATCCAATGTCCAAGAGGCTTTTATTTTTGGTTGAAATTCACATTACATGTTGGTGGGAGAGGGGAGAAGGGTATGCATCTCATTCCCCAAGGCTTCAAGAAAAGAATCTAACACTTGATCTTCTATTTCTCACATGTGAGCCCTACCACTAAGCTATAAAGTACCCTAAAGTACTAGAAGATGCCTATTGGGAGCCATAATATTATGGATGACCCCCCCCCCCCCAAAAAAAGAAAACACACACACACACACACACACACACACACACACAATGGCATGGCCCCTCCTTTCTAATTCCCCTCTCCCTCTTTAATGTCCCCCTCCCCCATCACACCCCTCTAGGCATCTTGCCCTCCCCCTTTACTCCACCTCCCCCTTAGTTTAATCATGAACTTGGCTTCTTCCTTTTCACCCCTCTTCTTTTCTCCACAATGGATAGTCCCCCACCAACTAAAATGAAGGGAGGAAATATTAATATACACACCAAAAAACACAGTAGGGGGAACATATTGACATAAACTGATTTTGACACACAACAACTAGTTATAATGTGATCTAACACCTTCATCCATCACAAATCTCACTTCACTGACAACACTCTTGCCACTTCAGAACAAAGATTATATATTCATAAGACATATAGCTAGAATCTTGGGAGAATGTGCACATGCTTCTTATAGAAAGTGGAAGTGTTTGTGTATGTAAATGGCTTATTACAAGGTCATATACAAGGATAAGATTGTTAGTGTAATATTGACCAAATGTACCAATCTACATTTACAAGTCTTTTACAATAATCTAATAGAACTTGGCATCATATGACCAAGCTATGTTCAAGGCCTAGAGAATGGTGGATATTGTTTAGCATATCAGATTTTTGACATTTTTAGCATGGTTTGTAGAAAAGACTTCAAGGAATAGTTAAAATGAATCGTCACCACAATTAGCTACTATGATTGGATGACATGCCCTTCATAGGGTACCTTAAAGTAAAATAAGAGAAATGATTGCTATGAAATCTACTAGATTCATCAAGTATGGTAGTAAGTAAATTGAAAAATCCTTATAATTGGGATCTCCTTCATAGGATAAGGGACTTTTGCAAGTACCACTTGGACTTAGTATTGCCTTAAAGTTTAGGGGTGTATCATCAACCAATGCTGCGTGGCATGGGATTGAAGTCAATGCCACACAATGCTAATGAGCTAAAGGGTTGTAGTAGCTAACACATGTCCTCTAGCCATGTCTATCAGATGGTAACATTCCTTTATTGTATGGCATTCATCCTATGGTGAGCTTGATCTTGGAGCATAGTCCACCTTCTAAAGACACCAAGGGGTTTGCATTCTTTAAGGTTATGTTACTTCATTTAGTGGGCTCAAAGTGGGGGTCCCCAAACGTTCCAAGAGTTCCATCAAACCAGGCCACAAAGGGACATTGTGGTTGCCCAATTCAGGAATTTCAACCCCTTGGGCCATCATAGGATGTTCTTCCACCACCTTTTTACTAATATGCCATTCATATTAAACATAAGCTATTTCCTTTGAGGCATGACATTTTTAGTATCCCATATAAAGTAATAAGTACGTATACACAAATATAAATACATGAAAAAATAATAAAAAACAATAAGAGGGGAGTAGAAAATAAGATTCTTGCATCTCATGTCGTTCAAAAATCACAAGACTAGCTCAATACAATGTTCTCACCTCATAGAGGATCGCAATTTACTAGGCTCATCTATGAGATCCTTAGAAGTCTTTTGGAGACTAAATGTCCTTACTAGGAGTAGGCTACCAAGGATAGTATAGTCCATCATGTCATCTTCCTCAGAGCTAGTATTTGGAATCTTTGAAGTTAGTGAAATAATTTCTTAAAGAAATAGAAGAACCAAGAAAAAATGGAAGAATTTCCAAGCCAATTCCAACTTTATCCATAGCCACCACTGCACACTTTCCCTCTATCCCATCTCCCTCTTTTGGATCTTCTGTTGTCAAATTTCCCTTTGCAATGATTTTATGCTTCCTGACCCTTTCCATCAGAGAGGTCCTCATTATAGTCACTATCTTGAATAAATTTTGCACCAACCATGTTAGCATCCACACCTCCATTAGATGTCGTCATGTAAGATATTGCATCCCTTAAGTGACTACCATCTATGAGGATATCATTGCTAACTTTTCCACACAAGGATTGTGTACGTCCATGCTTATCTTTCTTCAAGTCAAAGAACACCATTGTATTATGAGGAGTTTTAAAAATACTGCTTGAGATAGGTGCAACTGGCCTTATAACACTCCTAGCCTTCTTTGAATGTTGCATATAAGAGACTCCAACTGCATTTGTATTGAGTACTACAGTTCTAGCAAAGAAATAGGTAGTGATAAAATAGTAAAACTAGCAATTATTACCAACTAGTACTTATGTAGTACCAATTTAGTCCTAACACAAATTGATTTTTTACTTAAAGGGGTGACATAGTGACATAAACTAATTCCAACCTCATTTCAATACACAACAACTAGTCACAAATTGAATTTTCATTCAAGGGGGGATATATTGACATGTTGTATAAGAGACTCCAACTACATTTGCATTAAATACTACAGGGAACTAGTTTAGTACTAAACCAGTTATCCTACCTTATATACTAGCTAATCACTACTACCATAGTACTAAATCAATACTAGCATAATACTAAAGTAGTTTGTAAAAAAGACATAGATAGTACACTAAAATAGTAAAATTAGTAATAATTAGCACTAACTAGCTCTTATATAGTGTCAATTTAGTTCATAGTGCTAAAAATAGTACAATCAACCTACAATGCTAATGTAATACTATGTTATTATAATTAGCATAAGGTATACTAAATTCAATCTTCATATAGTATCAAATAGTATAATGATCCTATAAGGCTTATATAGCACTATATTAGCACAATCAGCATAAGGCATACTAAATAGTACATTGACTAGCCTACAATGCAAACATAGTACTACGTTAATACAATCAACTTATAATGCTAACATGGTACTATTTTAGTTTAAAAGTAGAATGGTGTTAGTACTAACAAAGTATTTTCTTGGTGCTCTACTAGATTAACAACATATTACTAATCTAGCATGTAATGAGTACTAAAAATTTTAACAATCACACATGTTCATCTTACCATTCAATGTCCATTGGGAAACTTGTAGAGCTTATTGGATGATGTACTAATGTAGGACTTCTGCAAACCTTGTTTTGTAAGCTCTTTAGTCAAATGCTGCATATTACTGGAAAAGCTTGTACTTGGCTCCAACTGCTCTCCAATGCAAACAAAGTGCATTGTTTGCTAATTCTAAGCTTCTTCTTGTTGATTCTAGCTTACTTCCAAGTTGGCCATATTTTCATTAGCACTTTTTGAAGTACATCATTAACGGTGCTAGATTCATGTAGGACATTCCAAAGTTTGCTACGGCCCCAATCAGTGGTATGCATATTGCAGCAATCTTTTTTTGGTCCTCGGACTCACTTAGGGTGGGAGACTCAAATTTTATAACGTAGGCAATCTTTTTTTTGTTCTCTGACTCACTTAGGATAGGAGACTCGAATTTTCATAACAATTTGGGATTCTCCTCACCCACCTTAATAATCTTAGGAATAGATCAAATGGGGTGGTAGAGATGCTCAAGCTCATACCTTAGTTGCATTGTCAATTAAGAGGATGATAATCCCTCACATCAACTCCTATTGGACTACAAAGGATGCTTGGGATAAGTTAACTAGCCTCTTTCTATCAAATATGAAAGAAACATGAGTTGCATATCTATGAAAATGAAATTGGTTAGATGGTTTGAATATTGATAAATGAAAAGTATGGTTGTCGATTTCCCTAAGATTAAGGATTTCAAAAAGCAATTAGCCAAGATTGATGAGTTGGGCTAGATGGTTAAATTGATGAGGTTGTGCTAGATAGTTAGATTGTGACCATGATACTGAGTGCATTTCTTGACTCATATCAAGGGTTTCCAACCACGTTTAGGTTGGTGGTTGTGGGTGATCCCAACCATGACAACTTTGACCATCTGATCACTTTATTTTTGTAGGAAGAGCAAAGCCATGCTAGTTGGAATGCCTCTATTTCATGCGATTAGGCTTTTGCTACACATTCATAAGGGTAATGCCAAAAGAACTAAAGCCTTGTGGGAAACCCAAGCATAATTGTAGTAGTACTTTAGATGCAAACAAGAATGCACTGGAGAAAAACAAAAAGATATGCAACTATGATACTGAGTGCGTTTCTTGACTCATATCAAGGGTTTCCAACCACGTTTAGGTTGGTGGTTGTGGGTGATCCCAACCATGACAACTTTGACCATCTGATCACTTTATTTTTATAGGAAGAGCAAAGCCATGCTAGTTGGAATGCCTCTATTTCATGCGATTAGGCTTTTGCTACACATTCATAAGGGTAATGCCAAAAGAACTAAAGCCTTGTGGAAAACCCAAGCATAATTGTAGTAGTACTTTAGATGCAAACAAGAATGCATTGGAGAAAAACAAAAAGATATGCAACTATCTAATCACATAGCAGAGTTTGCTAGTCCTTAGTCAAGCTCTCACACTCATACTAGTCACCTCCATTTTTGCAACATATTCCAATTCAATGCTTCTAATGGGGTGCTTACATCATGCTCCTATTTAATACAAGTGAGTCATGACAAACTACCCTCACGTTTTGATCTTTGTGGTGGGCAAAGATATCCCAATCCACCTCATTTTTTTGTGAGTTGATGCACGTGCGCGCATGTGTGTGTCTGTGTGTGTGTGTGTGTGTGTGTGAGAGAGAGAGAGAGAGAGAGAGAGAGAGAGAGAGAGAACAAAGTCAGTCCAAGCATAATCAATGTCAAAGAGACTTTGACGCGAAAGAGGTTGAAAGGCATCACAAACCATGGCCTTATAGGTATCATGCCCTAGGTAACTATTGTTGATAATGAGCAACCTTTTTTGCGACAGCCTATCATCTGGCATTTCATGAAAGGAAATCCTGAGCCAGAGAGGAGCATGATCGAAATATGTAAATGCATAATCAACCCACATTTTGCAAGTAAAATTATCACAATGCTGTGGATTAACGCTATACCAATGATCCAAGTGAGCTTGGTAAGAGGTCCGTGCATTATATTGAAAGGTATAGCTAGGCGACATGGTCTGTGATTCTTTCCAAAATTAACAAGGCCAATGTGAAGCAACAATTGAGACCAACTATGCCTTTTAGAGGCCAACATGTGAGTATCGCCAAAACTATTGTCTCCCTGCTGTGGAGCAGTGTTAAAATCACCACAAATGAAGGCATGCTGTCTCCAAGGATAGCATTGCATGGCATCGCAAATCAAACCTCTACTCCAAGAGGATTGAGGTGCATAGACAGAGGCAAATTCAAAACCTCTCCTTGGATGAGACACTGCACAACAATCCATCTACCTTGGGTGTCATTAAAGGCAACAACTAGCTGAAGATCATGCCTGACAAGAAAAAGTACACCCGAGAAATAAAGCTGTCCCGCATAAAAAACATCATAACCACCAAAATGTCATGTCTTGCCCGCATACATATGCTGGTTATGCTCTTGGAGTGTTACCATTCAATGACGCACCATTCCAGGTGCGAGGAGGCAAAGGTCTTCTGACTGAGATCATATTTCTAGAATTTTGCCCAACATCATTCAAATTTTTTCCCTTGACCCATGCTTGAGAAGCAGAAGGTAAGGAAGGGGATACATGCCCAGTAGTCCCATAAGAAACAATCTGCGCTTTGCCTTTATCTTGTGCTGCAAAAACCTATTTATTGCTTTTATTTTTGACCACATAAGACAAACCAGTGTCCTTAGTTGGCATCTGCATAGGCATAGTTTCCTGAGGCATTTTTTGCACACGCAAAGGACATTGGGAAGCCATATGGTCAAATTTTTTGCATTCAAAACAAGCTCCTGCAAAAATAAACACCATTTGAGCTTGTAAAAGGAACTCCCCGTGTTAACATTGTTCACATTAACATAATAAAAATCAGGCACGTGGGGTTATCGGTATCCCATAAGATGCAAAAACAATTGGAATTCCCATTTGGCCGTGGAGGACAAACCACTTTACCCAAAGAGGCTGCAATTTTAAGCAAAAGGGAAGCCAAACACTAGAAAATCCATGACCTCAAATCAAACTGGACATTGATGCCAGATGAGGGCTTTGCTCGGTGAGCATGGAAGCACATGCACCATTTGCTGCCCATTAAAAAGAGGAGAGTGCTCCAAGAGCAACTGCTTATGTTCCTCATATGTCATTATAACTTCAAAAAAGCCTCTTGCTGCATAATGAACCTTAAGAATAAAAGAGCCACGAAGTGTTCTGGTCAATCAGTTACCTACATTTGCAGCAACTGGTCAATCAGTTACCTACAGCTGCAGCCACCGAGTGTTCTGGTCAATCAGTTACCTACATCTGCAGCAACTGGCATACGACCTGGAAAGAAAATAATTACAGCATAATTACAGCATGCTTTGTATAGTCCCGTACAATATAAAAAATGTCGTCCACTTCAACCATAAGATCGACTGTAGGGACATAATCTTTCCACGCTTTGCGTGTGTCCTCAAAACCTTTGTGCATAACCTCATATACCAGTTTAGCCTCAAAAGAAACATGAAGAGGGTCATCCTACTGACCCACAGCCTGCTTTTGCTTCTTATTGTGTCCCAATCTGTCCTTCTGAAAGGTCTTGTCAAATTCATAAGCATCCATCTTCAGCTGGTAGAAAAGAAAGCCCAGAACTTGAGAGAACCTATAAGTATGTATACGAAACAACTGAAGTAGTCCCAAAAGGAAGGCAGAGAAAAAAGTTGGAAAAAAAGTAGTGCTGGTTTCAAAAAAATCCAAGAAAGGAAGGAGAAAGAGCAAGGCTGACAGGAAAAATAGAGGTTGGCAAGAAAAAACAGATAGCAGAAGGCTGTATATAAGACGAACAATAGAGTAGATGTAGGAGGAAAAAGTTTGGCCCACTTCAACATAGCTCGCCGGCAAGCTATGTTGGATGGTAATTAAAAGTCAGGCGAACCAATATGCTTGAGTGGATCCGATGGCTTCAAACAACACATCGTTGTGATCGTCTCATGAGGACCATGAGAAGACCACTCCAACATTTTTGTCATTGGATTTCCATTGGCCATTGAGCATTGAGAATTTCCATCATTTTGTTCTTTCTCGTTAACTTCAGGATGCGGTGTTCATGTTCACAAATCTATCACGCTCCAAATATATGCTATTACTGAACGTGGCAGTGGTGATCAGGGATGGGAAACATTCTAGGTAATTAGAGATCCTTGCTTTTAGAAGCACATCGTCTGAAATTTACTAAAGTCCAAACCGCTTAACATCTCCTATCTGTTGAAGCGAATCCTCTCTTTTACAAGTTCCAAGTCTATTGCATTCTTGAAATATTCTCTCGCGTGCGTGTCTGAACCGTTTTGGGAAAGAAACCAATTTCATTCTGGTAGGCCTCATGACTTGTTTTATAAAAAAAGAGAATTTCGCCCCTAGAACATGTTCTACATAGAATGCGTAGTCCCTCGCTTCTCGCTGCTGCAAGAGATGGTTGTTTTTGTCTCGAGGGAGAAGCGACCAGGCTACGACCACAACAACAAAGCATGCGCCATGGTGCGAGCGTCGGCCATAATGTCCAAGGACCCTTCATTCTCAACTTGGACTACGACCACTACGTCTGCAACTCATAGGCGCTGTGGGAAGGGATGTGATGCATGATGGGACGAGACGGCGAGCAAGTTGCATCTGTCTATGGCTCTCTGGCCCTCTCCCTTTCCGCCCCGTGGGTTTGCAGCTCATTTGTAGCTGCTCCTTGTCCATGTCGAGAATCATTATGCGAGATGCACTCGTACGCCTAATCGCCTTGTACACTTCCATGCTTTACGCAATAATGACAAGCCTTGAAAGGGATTGGAAACTACGATGCTGAAAAACTCTCCTACCCATGGTTGCTCTCAGGCTGTAGAACTGACTTGTGAGTTAAAGCCTTGGGATCAAGATGGAGCTACGGGTGGTTTTGTAGAGGAGTGTTATGCAGGTCGAGGGTACGTGCCATGAGAGTCTGTGCCACGCTTCTCAAACGTAGCTCCTTTCACGATAGAGTTCGAATCAAGCGGAGAGAAACATGGAATCTAAGCTTGTGCAAGCTAAGCCTGCGAGAAGGAAAGTCCATGTTGTGTACTATCTGAGCAGAGGCGGTCAGGTGGATCATCCGCACATGATAGAAGGCTACCTGCAAGCTTCCCAGGATGGTCTTCGTCTTAAAGGAAATGATCTTTAATTAGCTTTGTTCTTATTATACTCTACGCAACTTTGTGACTTCAACAACGAAGAGACAAAATCGCCTGAACCTGAAGCAATCGAAGCCCAAAGAGACCATCCAACATAAGGGAAGAAAAAAGGACACGTTTAATCAATACCCCACCCAGCATAGCTCAGCGGCGAGCTATGCTGAGAGAGTGGGAAATTTTAAGCTCACGGTGATGGCAAGTTTAGAAAATGTGACTGAACCATGAAAGAAGGAGAGCTTCGAGACAGTGAACTTAATGTCGGCGGCTGAGGGAGCTTCGAGGCAGTAAACTGGTGGCGAGAGAGCTTTGAGCTTCGACGGACGGCGAACAAAAGAGCTTCGGTGGTAGAGAAGGACAGCACAGGAGAGAGGGGAGTGTGAGGATTAGGTTGAGAGAGTACGAGCGATAAGAGATAGGAAGAGATAGTGAGAGGTTGTGATGGATAGGGAGAGAGTAAGAGAGTACGAGATAGGGACAGTTAGGGAGAGGTCATGAGAGCGTACGAGAGAAAGCTAGATATGGACAGAGATCCAGAAATATAGGGGCGGGAAAGAGAGACTAAGAGCGATAGAGTCGGATAGGGAGAGAAATATAGGAGCGTGAAAGAGATGAGATGAGAGCTAAAAGAGATAGGGTGAAATACGAGTGTGACAGAGATGAAATGAGCGCTAAAAGAGATCGGGAGAGTAAGAGATATAGAGAGAGAGGGTTCCATGGAGAGTAGGAGATAGATAGGGAGAGTGCAAGAGTGATAAAGAGAGATTGGAGCGTAAAGAGAGGAAGATAAAAAAGAGAGAAGGAAAGAGGCTGATGTAGGGTGGTGAGGAGAGGAAGAGAGAAGAGAGATAAAGAAAAGGGAGAGAGATAGGAGCCTAAGAGAGATAAAGGAAGTAAGAGAAAGAGAGAGACAAAGGAGAGGAAGAGAGAGACAAAAGAGAAACAAGAGAGGAAGAGCTCAAAAAATAGGGTTAGGGTTTCATCACCGTTAGGGTTTATTTGTTTTGTACTTTCTTTTGCCTCTTTTAGTGTCCCTTATTAAGCTCCACCTTGTTTTGTTAGGGCATCTCCTTTTTTAGACGACTCCATTCTCACACTCCTTAAGCTTATTGTAGCACCCCTTCATTTTGCTACGGATAACATACGGTTTGTGTTGGCAAGAAGGAATTGTTGGTGGAGGTTGAAGAACAAACACATACCAAAGTTTCTAAGAGTGTAATATGCTCGGCATTTTCTTTGGCAATGGGTAGTGTTAAGGTTGCTCACAACATTACTCAGCCAAGTTGCAGTTTTCTTGTTATGTTATGATATCGTGTGAGCACATAACATTTCAGGATTCAAAGTGCTATATTGTAGAGCATTCTTTGTTTGTCCTTGCAAGTGCAAGCAGAAGGTGAAAAGGAGGTGGGTCGTAAACAAAAGATTTATGACTTGGAAGATGATTCAGATCATGACGTGAAGGACCATTTTGCACAGTCTGGGTGCCCTGATATCATACAATTGGAAAAAAAGCAGCATGGCAAGTTGGATGCTCTTGTTTTACATTTAGAGGCCTTGATTAAAGTATTTCCATTAAAGAACAAGTTACGAAAGTTTGTGGATAGGATAGGGAACATAGAGCCTGTGCAGGAACTTCCACCTCTCTACAATGGTGGTTGTATTTTTGAGTTGCCTCTTCTGGTTGCAAATACTGGATCTATGACTGGAATGGAGTAGATAAAAGATGGTCATCCATGGGTCCGATATAAGACTCCAAGTGTATCTGGATTCAATGGAGATGTGAGATTATCAGTTTGTGGGGGCGCATTTGTTTGTGACAATGTAGATTGTAGTTTTTTGTAGTTGAGGCAAAAACAGAACACAGTACATTAGAAAGGGAGATTGAATATTCCTTTCCTTGAGCATAGGGTGAAAAGGGAACATGGAGGATTTTGTTGCATTCATTGCAACCAAAGGCCACTACATGAATCGGAATGTGCTTGTAATCACAACTATTAAGACAGGTTGTGCATTAAATCTCACTTCTATAGCTTTTGAATTATCCGAAATAATATAGACTTGTTGAATATAGATATAACACATTTTTTTCATTGGTACCACTCATTAATGATTAAAAGCACTATATAAGTAATATAGTTGAAATGTTTGAAGGTACTTATGATATCAGTTAGACCTTATATCTTCAATGATCTTGAAAGTAGCGTATATTATAGCATAATAAACAATCAAAATAAGGTTTTAATTTGGTCTTCAACATGATAATATTACTAGGTGGAATCCTCCCTGGGACACATTTGTGTCCCTACATTGAATGTGCTATTTACTATACTTTATTTCTATGACTATAGTTTATATTTATTTGAACTAATATGATCATTACTAGAGAGAAATTACATATTAATATAGTTTTAACTTCTTGCTATAATTATTGCTTGTTCCTAGTCGTATGGCTAGATGAGTACTAAGTCCTGGTGTAATCAATAATGTTATGTTCCAATTTGAATATGAATTCTAGACTTGCAAAATAGTGTGCTCCTCATAAATATTTGAGGGAATCTCATTGAACATCATGAATTTTAAGGTGCAATGCTATGAGTCCATGCTATAATTATTGCATGTTCCTAGTCCTTCCGCTACATGATGTACTAAGTCTTGAAATAATGAATAATGTTAAAGTTCAAATTTGAATATGAAGTCTAGACTTGCAAAATTGGGACTAGTTAGCCTCGGTCAAGAACTGTAGCAACATGACAATTATTATGTACATTGGTTCATACAAATGATTATATGCTACGAGAGAGAGAGAGAGAGAGAGAGAGAGAGAGAGAGAGAGAGGGAGAGAGGGAGAGAGAGAGAACCCAATTCGAAAAAGCTTAGATAATGTCAAGTGAATCTCAAAACATTGCGTATGTCAGCCTTTTTGAAAAATCTATCATTTCAAATCATTTGGGGAGAAGTTTCAAAAGACTGCGAAGTACTATTCCAAAAAATTCCATCATTCGCACTATGTTGAGAGTTGTGGTGCCATGAGCACTTGTAGAGCAAAGGTATGAGTAAAGGGTAAGCTGCCACATGGCATGGAGGAGATATCCCACATGTGAGCAAGCAAATGGATGTAAGTACCCTCACCTATAAAAGGGAGGTTCATTTGAAGTAATATCAATCAAGCACTTGCACTATCTCAAGATTCTCTTTATGAGTCCAAGCTAATCTATCTTGGAACCTAATTGACTTGAGGTACATGTCATGAGCACTCTCTTCATCATGTTTCCACATAGGTTCCATCCACCTTAGAGTGCTCCATAGATCCTGAGGCACACATGTTTTCTCATGGTATCAGAGCTTAGGTCTATGTCTCCTAGATTAGTTGTAGACATGCCTTAGGAGGTCATGTTTTCTCCAAGATTAGTTTTAGTTTTAGATTTAGATTGAGAGAATTCCATCCATTGAATGAAAATTCCGTTCATTGCTTTGAGATATTTCCGTCATTCCTGATGAGAGAGAGAGAGTTCATTCCTTTTAGAGATTTATTTTGTGAGATAGATATGTGAGGAGTTGCTAGCCAAAGCCTAAGAGATTATAAACCAAGAGACCAAATTTTCGAGTGAGATTATTTTGGGGTGAGGATGCCCAAATGAGTCTACTGCTGACGTAACTAGAGTGAGTACCAGGTCGGGATCATGAGTGTTGCCACTAGAGGTGGACGAACCATGAAGTTTCCCATGCACTAGTTCTAGGGTTGAGGTCATCAATTTGAGGGGGGTATGTTGGGGCAAATGTAAGTAGGATGGAGGCTATGGGACACATGCGTGTGTATGTGGACATGTGTGTGTATTTATCTAGATTTGATAAGTCATAGCCATGGAAGTCTACCAGCTGAACTCATCCATGAGGTCAAGAGCTTTGTACTTGCCTTTATATAAGGCTCTTCTACTTGAATAAAGAGGTATATATTGTGTGCTACTATGTTCTTCAAATTCCAACCGCCTTGAGCTCTCCCACTCCTCACCCACCATCCAACATCCTCTCCCGAGCTACTCCTTGTGGGATCTTTGTGTGCAAATGCTATCGTCAGTGTCACTCGAATGTCTACCAGATTGTGACAATGTGATTCCATTGAGAAGAAAGGGGAGGGGAGAAGGGAGAAGAGAGGAGAGGGCAGGGGATGAGGAAGAAGAGGAAGGGTGAAGGGAATGCATGTTTATCAACAAAGGCAACTTACAATGGAAGCAAGAAAGAAAACTCAACCCACAAGAGTGGAGAGAATGAAAGAGCTTGTATTCCAAAGTTGCAAATACACAATGGAGACTAAAATCAACCCTTTAGTATTTTATACATGTCACCTTTTGAAGGGAGGTCCAACCCTTTGCTTTTTTGCACACACTCTCTCTCTCTCTCTCTCTCTCTCTCTCTAACATTGGCCCAAGATCTTGTAATAAGTATGAAGAGAGAGACAAGAGAGAGATTTAGGGTTAGCCCTCCCTTCAAAAGGTGTTTTGTATAAAAGGCCAAGTCTTTGATGTTGGTGTCCATTGTTGTATGCACACTTTGAGAAATACAAGCTCTCTTCTTTCTCATGTGACTGGAACAGAAAACTCAAATCCATTAGAAAATCTCAAAAAATAGTCAGACTCTGTGGGTTGTGGTGCTACGAGATAATCCCATGCATTGCGTTATTAATTCCACGTGTTGTGTTAATAACACCACATGTTGATGTGGCACCGTCAGTTCACCAAACCTCACTTAACACCATGTGGCATTAAATGCATTGATTGAGTCAACACGTTGGTTTAATAGCTAATGCCATGGGTTGTAGCTTTAATTAAGGCCACGCGTTGCACTAATAATGCAATGCGTTGTCTTAACAAAATGACCTAACACCACGGGTCAGATACGCCACGTACCCACTACTTAAAATAATGCCATGCGTGTCCTTAAATAATGCCATGTGTGTCTTTGCTAACTCCCTACTTAGCTGACGTGGCTAATGCCATGTGTAGCTTTACCTAATGCTACGGGATAGATAACACCACATGTAGCTTTAGGTAATGCCATGCATAACTTTAGCTAATGCCACGGGTCGTGGCTTTAAAATTCTGAGCTGATTTTTGATAGATCCATTCTAATAAGTTGATTCTTCTATGCACTTGAGGTTAGGAAGAGACCTGCCACCTGAACCCAAGGATTGAGATGCGACCCATGCCAGCGGTTAAAAATCCCACACAAGGAAGATATGATGCCTTTCACCAAAATTCTAATAGATCAACCCTTTGAAAAGTGGGGTATTGACTTCATAGGCCCAATAAGCCTTGCAGCAAAAGGCAAAGGAGCCAGATACATTATCCTAGCTACTGACTACTTCACCAAATGGGTAGAGGGCCGGGCCACAAAAAAGGCTGATGCAAGGTCCATAGCCAAATTCCTATATGAGCAAGTTATAACGAGGCTCATATGCCTATTAGAACTTGTCAGCGATCGCGGAACACACTTCATCAATGAAATGGTAATGATCATGACAACTGAATTTATGATGGTACATAGGCATTCCTCCCCATACTATCCATGAGCTAACGGCTTCGCCAGAAGCTCAAACAAAACTTGCTTCAAAATAATCACTTGCACAGTCGAGGCCAGTCAAACCGATTGGGAACATAAACTCGTAGCAACACTCTCAACATACCGCACTTCCTACAAAGTGGCAAGTAACTGCACCCTCTTTAGCTTAGCCTTTGGGGTGGAGGCAGTTATGCCTATGGAATACGTAGTTCCAAGCCTTCGCATCATGGTACAAGAGAGGCTGACAGAAAATGCCCTTACCAAGAAACTCGTAGATCTTGAGAAGCTCAATGAAACCAGGCTATGTGTGGCATATTGCTTTAGAGTCGAGAAATCCAGGCACAAAAGATGGTTCGACTGCAACCTGAAAAATAAGGACCTCAATGAAGGAGACTTAGTGCTCCTATATAGTGTCCGAAACACAAAAAAAAGCTCAAGTACCGAGGAATGGGCCCATATCAAGTGGTGTAAATCACCCCACAGGGCTCATGTTGCATCGCCACCTTGGAGGGTGTAGCAATGCATGGACACATCAATGGTAGCAAGATAAAGTGGTATTATGGCCCCCTTATCCTCCAAACATTCTAGGCCATCCACTAGGAAAATGAATTAAAGGCCAAAGCGGTAAGAATTAAAAGAGAAGCCATAGCAGAGGCCTACGCAAGGCAGGCAAAGCTAAAATAGCGAACCGTGATGACACTCTACAAAGCAATGCTGGTGCAATTTGACCCATTCGAGACCGTAACCATCAACCCGAGCATGTTGCCCATCAAATAGAGGCTTGCCTCTGCCAATCGTGCTCCACTAAGGCATTAATAGACCTAGGGGCAAGTCACAACTTCATTTTGCAGGAGGTTCGTCAATATTTCCTAGATATAAATCTAGATCTCATCTCCGCGCTTATGACGACGGTTAACAGAGAAAGGATAGCTGCACTGGGTTCCATTATTTTATCTACTAATGTTGCAAACCATCGTGTCATTAGTCGATTCTATGTGATGCCCACAGGAGCCCTAGACAGTAGGTAATACTTGGATGAGCATGGTGTTGGGCCACATCAACTAGCACACGTGGACCTCCTTAACAATTGAGGGTAAGACATCAGTGATTCCCCTAACCATAGAACTCAATGTGGTCGGTAAAAAATCCAAGGCTTCGCCAACCACACCATAGAAGCACCAATCCCTGCCACCATGATCGTCATAGAAAAAGGGAAAGGAACTGCTCTGACAACATAATTAACTATCCAAGCCTCGCTGCCAAGGAACCTCTTCTGGTCACCACATTGCCCTTACTCCATACGGAAGGACCCTCCACTTTGGCTCCACAATGAATTCCAACAGCTCTGGCTATAGCCCATAGACAATAATTCCTTAGGGCAAGGCCATAGCCCATTGACAATAATTCCTTAGGGCAAGGCCAACCGACAACAGCTGCATGCATGGCAATAAAGGAATCATGCAGAGAGGTTGGGACCACATGGGATTGGGTAGAACCATCATTCCAAGATTTTGTGGATAACAATTCTGAGTGTAGAACACTCTTGGAGAAATATAGTTGGTGATGCAAGATCTACACTGCAAGCAGGTTGATATATTTTTTGAAATGTATCCTCATACATACTTGTGCATTATCCATGATAAGACGGAAGAAGACCTCCATCCCTAGATTGCGCAATCGATCAAAGGACAAAGACAAGTTCTTTCAAGTCCGAGTGTCTTTGACTGGGATGATAACACATGGACATGGTCAAGGACGTTATGGTCACTTTTCTTTATCCTTGTGGCCATCAGATCCTAAATTCACAATTGATTAATTGGCTTTGTGTTTGCAAAATCTTGAAAGAGTTGATAACCATGCACTTGGAGATTTAGTACACAATGGGATGCCAATGTCTAACAATGCTCTATTAACCTCAAGAGAAGCAAACACTGCATCAGATAAAGTGGGAAAAATATTGCATTTTGGAAATTTTGAAATGCTGTGGATTTCATTAAATATGGGAAGAATACTGTGGATAATGGGAAATTCCATTGATTATGGAATTTATGGAAAACTTAAGCTATTATGGAAAACTTCATTTATTTTGGTGCAATTTCACTGCTTATAGGAAACTTAGTTGATTGTGTGACATTTCATTGGTTCCAGGAGCTTAAGTATAGTAGTGATAGTACGCATGAAGGGTTTCTAGAGTTTGAAAATCCTAACGTTGGTGGTGTTAATAAAACACCTTTTGCTAGTGTCAATATACACCGTTGTAAAGTGAACCAAGAGAAGACAAAATGGTGAAAGATTTTGTGAACCATAATATTATGCCCGAATGCTTCAATCAAGAATAGAGAAAATGTGAAAGAACACATGAGAGAACACATTTTCTTGGTAGGTCCGGAGATCATCAAGGATAGAAGAATCAATCACCATAATGAATGTCTACAATACCTCAATACCAAGCAAGCCTTCGTGTGCTTTGATACACACATTTTGTGGTATCTTTATCTTCTTGGGTGGATTTATGGTTTTTGATGTCCATGACCAAACCACAGCACTCCCACACTTATTTATCCAACTTGTTCTCTACCCAATACTTGTTCCAACAATCAACATAGGCATCTTCATCACTCGAACCTTTCTTCTTGACTGATGGTGCCCAATACTGAATTTTTATTTTCCTGAAGTTTGGGGATTTCAATCCATCTCGACATCTGATTGGGAAACTCCAAGCCATATGGGGTACACAGGGTCAGATGGCCTAACCAAGACAAAGTCACCTTTCTTAATGTCCACCATTGGTCTAAATTCCTCCCTTAGCTTACCTCTCAGAGGCCCACAATAGTGATCATTCATTCCTCATAGCCTTGGAACTCAATCATGTGGGCATCTATGTTATCCTCTTGATCAGGTAATTGTGTTCATGGCCAAAAATTTGTATGTAGCCTTGTCTCTAAGATATTTGCATGTTCGAGTTCTTCCATCATGTTTTTCCAGTAATATATCACCGGTGTAATGTAGGATTCACACGATGCATTCTTCCCCCTTGTGCACCTCTCCCAAAACCTTATGTAGTCCTTTATCCCTGATATTACTTGCAAGTGGTCCCTCACAAATTCTGCCACTGGCAATATATCTGGACATCCTATTGGCAACAATGACCATCCCTCACTATCTTTCTTCCATAGTTCGATTCCTCCTTCTATAGGCATCCAGTTTGGTGATTTTGGATGCACTTTGTACTGCATCATGGGTATGTCTCCCTGCATGAAAAATCAAAATTGCAATGGTTTTGCATTACCTACTAGCATCATGTAGATAGCCATCCACAAAACCGTTGAAGTTAGGAACCCGTCTAAGTAGAAATGGTGTTGGTGAGGATGTTGTGGATTTTTTATATGTATCCATCAGATGAGGGAATGTGAATGTTTGCCCCACCCTCAATCTCTTAGAGAACCTCTTGAACATTGCATCAATATCCCCATGCATGTGCCGTACCATCAAGAATCCTAACAACTAAACAGTCTTGAAATCTCCCCTTGCTACGAGCAGAGAAAGGTATGCAAATAGATATCTACTCTTGTTCTCCAATGCACAATTATCCAATTGGAGTAGCAAGTTCTCTGGCAAACTTCGGGTAGGGGGCTCAAAGGTAACATTTTCTATTGAAGAGGTGGCGTTTTCACATTGATTTGCCTGCATGGAATTCTTGTAGCATGTGGTTGCTATGTCCACAATCATGGAAGTTGTCAGAGTATCTGTGGTACACATTGGGCCTCCATCCGATGCCTCTTTATCTGCGTTTACAATAGTGTTATCTACAATCTCACACAATCCACCCGTATCAGAAAGATGCCTGCATTTAGAGTTATAATGGAAATCCAATGCCTTTCTTGAGCACATAGCATTAAGAAGGAGAACGTTGCTTCTTGGAATCTCTTCGGTAGCCAAGTCTCCATGGTCATGTGTCTCCATCCTCTCTAGGTTTCGCAAACAATTGGAAAGAGATCCAATTGTGAGGTTTGGGTTAGATGCCCATAATGACAAAGTCCATGCCCATGAGTAATCATTCCAATTAGTGCCACTTGTAACTGATAGGTAGAATCGGTGTCCTTTGACCTCACCCGAAGCCTCAGTATTGCTGTCTTCTTCTGGTCCATTTTATCATGGATTATGCATAGGTATTTATTTGGCTCCCCATCTCGGAGTACTTATGCCATGCGTCGTATAGGTTTCTACAACTCTGTTGTTGTATCATGTGTTTTTTTCTTTCTTCCATCAACAAATTGTGTTCTTCCTAACTTCTTGTGGCTACCAATTGTGCCTTCAGTCCACTGCAGAAGCTACACTTGGAGAATTTGCTAGTCTTAGCAAGGGACACATTCTTGAAGTCTGTGTTCCAAATCCTACCAAATGTAGATGCAGATAGGCTCTCATATCCACCTTGCTTAAGCGATGTGTTGACCTCATGTAGGATTTCTATCTGTTTGTATACTTATGGTATCACCAACTGTGTCTCTTTGGAACCATCAAACATGGTTCTACTCTTGTGAAGCATTTTCTCTGAGTTGTTACCCACAAAGTCTTGCATGAGAGCCCTATGCATGCCTGTGTGCACCTTGCTCCTCCTCATAGTCCATGTATTCCCATGCACATATCATCATGAACCTTTCTCAAATTGCTCTCTGTATTGATAAAATGATGTCTTTGGTATTCCATGCGTCTCTACCATGCTCTGTAACACACCGCCTCACCATTCACCTTGAATTTGTAGTATACCCTCCCAACCACATCGAGATGCCAACCTGTCGACAACATATCATATACAAAGTTTGTACGAGATTCCAAGGAGTTGCCCCAAAAATCCTTCCTTGTTGTCATTAGCATGCTTCAATCTGCTTGCTGGCAACACCTATTGTCACAACAGTCACAACGAGAGAAACTTGTTGCACCGACTCTAATGACATTTTGAACATTGATGCTAGAGGACATCTTTGCTTAGGCTTCCTTTGGATGAAAGTGTATCTTCTCTTTTTTGAAAGTGGAGCAACATCCCTTTCCAACGTTCCACTGATGACCACCTCATCTATACTGGCATATTGATCCATGGGCACATATTGTTACAACGGGCTTCCATCCCGTAAGGTAATCTGCTTGATGGGCCACTTAAGTAGAGTAAGATAACTAATGTCTTGCATGGAAGACTCCAATGCACTTGTTGTAGTTTGCTCTTTCTTCTCAATACCCATACCAATATAATCGTTTCCCAATAGATCAAAGTTTATAGAGTCATCCAGGAAAACATATAAGATCACACCTTCCCCAATAGTCTCCATCATGCTCTCATCCCACAAGGAAACCCTTTTCTCCTTCCAAGATTCACGAACGCGATTGTCAATTTCCAATGAAGAAACTAGCATTGCCTTGACATAAGGTTGCTTAGGCTCACTTGATGCATCCTGTTGAGATATTGACTCATCAAAAGTAATACCATCACACTGTAGAGAGGTCTTAGGCCAGTTGACAACACTCCAAATCGCTTCATCGATACTCATTACATCCATAGTGCAAAATGGCAAGGGTGTGTTTTTGTTGATAACCTTCTCCACTATCACCGATACAATATCCACCCCAATCTTCACACCACTACAATACCCATTTGTATTGGTCACACAAACTGAACCCGTTGCGACCACTTCAATCCCCACCAACATCTTGACCTTATGCCCACATCTAGTAGCCATTCCCTGTCATTTCAATTATGAAAAATAAGAAAGCGACCAGATTACACCTCAAGGGATTCACAGGACTAGTTTAATAAATTTATAGAGAGAAAAATGAAGGTCACTTTAGGTTCTCTCTCATGAGCATCTCTTCCCTTTTCTTTCTTTCAAAGCCTTAAAAGTCCTTTCTATTCAGCCACTCATTGCGCACACATGGTCCATCCATTTCCCAAGCCACCAAGGGAATTACTTACTCTCTTCTAGAAAAAATCTATGAGTGGTGGATCTTTGATGAAGGTGGAGTCTTGAGGGAGCATCCTACTCAGGCAAAATTAGCATGGGTGGAGGGCAGTTTTTATGATAGTTTGACCCCTTATTAATATTTTGCTCATAACTTTTTGCTCGATAGTTTGATTTTGATGAATCTTATATCAGCGTGAAGCTCTCTTTAGACACATGTCGCTATGTTCTTAGATCTTGAATCAGATATTGCTGCAAAAAGTTATGAGTCTCTGTGTTTGATAGTCTATTTTCATGACAGTTTTTACCCCCGTCTAGTAAACTGCCCATAACTTTTTAGCCGCTTCTTTGTTTCTTACGAAATATATATCAGTGCGAAGCTTTTCTCAAGACACATCTTTTTATGTGTTTGAATCTTTGATATCATGTCTTTACTGAAAGTTATAGGCCACTGGGTCTAATGACAGTTTGTAGAGTGTTTTGAGCTAAGTGTAAAGGTGTCTATGAAGGAGGGGCAATGTTTCCTCGGAACCTACCCATCCAACCCAATCAGCCCCTATACATCAGTTCATGTCATGTTGAGCCGGAAGATCTTCTTTCAATAGTGTATCACCTTCTCTTTGGTGCAGACCGGCTCACTGAGATTATGGCCTCTGCTAATCCTTTCCTTCTCCCTATGCTTGAGTACAACATCACTTGGGATGTTACCATCTTCATTGTCATCTGAGGGAGGAAAGTATGGTGTGGTATCTTGGCATAAAAGCTTCCTTTTAATGTCTCTTTCTCAATGATAAATATCTTTGTTAGTCAGTTTGAAAGTAGTAGGAAGTGAAGAGGTGCGTGAAGTTTATTACCCCTAACTTCGTGTCACATCTTTTGGTGGAGACGCCAGGTACGTTTGGTATTGGATTCATCCCACCTAACTAAACGGTCTCGAGTGTGCTTGATTGCATGTTATGCCTAGTATAGGCATGTGTTTTTGATGTGATAAAGAAGATGCCTAGAAGAACTCCGTTAGAAGAGATCACAGCCCATTTAAGAGAACTTGAAGATTGTGAAGGTGATGCTCAAGCTATTCGCACGGTCATTATGATCATATCCTTTATGTTTGCACTCTTGAATATGTTGGTGAATCGACAACGTCATAAGCAAGCATAATGATAGATTGGGAATTGTTTCATGCACTGGCAACTTGGTGTGAAGAAGAGTTGAGTCTTTGGGTAGTTTTTGACTATAACAGTGGAGTGGTGATTCTCAATGTTTTCAACTTCTTTTGTTATGCAAATGATGAAGAGTACAATATCTTGAAGCTGTTATGCACACTTACAATTGTGAGAGAGGTGATTCTTGAATGCATGTATACACAATGTTTTCATGGTGCTAGTTGGTCACTTATTTTTGAAGATTTTGTTGAGGATCACATTGTGGAGGGTTTTCAACAAGTGGTTATGCATAATAAGTTGGTCTTGGTATACTAAGGCTCTGTGGGATCTTGTTTGGGATATTATTTGAATCTTGGTGTTTCCTTTTTCTGTTTCATCATGGTGAAGATTCCAGTGTTTTGAGGGACCCAAGGGGAAGAACGGGAGTCTTATCTTCGGGATTTTGTTCGAGGACACCAGCTTTCTGGATGGTCCATGAAGGATCGGGTGGAGATTTTGCCTGATTCTCTTGAAGGTGTAGCCTTGAGTTGGCATGAGGCCTTGCTGGACTCTACCAAGGAGGACTGGGACCAATTGGTGGCAGCAATGAAGCAGAGATTTGGGGCAGTGGAGTCGCCAAATGCTTTGATGTTGTAGTTGGATTGATTCTATCAAGGAGAGGGTGAGATGGTCTCTGCGTTGGCAATCCAACATGAATCTTTATGGACAAAGTATCAAAGGGCAGCTTTGCAAGCTATGGCATCTACTTCATCAGCCCCTCAAAGTCTCTCAGGGATGGGAGCACTTAAAGATGAGCAAATTTGTTATGGCTTCAGAGCCTTATCTTCGCTCAAAAGTAATGAGTAAAAATCCAACAACATACGTGGAGGCACTTTGCATTGCGACCAAGAAAGAAGCTTCTCTAAAGATCGAATCCTCTTTTATGTCTTCAATAGCTTCAACTTCTAAGGTGGAGGTAATGGGCACTCCTCAAGTACCAAAGTCCTTTGAGTTAGATCATAAAATCTCCCAATTGATGGCAGAGTTTGCTGATTTGAAATTGCATTTGGTCAATGCACGACAACCTAGAGCACCAAAGAGTGAAGATAGACCTTGAGATAAGAGTGGGGTCACTTGCTATGAATGTAATAAAAAAGTCGCCTGAGTGTCTTAGATTGAGAAAGAAAGAAGAAAAACAAGTATCCTTGTTAGAAGCTTCTTCACAGGATGAGGAAAGAGAGGCAATGATGGATAAACGGGAGCGTGGTAAAGCAAAAGAAGAAGAAGAAAGCAACAAAGAAGTAGATGAGGAACATCAAGAAGAGGAACACTGTAGTAAGAAAAAGAAGGCATCTAGAAGGAGAATTAGCCAATCAGACTTTCCTTTAGGACAAGGAATTGGAAGCTATGACTTGTTATCCGACCTTAAAAAAAAGGAACCTCATATCACCTTTGGTCAATTACTTGCTTTGTCTCCAAAACTACGAAAGGAATGGGGAAAGCTAGCAAGCACAAGAGTGTCAAAGAAGAAAAAGAAGAAAAGTTCCATCCTTGTTGTTCAAAAGGTAGATATAGATGTTGGTGATGATGTACCTGTGGTTGATGTGATGATTGATGGTCAAGTGATTTCTAATGTGTACATTGATGGAGGTGCATCGATTAATGTCATGAGTTAGAAGACCATGATAGATGCTGATTTAAAATACTCTAGTACTACCTCTCCTTATTGCATCAAATTGGCTGACAACACTAGGGTTAAGACCTTGGGAGTTGTGAAGAATCTAGAAGTGGATGTAAGTGGAACGTCTATGCCGACTACTTTTTAGGTGATCTGCACGTGCCTATCCATTGATTTTGGGAAGGCCTTGGCTACACAAGGTGAAGGCTGTTTCAAAGTGGATACTAGAGAATTGATTTTATAGGGAAATGATAAGAAGGTGTGCTACAACATCAAAAGCCATAAAAATGAAGTTGCCAAGGAGGAGTCTTCAAGATTAAGAGAAAGGGTGTAGCTCCGAGGAGCCCAGCTCAGAGGGTGAGGTGGAAGGAGTCGCCTTTGGTCTTTGTCTTGGTGCTAATTAGGATGAGTCAGGAAGGAACAAGGTGGTGGTGCAAGAAGATCCTATAGAGACACTTCATTTGGAGGATGTGGAGCACACTAAACGATGCCAATGCAATGAAGAACTTCTTGGTGATTCTCTATCAGGTAGTGAGAAGCTTCAGTACCTATGTTAGATGATTTTCCATGTCTCTTTACAACAAGCTATTCACAGGTTTGACCAGTCTCTCTTATGGAGCACAATATTGAGTTGAAGCCAGAAAGCAAGCCAGTTGTGCAATGCTTAAGGCGATTGGGGGTGATCCAAGCTGAGGCACTAAAGAAAGAGGTAACACAACTACTTAAGGTGGGATTCATCTTTCCTGTTGATGATTTAGAATGGATATCTCCTGTAGTTGTCACACCAAAGAAAGGAAATAAGTGGCAAGTTTGTGTGGACTTTCGTCCTTTGAATGCATGCACTAAGAGGGATCATTTTCCTTTGCCATTCCAAGTTGAAATACTAGACCAAGTAGCAGGGCATGAGATGTATTCTCTATGTGATGGATTTTTGCTCCTATTTATTACCTCGGGCATTTTTCTTCCTTACCTCTCAGTCTATATCAGCATATCTAGTTCGCAAGCCTAATCTTGGGGGGAGATTTGCAAAATGGTTGTCAGAGCTTCAAGAGTTCTCTTTCTCTTTTGTCACTGAAAATACCACTAGGTCCACTATGGCAGATTTGCTCACAAGACGAAAGAATCTAGGAGAAGAAAAGAAATGTAAGGAGAACATTAAAGATGAAAGGAATACACCACCAACAACTTTTGTTTTGTATTTTGATGGGGCTTTTAGTCCTTCACGCCAACAAGGAGCCGGGGGGATAGTCTTGATGAATTCTGAAGGTCAACAGGTGTGGGCAAGAGGACAAGAGCTTCCAGGTATCACAACTAATAATGCACTTGAGTATAATGCTTTGATTCTTGGTTTGGAGGGTTGTCTTCAAAGTCAAGTTAAAGAATTGGAAATAAGAGGAGATTCTCAGCTCATTATAAAGCAAATGCAAGGGCATTACAAGACAAGAAGTCCTTATTTGGAGGAGCTTAATCAAAAGGCTATGGCACTATGTAGTCAGTTTGATTTTTGCAAGTTTGTTCATATAAATAGAAAAGGAAATCAAAGGGCAAATGAGTTAGCTACTCAAGCCATTGTAGTAAAAGGCCAGGGGTGGTTTCTTTAGTAGACACTGGATGGCCAGAACTGCAAGATGTTTAGCAATATGTGGAAGAAGGCATGTTTCCTTGAGGGTTAACTCCGCAACAGAAGAAAAGATTGGTAAGGAAGGCTTGTCCCTATACTATTGTTGATGACATTCTTTATAAATTGGGAAAAGATAAGGTTCTTTGTCAGGTGGTCCATCCCATGGAGACTGGGAGAATTCTAGAAATGTGTCATGAATGCTCTGGTCATTTTGCTTCAGCACGCATAGCTAGGAGAATTCTTAATACAGGTTACTTTTGGCCATGCCTCCGTAATGATGTATATGAATGGTGTCAAAGTTGTAAAGTATGCCAAAAGTGTGGAAGGTGACAGTTGATTCTTGGGCCCTTGAAGCCTATTCTAGCATATGGACCATTTGAGAGGTGGGGTTTGGACTTTGTAGGACCACTCCCTCACTCATCTCAGGGCAAGCATTATTTATTGGTGGCCACAGATTATGCGACTCGGTGGGCAGAGGCCAAAGCCACAATCAATAGCAAGGCAAGCACAGTTGCAAAATTTCTCTTTGATCGGATTTGTTCATGCTTTGGTTGTCCTTTGGAAATTCTCACTAATGGAAGAACCTCTTTTAGAAATGAACTAATTGAAGATGTGGTGCATAAGCTAAAGATAAATCATAGCATGTCCATGCCATAATGGCTTGGCTAAGAAAACAAATGGAATGTTGTGCAATTCAATGGGAAAGCTTGTAGACACCAAGAAAAGGCATTGGGATAGGCACTTGACAAAAGTTGTTATGGGCTTACAGAACCACACATAAGCTAGCTATTGGGTTTACACCATTCCAACTAGTATATGGAATAGAAGCCATTTTGCCCATTGAATTGGAGATACATAGTCTTCGCACTGCTGTTGCAAGAAAAGAAGAATAGGAGAATGCCTATGCTCAATGCTTGGTACAGCTAGAAGCCTTGGATGAATGTAGATTACAAGCCTTTCAAAACTTGGAAGCTTTTATAAAAAGACGCAAGGCCCGTTTTGACACCAAAGTACGCAAGAAGAAAGATATTACAGAAGGAGCATGAGATTTGATAGCCATTTGGACAAGCGGCTAGACAATAAGTTTATCGGCCGATGGGAGGGACCATATTGAGTCAAAAAGAAGTTCACAAATGTAACCTATCAAGTTGAGGATATTAATGGCATGGTGACACCCAAATGCACCAATGATAATCGCCTTAAATTCTTCTATGCTCGATCACCTTGAGGGCCAGCAGACCCTCTTTGTCATTAGAGAGGATCTGCTAGGGGGGGGGAAGATGTGACGCCAAAAACTGATATTTTTTATTTGGCATTGGGATTGTTTTCTTCTATGTTTGATAAGAGTTTGAGTAGCAAGTGATAGCCTAGCGGCTCTCACTTATTTCTATTTTCTAAGATATTGTATGGGATTGAGAGGATGAGTGGAATGGATCATTGTAAATACCATAGTTATGAATTATAAATACCTTGGTATGGGGTGAGAGTTATTTGTGTATGGGATATTATGGGGTTTTTAGAAAATAGGAAGAGTGGGTCATATAAAGAGGTGGGCTCATGTCCACGTGTTTCAATAATATAAGAGAGGCCACATGCCAAGCGTGCGGAAGGCATGTGGAGGAGTGTGGAGTCAAGAGAAATCCTTCTAGAACTCCTATGTGGAATAAGGAGGATGTGGACATATGGAAAAGAGAGGGTCCCTATGGGCTCCATATGGGAAGACTCTTGACTTTCTCAATATTTTAAGAGTTTTGAGCATCTTTTGATGGGACCCATGGCAAGAGTAGCCAAAAAGAACATGGATGGTGACATACGGGCTTGTGCGATTGATGGGGAAAGGAATCTACAAGCAGCAATTGTAAATGGGTGAAGAAGGGTGACAAAATCTCTATAAAAGGAGCCCTCCTCTCCCTTGTTCATCAATCTCTTTTACCATTAGGCCTCATGTTGTTGTAGCTCTAGTCTCCTCAAGCCTCTTCCATGAGCCTTCTCTCTCTCTTGTAGATATTCTCTTATGTAGACTCTTGAGTCCATCTCTCTGTTGTTTATCCTCTCTCTATGAGTAGCCTTGGAGCTTCCGCTCCCTCTTGTATGTATGAAACCTCTTCTTCTCCCTTGTGTTTGTAGTGTTTTGAGTTGCATTGGAGTGGAGTCTCACTCTATTGGTAATGAAGGTCACTTCAAGTTCTCTCTCATGAGTGTCTTTTCCCTTTTCTTTCTTTGAAAGTCTTAAAAGTCCTTTTATTCAGCGACTCATTGCATGCACATGGTCCATCCATTTCTCAAGCCACAAAGGGAATTACTTACTCTCTTCTAGACAAAATCTATGAGTGGTGGATCGTTGATGAAGGTGGAGTCTTGAGGGAGCATCCTACTCAGGTGAAATTTGCATAGGTGGAGGGCAGTTTTTATGACATTTTGACCTTTTGTTAGTATTTTGCTCATAACTTTTGCTTGATAGTCCAATTTTGATGAAACTTATATCAGTGCAAAGCTCTTTTCAAGATGCATGTCTTTATATTCTTAGATCTTGAATCGAATATTGCTGCAAAAAGTTATGAGCCTCTGTGTTTGATAGTCTATTTTCATGACAATTTAATCCCATCTAGTAAATTGCCCATAACTTTTTAGCCGCTTCTTTCTTTCTTACAAAATGTATATCAGCGGGAAGCCTATCTCAAGGCACATTTTTTTATGTGTTTGAATCTTTGATATCATGTCTCTACTGAAAGTTACAGGCCTCTGTGTCTAATGACAGTTTGTAGAGTGTTTTGAGTTAAGTGTAAAGATGTCTATGAAGGAGGTGCAATGTTTCCTTGGAACCTACCCATCCAACCCAATCAGCCCCTTCAAACTCCTTGATATATATCAGTTCATGTCATGTTGAGCCGCAATATCTTCTTTCAATAGTGTATCACTCTTCTCTTTGGCACAGACCGGCTCGCTGAGATTATGGCCTTTGCTAATCCTTTCCTTCTCCCTTAGCTTGAGTACAACATCACTTGGGATGTTACCATCTTCATTCTCATCTGAGGGAGGAAAGTATGGTGTGGTATCTTGGCATAAAAGCTTCCTTTTAATGTCCCTTTCTCAATGATAAATATCTTTGTCAGTCAGTTTGAAAGTACCAGGAAGTGAAGAGGTGCATGAAGTTTATTACTCCGAACTTCATGTAACAGCACCAAACTTGGGAAGACCTTGCAAGCTACTTCAAGATTGATGGAGATGTTTATCAAATATTGAAGGGTTGTTGTGAGACATGGATCAAGGAGAAGTTGCAAGTTGGCAAGCCACAGCCAATTTCCCACAAGTTGTGTCATTGTACATTGATTGGGTGATTAGTGTTAGAGAGGGTGTAAACCTAGTTCACATTCTTGTTGTCCTTGGAGGATCATTAATGTGAATATGGAAATGGAAGGGGAACTATTTCTAACATGACACTCCAGAGAACGTCTTCCAATCAGTTGTGTGCGCTTGACACTACACAAGGGTTTGATAAAGAAATGTGTCGGGATAAGACTACCTTTAGGAAGTTGCTTCGTGGCTTAATGGAGAGTACAGTGGATCCGCCACAATTTGTAATGATATCTTTTTTTGACATGACGGAGATGGTGAGTCTTAAGGATGCCATTGAAGAGTCTTTGCTTTGGAATAGAAAGTTTGTTGGTGTTATCCACCCATCAAATAGCGAGCTTACTGGTATGATGAAGACTTTCTATTATCTGACGTTCTTAAGCTCACAAGGCATGTTTGATGGATTTTATCACCTCTTGGAAGCCTTGAGGCCGTATACCATAATCAATGATAACATTTTTTACTTTGATTAGGTAGAACAAGATGAACCGGAGGTGGTTATAAAACATGGCATTATCAAGGAGTGCATCAGATGTTACACCAGGGAAGATCAATTAGTCGTTGATCTCTTTACGAATAGAGATGTGGCATTGCAAGCATTGTCAAGCTTAAGAAAAGTCATCACGCTAGTAGTAAAGACAAAGCAACAAGCATCAGAGGTTGACTCCCTATGTGTAGCACATGCAATAGATAAATCACCTATAAGGTTTTGGGCTAGTATTAAGAGGCCATTCGTGCAACTTGGAGCTCAGTCAACTATAGAAGATACATTTAATGAGGGTGAGCACACCATTGAACTCTTGCATCTTGTAACTGATGAAATGGCATCTCTCCCAGTGATTAGTAGTTTGGAATATCTCGACTATGAACTATTGTAATAAATTTGGTGTGCTTTGAAAGCATTATAGAGATTGAGAAAGTTTGGAATTTTCCATTTCGTGTTAGATTTCCATGGTCTTCATCTTTTGCACTAGGATAAGAGATTGAATTTCATATTTTGCACCAGGACTAGGATAAGTGCACTTGAAATTTTAATGTCATGTTTAAGAATTGCACTAGTGCCACACTTCATTCCGTTAGTAATTTTACAAAAAAATTTGGGGCATAAGAAGGTATCATTAGTGACATTCTCCCTTGAGAATGGCACGAGTATCGTTGTCTATAATACCTTGGGGAATGGCAATAGTGCCATTCTCCACAATCTAACATGGAGAATGACACTAGTGCCAATCTCCATGTGAGTTTGTGGTGGAGAATGGCTTTCATGCCAATCTCCACAATTTCAAGTGAGTAATGGCCTTGGTGGAATTCTCCACAACCTCGTTATGAGCTTTTCAAGTGTGTTTGGATATCTTCCTAGAGTGCTATTTTTTCACATGGGTTTTGAGATTGGTCATTCTCCATGAAATGCACATGGAATTAATCCACTCACATAGAGAATGGCATCAATGCCATTCTCTTCAAGCTACATGGAGCCAAACTTCATGTGAGTTTGTGGGGGATGGCACTGCTACCAATCTCCACAACTCTTTTTAGGAAGAGTGGTTCTAGTGCCATTCTGACCTTTTTAGGGGGAGTGGCAGTAGTGCCATTCTCAAAGAGGACAATAGCATAAATGCCATTCTCTCTATAGGTGATATATAATGGTTGTACTTTTATGGCCTTTTCTTGGTTTCATACGCTTTGGTTCTTTGGGTATGTTGAACAAATTCTAAAGAATGTCACTATTTCTATTACCCTCAACTTACACAAGGATCAATGATGCATGGATAGAGAACATACCACCTATAATGGGGACAACCGATGGTGATATGGATATAGGATGTTTAGAAGAACAAATATGACCCAAAATGGGGACAATAAATGATGGCATGGATACAAGTGGTGTAGAAGAAAACATAGCACCAATACTGGAGAAATTGCAAGGAACCTCAATAGCCCTATATGTTTGGAAGACAGCATGGATGAAGATAGTGAGTCAACATCAGGAACAAGACTAGATAATCTTATTGTTGTTGCAAACATGTATAAAAACATAGCTCAAGATAGTTTGGATGAGTCAGAAGCTAGGAACTTCATTGCCAATATGGATTTACATCCACATACAATTTCTTCTGATATGCCAAGGATGACGGTGATATTGGACTTGAATGGCTTGCTATTGAGTAGTTGCTTGTTCAAGTCCCCAATACACCCGTCCATTCTATACAACCACAATAGTTATGTGGTAATTCATCCTGGGTGCATTGAATTCCTAAAAGCATCGCTACTTCAAAGGTTTAATGTAGGCATTTGGTCAACTGCAATGGAGCATAATGTCCTTGAGATGGTAGGAAAGCTACAAAAATATGCAAAAGAGAGCCTCCCTTTCTTTGTGATATGATCTCAACAAGGATGCTACACTTATAGCAAGTCAAAGATTAATAGGCCCAACAAGGTTGGTGTCGAGGCAATGTTAAAAACCTTAGCCAAAATGTCAAAGGTATTTGGGTGTGATGCTAGATGGACAATCCTTATTGATGACTCTCCATACAAGGCTAGTGTCAGTCCTCCATCAAATTGTATATTTCCCTCTATGTTTGATGTGCAAGACAAGGAGGATAACATTCTACTAGGAGAGTTGATGCCTTACTTACTACACATGAATAAAGCTAAGGCAGCATGATTGAGACAAATCGGTATGGACAATTGCCTGTAATGGAGGGCCATAAGGATTTCAACCTCGTTTAAAAAGTTATTGATGAATGGAGAGAGGAAAATAATGAATGTTCAAGAAGGGAATACAAAACAACAAAGCTTCATCCTGCAACCCAACTAAGTCAGAAGACTATACGTGATCATATAGAAGAGAAGGTGGTAGGCCCTAGGCCCCAATCCATGGTGGTGACAGCCAGGTCCTTGAACTCAATGCGTCACAAACAAGACTTCTAAGGGATGCTCCACAACTCTCTAGAATTAATGCCATGCAAGCTTCTCAATTGGCTATACAGCTAGGGTACAAAGGTCACTACATCAAGAAACACATTGCTAAGGCCTACATAACCTGACTACAAAAAGCATGCATACTTTCCATGAAGGTACATATGCTAATATTTTGTATAATGCTTTTATCTCACGTAACCATAACTGTGTTGGGAGCTAATTGGACTTGTCTTTTGTGATGTAGAGAATATGTGCACATTTGTGTTGAAGCCATAAATGTTATACATGTTGGAGAGGATCTGTATATGTCATAAGACATTGTGTTTCTTTGTACATTCATTACTAATGGAAACTATTACTTTCTTACCAACAACCGTGCAACTGTTCAAGGTAATGTTTCCATTTTTCATAACCCCCTTCGAAATAATGGCTCCTTCAATGGCTCTAGTAGCATTCTCCCAATGGATTATGGAGGAGTGGCACTGGTGCCATTCCTCCATGAGGGGACTACAAATGTGGAGTATCTCTATAATCATGAAATCTTAAGTTTTGATTGCATAGTTTTCAATTGTGCATCAAGAAAATTTTAAGTTTAAACAAGATGGTGCATTAATGAAATGTTAAGTTTTAATTTCAAACTTTTCAATTGTGCATCAAGAAAGTGTCAAGTTTTCAGCCAAAAATATATATGTTGTCTTTACAATGACAAATCCACGTGACATGTGAAGTTGTCCTTCTACAATGAAGCTGGTAGGTCCAATATTGAAAGTGCACAATAAATGTTTGTCATTGCCACCCTCTTTTCATCAACTACATATAAGGATTTCTCAGTTTCACCATGGTTGGTTAAGTGTAAAATTTGGAACAATGTGACACTCTAGTTTACATCAACTACATATAAGGATTTCTCAGTTTTGCCATGGTTGGTTAAGTGTAGGATTTGGAACAATGTGACAACAGACTCATGGGTATGTTTTATAGTTTTGAGTTGTTTAAATGGTGTCTATGAACACCACATGAACATCAACAAGCGTTATGACATGATGGCACATCCCAAAATTATGTGCATCAGGGGATTCTGTTCAGTTTTGGAGCTCTAGAGATGCAAGTCTAAAAAATATTAAGGTGTTTCTAAACACCACTAAGGTTTATGAGATCAATGTCACTCAATCCAAAGCTCTAGAAATTTTAAGGTGTTTATAAACACCACTAAGTTCCAAGAGATGACTCTCACTCAATCAAAGATTTACATGAGATGATCTATTTGCATATTATGAATTTTGATTAAGGACATTGAACTTCATTATGTACTTCTATGAATTTAGATTATGGACATTGCTCTTCACTATGTACTTTCGTGCTAAATTGTTGTGCATGTTGTTTGATTGGATAATATGGATTTTGAGTGTGCTACAAATGACATTGAACCTTTTGAGGTAATGAAAACCTCTCTACAATGAATGCTATGCAAGCTTCTAAATTGGCTATAGACCTAGGACACAAGTGTACCTATATCAAGAAACACATTGCTAAGGCGTACATAAACTGTAAATGAAATGCATATTTTCAATGAAGGTACAACTGTTAACTTCTCTTTGTTTTATTGTAATGGTGATTTGGAGCTAATTGGACATGTCTTCTGTTATGTAGAGAGATATTATGCTCAAATCATGCTTGAGTAGGTACAAATCAGAAGGAGATCCACTTGGAACACCAAAGCTTCCTATCGCTGTCAACGAAGTGTTTCGAATCAAAAGTGTGGCTTTTAAGGTGCATGAATCAACCATTGCGGGTGTTGGACTAGGCTTATTTGTGCATGATTCCCTCAAGAGAGGGATTACTATTCTCCATTATGGCAGTGACAAGTACTCATACACAGATTGGAAAGAATTATGTAGAGTTCAAGGCTAAAGAAGTACTCCATCCAAGAGGACCCTGTTGTCCCATTGAAGGATATAGTGGACATTGTTGGTGATGTTCAAATTGGCCATGTTGCAGGGCTTATCAATAGCAGTAGAAATACAAATAGAAATCCAAATGTTTGTTATGGTGAGATTTTGAAGACATGTGTACATAGTCAACACAAGGTGGACAACCCGATGCTGATCATGTTGTTTCTTCATCACATGTTTGATCAGCATCTTCCACAGGATTTTGGCCACATCAATCAATCCACTAATAGGGACAGTGACCCCCGCCACCAAGGCCTGAGATTGAAAGGCCCGAAGCCTAGGAGTGAAAAGACAAAGCCTCAGGAATACAGATATTCCTACTCAACAAACACTTGAAGCTCACCTTAAAGACACCAAAGATGAGCATATCCGTCAGGATCAAGAGAAGAAATCAAAAGAAGAGCGAGAATGACAAGCAACCCAACAAGATGTAACAATGCCCCCCACCAACAATCCCTCATCCCCAACTCCCCCTATTTAGTCTCCCTCCTCTACCTCATCAGCCTCCCCCAATTTTGGCAAGAAGCATTCCAAGCCGCTTACTTATGCACATCTGACAACATGGGCACTTTTGATGGCTACTTTCAAGCCCACCTTGATAATCACCGTGAAGCATCTTGTCATGAGGCAAATTTTATGACAACCTTGGTAGCAATGTCGAAGGAGGCACAGGAGCTCATGAAGCAAAAGACACAAATTTTATGACAAACTTGGTAGCAATGTCAGAGGAGGCACACGAGCTCATGAAGCAAAAGACACAGCTATAAAGACCCACTTCCATAAGAGAAACCAACTAGAGAAGAAATATAAGGATGAATTGGGAAAAAGACAAATGTTAGAAGCTGTAGAAATCTCATCGCTAAAGATACCCACAAGTCCAAAGTGCAAGTGGCGGACCTCGAAATCCAACTGGCAACCGAACAATCAAAATATGAGGCCTTGGAAGACAACTATAATCAACTTTAGTGTCAAGACTAGCTCGATGCACAGTAAATTGAAGCTCGGTGCCAAGAAGTGCGATCCGAATAGCAAGCCACACAAATTGAGAGCCTCCATAAGATTCTGTAGGAACAATGAGATGAGCATCTTTGCCTACAAATTTAGCTCCAAAGCCAAACGACTAGCCCCCCTTTAGATTTCAAAGGTTCTGAGCAAAGAGGAGGAGTTCATGAACATCCTGATTGCTACCACACACACATCCACACTCACCCTCGCCACATGCATTATCATCAATACACACACCTTTTTCCACCACATCATCACAGCTGTCGCCACACAAGACCATATCTCCCTTTCAGAGCCCCTCCCTTCTGCCCATTTTGACCTCCTTCTCTACCATACTCCTCTAAACCTTCACGCCATTTTGATCATGTCCTACTTCCATGAAGACCTTTAGAATCTCCTTCAATAGGACACATAGATTTTGTCTCTCCTGCACCACCCCATTGTCTATAATTTTTATGGGTGGTGCTTACTCATCAAAATTTCCACATTTTTCCCTATAGATGATCCCTTACTTGATTTATCCCATCCTAGCTCCTTACCCACCATCCCTTATAATCAGGAACTAGTCCAAGCTTCCATAACCTAGATGCAGACTCTCATGAGGATCGAGGTAGAGTATACCCATAACTATATGCTCACCTATAACTCTACCCACTACCACCCCTGAGGCATTATTATCCTCTTCAACAACATCACCATGGCTCTTCAGAATATGCTCCAAAGTGTCTTTAATGAGTTCGATGATCTCCATGTCGCTTATCCCCAACCCCTTTATGAGTATACTTCTAGCCTCTCTCGAGAAATTTTTTATTCTACCCGCCCACCCTCTGATAATCCCCCAAGCATAGACCCCAATGACCGAGGCCCTTCCCCCACTACTCATACCTCTACAAACCCTCCCACTGATCCAAACCACCCCTCTTCCCCATAGACGAACTCCCACACAAACACAAATGACACACAACAGGAAGGGTCAGACACACAGCCTGAGGCCAACGCACAAGAAGATCCTATGAAGTGGTATGAAATTCTATGGACCATGATGTTTTTTGATGATATCACCATTCTTGATAATGAGGAGGATCCATTTGTACATATTTTTGATAATTTATGTTTGGACATTAGTTACTTACTATTTGATTAGATCTAATTTATGAAACATAATGTTTCAATTTGTTTTTTGAGACAATAAATATACTTTTACTTAGTTTCTTGTGCAAAAAATGCTATGTGCTTTGTGATTTGAGTTTATATTCCTCCACTAAAAGAATGATTCTTTGATTTCACACATGATACGTGTTGCAAATTTTCCTGAGAAACTCAAGAGATGCCTTATTAGGAATTTTGATCCTTCATCCAATGGTTTAAGGAAACATATATGCTCGTACCCATTTATCATGTGTTTGAAATGAATGGCATCCAGTACGAGGTAAAGAATTCAACAATACCTTGGGTAGGCTATGGTTTTCTTCTATTGGATTCTACTGAGGAGTATCTGCACATATGAGTTGTCCTCTAATGCCATTACTTCTGCAAAAGTTGAAGAATGTTGAAGATATGTATTCACTTCCTCTGTCTAATCTGAGGACTTTGATCTTTCTGCCTGTCTGGTTCTCTACCATGGCTTTGAATTCTTGAAATCTGGAAAAGACTTCAGATTTGTCTTTAAGAAAATAGCCCCAAGAATATCTGTTGTACTCATCAATGAAAGTTAGGTAGTAAAGTGGACCATTAACGTTGCGGGTCTGTGCATAACCCCATACATTTGTATGTATCAAATCAGGAATACCTCTTGCTCGAGAGGTGCTTTTTCCAAAACTGGCTCTTGATTGCTTTCCAAATCAACATGCTTTACAAACTTTTCCAAGAAATTGAAGTTTAGGTATGCCAATTGCTATGTTCTGATTACACAATTGCATCAAACTTCTAAAATCAACATGACCATATCTTTTGTGCCATATAGCGGAAGGTGGCATCGGTTGAGGTTCAATTGACATGGCATGTAACTGTGGAACTAAAGCTAGCATTCTGAATATTTGTCCTTCTGTGACTGCTTTGCCAACCAGTTTTAGACTTATCTTTGATTGTTTATGATTCATTTTCATCAAAGATGCCTTTGTAGTTATGCTCCGTAATTTGTCCAACTGACAAAAGATTCTTGCTGAGTTTTGGAATATAAAGTACATCTTTCACCAATCCTTTTGTACCGGTGAAATTGTTCATAGGAACTATGCCTTTCCCTTAAACTGGAGTTGGTTTGTTATCTGCATTGTAGATAACATTCTTGGTGTGTTATCTGGAAATGGTGTGTTATCTGTAGTGTAGAAAACATTCTTGGTGCCTTCTAATGGTTTTAACTCTATAAACCATTCTTGATGCTTTGTCATATGAGATGATGCACCACTATCAATGTACCATGGATCCTGATCTACATGGTCTACTTGACAACTGCATTCCGCATTGGAATCAATTTCAATGTCAATATACCGTGTCAGTCTATTGCATATCCTCATTGATGAGATACATTGTGTCACGTTGACTCGCATAGTGACTATGTCTTTGATGTCTTTAATCTCCACCATGTGGATTTTCTCTTTCACGAAAATTCCCTCTATTGCTGCTGGATTGACCTCCTTGGTCATAGTGCTTCTTGTGGCAATCTCTTTCATAATGTCCAAACTTGTGACAATAGTTGCACTGAATGTTTGACATGTTGGTGGATGCATTCCCTCTTCCTTGAAATCTCCCTCTATTGGAATGATTTCCTCTTGGATTCTGATGTAGATGCTATTGTGATTGTTGATGCTACTGATATTGATGCTGATGTCCACTTCTCTATGATGCTCTTCCTCTACCTTTGCCCCTGCCTCTACCTCTGCTTGAGGCTATGAGTGCTTGATGATTGGAATGACCTTTCCTAGCCTAAATAGCTTGTATTTTGAGTTCTTCACCAAGTAATACTGGTTGTATCTCTTCAAGTTTTGGAACATCCCTTTGAACAATGATACTTTATACAAGTTTCTCATATCCCTCACCAAGTCCATTGAGGATGACTTGAACCATCTTTGCGGGCTTCATAGTCTCTCCTCCTGCTACAATTTGATTGTTTTAGTCTTTGATCATGAGTACATATGCATGACCAGATTCCCTGTGGTTGTGAGAACTCTGATTGATCTAGTTTCTGAGTGTCTTGAGATGCGAGAAGTGTTCTTAGACTCATAAAGAGCTATGAACATATCCTATGCTAGATGTCTTGACCATATTAAGCTGTCCAAGCATGAAATATTACACATTCTGTTTGATCAGATGAGATGCATACTTATCTTTCTTCTCCCATTCTGGCTATGCTCGGAAAATGGCAGGATATACTGCTAGTGCGGATCCAATTGCTGCTAGTGTAGCTGTAGATCCTTGTACTTGTGTTCGAGCAACGGTGGAATTTGCTGGTGTAGGGTTGCTAGATGGTCTAGGTTGCTACATACTCCCACTTATCCTAAAGTAAAAGTATGGTCTCCATTCGATACTTCCATGTACTGTAATTAGAGTTGTCTAACTTAGCAGATGCCTCGAGATTGAGGTTGCTAGAGGTAGACATGATGCAAAAACTATACTCAAAGTGCCTGTGAAACAACTGTCTTTATCAACTGCTGCAAACTGAACTACTGGTGAAGAAAACCTAAAATATATTTCAATCTGTTACAAGGCTTGTGGTGGCAATGAGCGGGAATAGCCAGAAGGCTTTGCAAGGCTGAAAATATGCGTGTACAAATGCCAAAAAAATGAGGCTTTACAATGAAGGCATGTGAAGTGAAATGTGGAATACTCTGCAAAGACTTCTCTCACTGATCCGAAGATGGTAGGGTTTCAAAAAATGTAATGAGTGTGAAACCACATGTAAGCATAGGGACTGTAGGAGCTAGTTGAGAATTTTGGGCATGGCTTAGATTGGCAACTTGGAGAAATTCTAATCGTCTCCGCTATGGTGAACTAGTCTATTGCCAACCATCCTGGCAAAGAAAAGGAAGAAATAGTTCTTTTCCTTTGTTCCTTTTATGTGCTGGGCTTAGATTGTCGATGAAGAGGCTTCAATACGTGAAAGAAGTGGTTTTGTTGTCGAGGCTCAAAATTATGATGTGGAGTTGTCAAAACATGCATGTGATGTGATGAATGCGTAGAGCTTAAGAAATTGATCGTTTTATTTTTTTGTAGCACCCTCAATTCGTCCTGGATTAAGAGATGCGACTTGATCTAGAAGAGGGGCAAAAAAGAGTGAAATGCACAGTGATGATGTGTCAACTGAGTGCACATGCAAAATAAAAAACTATGCTTGGCAAGGGGTGTGGCTGTGGAGCACAATGATGAGGTGGTAGCTCTGTGCACATGTAGTGTGAAAAGCGTGCCTCTCAAGAGGTATGTGTGCCTGGCGAGGGAATGTGCCATGTGGCAGTGATGACATGGCTGTTGAGTTAGTTGATGACATGGCAATGTGATGTGGTAGGTGATGTGGCATGATGAGGTGGCAATGCTAACTCGACCTATTGACATGTCCGATTGATGTGGCACACTGAGGTGGCAATGTTAATGTGTCAGCGGATGTGGAAAGAGGGTGGTTGTGTTGATGTGGTGCTATCGATGTGGCTGCCACGTGTCAGATCAGGCGATGATGTGGCCTATTGATGTGGTAGATAAGTGCCACGTGCTCAATCTATAATCCCAAGATAAGCTCGTGAAGATGCTCTGGAATCAAAGAAGATTTTGTCATTGTCTGTTTTGTTCTTGTCGCCTGTGCTTGGTCTGACAAAATATGAAGAGGGGAGAGGAGAAGAGTGGAGATGAGGAGAGAGGGCACAGCTAGAGAGCACACCACAAATGACTAACTGTACACTAGAATTAGTTGAAAAAATAGAATATATACAAACCCTTTTAGGGTTAGGGTTAGGGGATCTAACCCTTTCCTTTATAGCACTCTATAAGGTTAGTGCTATGCACATATGATCACGTGATGGTGCTATGCACACATGATCACATGATGTTGAGCGTGAACTCTCAACACCTTCCCTCAAGATCAACATCATGAAGTAGGCCTTCCCTCAAGATGATGATTCTGGGGAATCGAAGAAGGACTGAGCATTACATTCCATCACACCCCTTTAATGGGAATGTCCTTCCTCTGCATCAAACCAAGAGCTAGTCGGTGTTTCTCGAATAGCTCTTTACCGAGTGGTTTGGTAAAGATGTCTGCAACATTTTCTTTGCTATCACAATGCTGTAGTGTGATGTCACCAAGTAACACTCTTTCTCTGATGAAGTGCTCTCTGACATCAATGTGCTTTGTCCTGGAGTGATATACTGGATTTTTGGCCAATGCTTGAGCCGATTGATTATCACAGTATATTGTTGTTGGCTTTGACTCATCAAAGTAATCTGTTTCTGACAATAGTCTTCTGAGCCATATAGCCTCACATGCACCTGTAGTGAGTGCTCTATATTCTGCTTCAGTCGAAGACAAAGAAACAATTGGTTGTTTGTTTGACAACCATGATATAGCACCTTGACCAAGGAAAAATGCATATCCCTGTGTCGATCTCCTGGTCTCATGATCTCCAGCATAGTCACTATCACAGTATCCATGCAACCGTGGATGACTTCCTCTGTATTCTATCCCAAACTGTCAAAATATTTCTTAGGTGTCATAGAGGACCAATTTTGTTTTAGTTACAAGTGAAAAATGAACTTAGCAGAGCACACAATTCCCATGACCCTTGATGCTAGGCCCATAAGATAGCGCCCTTACCCCATGAACCCAAAATACGCCATGATTGTAAGGGAGGAAATTCAAAAGCTCATAGAAGCCGGATTCATCTATGAGATAGAGCATATGGATTGGGTATCACCGAATGTGATAGTCCTAAAAAAGAGTGGAAAAATACGAGTATGCATCAACCTTAAGAAGGTCAATGCGGCAACAAGTCGCGATCATTATCCTCTACCCTTCACCGAACATGTTTTAGAAATGGTAGCTAGGAAGGAAGCTTATAGCTTCCTAGATGGATTCTTCGGTTACAACCAAGTCTCCATCGCCCCAGAATATCAACACAAGACCACCTTCGTGATGGAATGGGGCATTTTTTCTTCAAGGGTGATGATCTTCAGACTTGCCAATGCCCCTGCAACTTTCCAGTAGCAGGTGGTGATCACCGCATTTAAAGAATACCTAAGGGACTTTGTAGAGGTCTTCTTAGACAACCTGTGCATATACTCGACATGGGGTGATCATCTTAAATACTTAAAGCTAATATTAGAGAGGTGTAGACTATACAGAATATCACTAACACATAGTGTCCAAGAATGGGACCTCCATTGATTATAATAAAATCAAGCTCATTTTGGAGCTACCCCCCCCGACCAATGCAAAGAGTGTGCAGTGATTCACAGGCTACATAGGCTATTACTAGAGATTTATTCTCTTCTATGCCAACATTGCCAGGCCGCTGTACAAATTTCTCATTATTTTTAAGTGGACTGAAGTATGCCAAAAATCCTTCGACACCCTCAAGCTAGCACTTGCCACTGCACCTGTGCTTAGGGCACCGAATTGGGATATCATCTTCCATGTTCATATCGATGCCTCCAAATTTGCCATTGGTAGCATATTAACCCAACCTAGGGAGTTCAACCTCGACTACCCCATATATTTTGTGAGCCGCCAGCTCAATGAGGTTGAGGTAAACTATACCACTACCGAGAGAGAGGGTTTGACCATGGTGTACTCTGTAAAAAAGTTTAGACATTACTTGTTGGAAACCAAGTTTGTCTTCTTCATAGATCACCAAGCCTTGCTATACTTGTTGGTAAAAAAACCATGTATGATAGGATGAATAACTAGGTGGATGCATATCCTACTTGAATTTGGCTTCACAGTCATAGTTTGTAAGGGTAAGACCCATGCATTGGCTAACTAGGATCCCCCAGTAGCTGATGACCTCCCAGATGCCCCCTTGTTCCACATCGACATTATACCTAAATGGGTGATAGAAATAGGCCATTTTTTGGCCAACGGGTTCCCCCTCGACCAATCCATCAATAAGGATAGGGCCCTTGTCAGTGATTGCAGAACTCATTTCATTAATGAAACAATAACGATCCTAATGACAGAGTTTATGATGGTGTATAGACATTCCTCACCATACTATCCACAAGCTAACGGCTTGGCCGAAAGCTCAAACAAAACTTATTGTAAAATAATCACTTGCACAGTTGAAGCCAATCGAACCAATTGGGAACACAAACTTGTAGCCGCACTTTGGGAATACTCCTTTAGCTTAGCCTTCGGTGTGGAGGCAGTTATGCCTATGGAATATGTGGTTCCAAGCCTTTGCATCACGATACAAGAATGGCTCACAGAGAATGCACTCACAGAGTGGCTTGTAGATCTCGAGAAGCTCGACAAAACCAGGCTATGTGCCACTTATTGTCTTAGAGTTAAAAAAGCTAGACGTAATTTAAGATGGTTTGACTACAACCTAAAAAACAAGGACCTCAATGAAGGAGAATTAGCGCTCCTATACAATGTTCGAAACACAAAAAGAAAGCTTAAATACCGAGGAATGGGCCCCTATCAAGTGGTGGAAATCACCCCACAAGGCTCATGTCACATCGCCACCTTGGAGGGTGTAGCAATGCATGGTTACATCAATGGTAGCAAGCTTAAAAGATTTTACGATCCCCTTACCCTCCAAACATTGCATACCATACATTGGGAGAATGAATTAAAGGATGCAGTAGCAAGGATGAAAAGAGAGGTCATAGAGGAAGCCCATGCATGACAGGCCAAATGGACCACATTGACACTTTGCAAAGTAATGCTGGTGCAAGTGGGACCATCTAAGACCATGACTATTGACCCGGCCATGCTGCCCGTCAAGCTAGAAAGTTCCAGCCAGTCGTACTCCTCTAGTCGATTTGGGAGTAAGTCATAATTTCATCTCCCGCGAGATATGGGACACCCTTAAAGTACCCCTACACCCAATATCTGCTAAGGTTAAGGCCATTAATGGTTAATCCTTAAAAGCATTGGGTTATGTCGATTTGAAACTAACAATAAATTGGCATGTAGTCAACAGTCACTTTTATGTACTTCCCATAGAGTCTACATATGAACAGATTATCCTCGGAAGAACATGGTGATGCTATCAATTGCCATCCGCATCCCTCCAACTCCAAATCCATCCGCATCCCTCCGACTCCAGATCCATCCATATCCCTCCGAATCTGGATCCATCCGCATCCCTCCAACTCCGGATCCCATCCAGATCCCTCCGACTCCGGGTCCATCCACATCCCTTGGACTCTGGATCCATCCGTATCCTTCCGAATCCGAATCCATCTGCATTGCTCCGACTTCGGATCCATCCGTATCCCTTCGACTCTAGATCCATCCGTATCCCTCTGACTCCGCATCCATCCACATCCCTCCAACTCGGGATCCATCTGTATCCCTCTGACTCCATATCCAGATCTGTATCCCTTCAAACTCCGGATCCATCCGTATCCCTCCAACTCTAGATCCATCCGCATCCCTCCAACTCTAAATCCATCTGCATCCCTCCGACTCTGGATCCATCTGTATCCCTTTGACTTTGGATCCATCTGTATCCCTCAGACTCTAGATCCATCTGCATCCCTCTGACTCCATACCCTACCGACCCACATCCCACCGACTCGTATCCCGCCAACTCTCATCCCGCCGACCCGTATCCCATCGACTGTTATCCCCCAGCTGGTGCTAGCCAAAACCTATAAAAGGCCCACACTATTCTGCAGTTCAGTGCCATAGCCACCCTGTCCAAACCTTGCCAAAATTCACAATTTCTGCATACTTACAGCTTCCAAGCCTTGTATGACCTCCACATCTTCCACCTTAACTGACTCCTTGTTCATCGAGCTCGTCGTAGCCTTCGCAATGACTTCCAAGGTAGCGACCTGTGTGAACCAACTCCGAATATCTCCCATACTCCCACTTCTTTCACCATCCGAATGCCTAGCCAGATCTCCACATAAGAGGACTAAAGCCTTTAGGAGCAAGAAGCAGGGGGCCAAGAATCCAGCACCCAGGAATTTGGATCATCTCGGGCACCACAAGTAACCCCCACTCGCCAAATAAGAAGACGCCTGCAACCAGATCAGGGTGAGTTCAAGATCACAAAATTTGTAGCGCACTCCCCTTGGGCAAAACATGGCTACATGAATCGAATGGATATGCCATCCACTCCAGGTACACTCATGAGGGCTGGGAATACACATTGTACTATCATAATTCAGCGGCCTACAATGCCCTCTGACATCTTGATATACAAGGGCACCTCCTCGCCATTGGCCTCAAGCCCATTGTTGATCACCTCCCCTTCCACCTCACCATGCCCTCTGTGAATTCCTCTCCTCCTATGACACCAACACCCAGCAATGCATCCTGCATGGCTAAAATGGCGTGGCTTCCACCACCATTTCAACATTGACATTGTCAGAGCAGTCAGCCTGCCAGTCTTATCTGACCGCTTCACGTTCAAAAAGAAGCTCGAAGAGATCTTAAGCAGGGTGTGTGTTTATGACTGCCAAAGAGAGAAGGGCCGAGTCAATTTTGTAGATATCACCGATCCTACCATTGATAGGCCGGCCCGAGTTATACAGTTCCTCACTCACTTCAAACACACAGATCACCACTAGGCTATCCCTCCCAATCTCTTGGCCCGTCTCATCCAACCTCAACTCACGAATTGGGCAGAATACCTTTATATGCAAATGAAGGAGGACTTGGCCACACATGGGACCAAAATCGACAACCCCATGATGTATATGCCATTCCTGTACCAGATGCTAGACAAGGACCCCCCACAAAATACAAGTTTGGCCGCTAAGACTGCCATTGAATAGCAGATGCCAACCTCTCCTCCAGCCAAACGCCAACAACGAAAGGAAGGATCTTCTTTACAGCAACATCTTTAGACCCACGAACAACACCTGCTCGAACTAGATCAACTCCAAAGATTTCAGGAGATGCAGGACTGCCAACAGCAGCATGAAAGACAAGTGGCAGAAAGAGAGGCATGATGCCAAGTGCTAGCTCAACAAGTAGCCGAAGAAGAAGAGCAACATCTTGAGCAACAAAGTGTGGATATCCAAACCCATTCGGGTGTACCACCGACATCTTCCACCACCACTACTGCCTCCCACCCTCTCCTTGAACAACCCATACCCCCCCCCATGGATCCCACCTCCCCATGGTTCCACCTCATGCGAGCCCTCCAATTTTGCTATGCCCTCAAATACTCACGACCCGACGGCTACCTGCAAATGAATCAACAACAGGTAAGCCAATGTGATAAAGTGGAGTGGAAGCTCCTTTCCAGCTTTGTTTGCATTCCCCAAATCCTTAATCAAGTCTTCCAAAGATGACAGGAAGCTCATACACGGCTCGCTGCCTCTACCGCCCAAGTGAACATCAATGCTCAGCAAGCATCCCACCTAGTTGTGCAACGGCTTAGGTGGTAAGCCAGCTCACTCTTGAGAAAGTAGAAGACTATTGCCAACAATTGCAGAACCTCTAGACTGAGTTCCTTGCCCTACAGGATCAACTCACCACGAGCCAAGAACTCGTCAAGCAATTTTTCGACAAGCTTGACGAGTTGAATGATCAGATTCAATAAGTGAAAGTCAGGGCCATCCAAGAAGAGGCAGCCACAGCAAGAGCCACCCAGTTCAATGACACCCAAGTTGTTGCTCAACAGGAACTCTTATGGTAGGAGTGACAACTTACAATCTCCCCCCAAGTTCAAATAGCTTCCCTCCGCCAACCTGCTGCAGCACAAGGCTCCACCCTCGAGGACTCTGAACAAGGAGAATTTGGAGCCTATAGGGAAGCCTCGGCATGATTAGCCACCTTCATCCTTTTGCCACGCTTCGTCCCCGAATCCCTTCAATTTCACTTCGACTCACTCCCTCTCCAAAATCTCAACTTCCACCACGATATCCCTTCTCCCTTTCCCCCGACTCCCTACCCACCCTTTTCCACTGCAACCCCGATCATTGCTGCCCCATCCTCGCCATGGCTTTTTTTTTTAAAGACCTACAGCCATTGAGCCTCATTCTTGAGTGGCCCATCGATCTTCTGTACCTTACCTCCCACCCAATTTTGCTCAATTTTCAGGCCTGGTGTCACATCATCATGGAGTCCTTCACCTACCAAGTGGTGATGTAGCTCGCAAAGCTACATGACCTTGGCACCTAGGTCGTCAATTCTACTCTAATCCAAATAGACATCATTGGATGTAGACCTATGATTGCAAATCTGCTACCACCACCCAATCTTTCCTCTAGGGAATCCCTAATACCCCTTACCACCCCGACGGCATTATAATTCTTTTTAATTGAGTACTCGAGGCACTCCAGCACATGCTAGAGTCACACCTCAGTAATTTTGAAACCCGTCACATCCCCTATCCCAAGGACCTCACTGACACTGATGCCGTAGCCGCTCTCCTCAATTTTGCCTCATTTTCCTCCTATCCCCTCAACCCCGATCCCTCTCCTAACCCCCCTACTCCTAATAATCCACCACCACCTCCACCTCGCCTCAACCTAGAGGTGGCTTCCCATGCCTCCACTTCAGGAAACACCCCAAGGACCTCTCATAACATTTCCCCCTCCACCCCCCCTGACCTCCCCGAAGAGGCCATCAATATTTTGCTTCACCCCGCCATCATCACCTCCACCTCCGCCGACCTCCACGACAACGGTCCATCTGAGCAAGATGAAATCCCCCCAGAGGATGACACTGCCACTATGCCTGAGTCCCCGCTGCACACCACCATCATCCCTCTTGTAGCCAAATTTACCTACAAAGTGGTCACGCTCCACAATACATGAATCTTGATGGTTGCATTTGTGCATAGGCTACATGCTGAAGAGAGGTTGCCCACACATCTCCACATTGCCAACATACAAGAGCACATGAATTTGTATCTTGTTGTTTTCTATGGATACCCTATAGATGTCGATGAAGGGTTCAAGGATTTTCATGAAGAATTTTCTCATCTAATCAAGCAATTGTTTTAATGCTATTTGGTAGATGTGTGGGGGTTAAAGATCACTTTGCCTTTACCCAATTATATACAATGCTCAAACACATATATAAATGAATGAAAAAGAAGATTAGGGGGTTCTGCACCCACCAAAACTTATGTGGCTCTCTGTTTCTCTCTCTCCTTCTTCCATTCTTGCTTCCATTGAGAGCACTCTCAACTGGTATTTGAGACCGGGTGATCTAGCTGAGCGTGCATAAATGCCTGGAAGCTCAATAGCTCTGTGGGAGGAAGGAGAAGCTCTGTGGGAAGCTTTGTGGGTGACTTTACTTGCATCCAAGTGTGCAGAGACCTTGGAGGAACCTTTGGAAAAGTCACTTTGGTTTCGCAAAGTGGTTTTGAGAGCTTGTTAAGTGTTTTCAAAGAAAGTCGTTTTTTAAGCTTTACCCTGTTCTATTCGACAACAAAGACTTCGTATTAACTTGTAGAGGCAACTATTGCTTGCTTTTGGTGTCCACTTCACTTCAGGATCTTGGAAACACCTTCATTCTTGAATCTGGGATCATTTCATTGGATTTCTGACTCACTGTGTCAATTCCTACATTTTTCTGCTCGAGTGTTGGAACTCATGTTTGGAGCAACCATTTGCAAATCTGTCAGTTTCGGTAGACTCAGGAGGTCCTAAAACTTCTATGTTGCTCATCATTCGCACTTCGGTGGAGTTTACAAATAGTTCTGTTTCCACATAGAATAGAATATATGTAATATGGGCCTTTTGTGCCTTTTTCTGTCTTCTTCGCGATTTCCTATTTGAAATAGCAAAATGAAGTATAATGAGTTTTTTCATGTTAGAAGATGAAGTTTGTATGTATTTTAAGATATTGAGTCAATAATGTACCTATAGGTGGCTGAAATATATTGTTCTTGGTGGAGTTGGGAAAAACTCAAAATGTTCACCATATGCTTCTTTTGCAAAATTCAAATCAATAATGGAAGTTACCTTCTATGGTAACTGGCAATCTTTTGCTTTTTTTTAATCATCTGTTTAGAACATGTTGTTGAACTCCGCTAATATGACATTTCCATTCTTATGATCTATTTTGAGAAGTTCGGCTAAGCTTACATTGTAGCCAAAGTGTAGAAGTTCAAGGCAATAAGTTGAAATTCCTTATGCGTACTTATCTATTATAGCTTGTGCTTCTGTTCTCAACATCATTGTCCCCATGTTTTGCCTTCTGTTGTTGTACTTCATGTTGATTTTTATCCATGAAATTCCTAAGGTCTTGTATTGTGCTTCATCCATAAATGTATTCATTTGGTTCCTTTCCAGCCATGTTTATGAGACGCATTTGAGCTATATATAAGAAATAATTTTGTCCCTTTGTTCTTTTTGTTGATTTCTGTTGATCTTGTTGAGCCAATATGGCTTTACTTTTGAATTGATTAAAGATCTGGAAAATAGTAATCTATTATAAATTAGAATATAAACTAATGTGAAGAAATACTACAATGCGTAATATTGAAAACGTACCTCATCTGATGTTGCCATATTTTATTGTTGGTTGTTCTTCAAATAAGTTTTTTGATAGATCCTGCATATTAGTTTGTATATCAAAAGTTTCTTTTCTCTTATATTGATGAATATTTAATAAAAGGATTTTCTATTGATTACTCATTTTTTTAAGTTCATGTAAGCATTGGAATGAAGTCAGATGGATTGATTTTATTTAAGATTCTTAAGCTATTTCAAGTGGTGACTCGTGAAAGCATGACATATGTTAGTCCTGGTGCAAATGATTTTTGTATTACTACAAGAGCCTTTTCTTTGAGTGTGCATCCTTGTGACTTGTGTCCTGTAATTGCATATGCTAGTGTGATTGGAAAAGTTGTTTTGTGATACCATATGGAGTTTAATACCTTTCGTTTATGTTTTGATCGTCTTAGTGTGATTTTTTCATTTGTTGATAAGATCTTGGCATGAATTTTTAAAATGTTGTTTGTGTTATTATCTATTTCTAGTGATATGACACTTGCAATAGTGCCATTTGCAGCTCTGATTGTGAGATCTATATTTTCTGTGATCATCACTTTTGCTCCTATTGCTATTTGGTGTATGGAGTGGAAATTTGGATCCATTATCCATTCTTTTAATTCTAAGATTTGATCTACATTGGATGTCACAGTGGCACTTTTAATTTGATGCTTATTGAATTTCTTATGTAGTATGAGCTCATTATAGTATCGTGTGTCATTTTGATGGGTGCACAGTATAGTTGTGTCCTTGTCAATGAAATCATTTCCTTCACTATCACTTATGATTAAATTACCTATGTAATATTGAATCTCTTCTACTGTTGGTTGTCTTATTCTGATTATGTTTAAGAATTCTATGTATGTTGGATCTTCTAGGTGATGTATTGATGTGTGAAGGAATTAAAAAGTTACACTTGTCTAGAAACCCGAGTTTCCAATATAGCATTTTCTACAAAATTCATTTTCTTGCACCTTGCATTTACATACTGGAGGCAATTGGGACATATCTCTGAGTAAGAGCATTTTTTTATTTTCAAAAGGTTGCAAGATTGTTTGCTTGCAAGTTTCGCACAACTATCTGATTACTGTGTTTAATGTTTGGCATGTCATCATTGAGATCTCATGATTTCTGCATTTTGCAATTCTATGTATCATTCGTCTAACACTGGTAAGGAGGCACGAAACATGTCGTGTCTCTTTGGTATAGCAAACTGATGATGGACAGTAGTTGCTAATCGACTTAGTCTCATTGCAATAGTTGCTCCTATTATTGCTACTAGAACAATGAATTTTCCTTGTTTTACATAATTATAAGTGATGTACTTGATCATAAATGTCTTTCTTGAACTAGGAGTACCACAAATGACATGGAGTCCTATGGGTGATCCATTAATCTTTTCATAAATTTCTTGTTGTTTAGAAGAAAGAGTTGCATTTTCGAAGTCCTTGAACTCGTTTATCATTTGAAGTAATTTTGTGCGTGCTGTGTTATGTGTATTGGTATCTTCATGAAGGTTCGGTTGAAGCCATGAAGGAGTTTTGAATAACATGTAATGGGCTTTTTTGGAGTATCATGTTTGTTAGTTGGTGGCGATTTTGATCAATTAGCAAGTGCACTTTGCAATACTGATCGATCAGAGATTTGATGTATTCTTCTGTTTTTATGAGTTCTCGGATATGGAATTCTAAGAAGTAAGATTTTGTATGATTTTTTTCAGAAATGAGCTCATTCTCATTTCTAAAATTTACATTCTTTAGTAGAAGATTGTAAAAAAATCCTTCAAAATGATGAGCAGGGTGGTAATCTATGAAACGTACAATCCGTGTTGATGGATATACATAATTTTTGAAAGAATCTACGATAGTTATGTTATCTTTGTTTTTTTTCTTTGACTTTTGGACATTGTATTGTTTCCAGAATTCATAGAAGGTCAAGTTCTCCATGCACTTGGACGACTCCAATATATATCTATAGGATGCATTACAGAAACACAATGTTCATGAAGGTATTTTTGGCGCATAGATGGGGGAGAGTGTGAAGAGATTGGGAGAGAGAGGAACGAGTCTCACTTGCAGCTTTCTCACATACACAATGGGGGAATATATACAAAGGTGGAGGCTGAAAATAGTTTTCCTCTTGTTAGTTGTGAAAGCCAAAAGAACTCTAAGTACAAAAGAATAGGTGAACCCTATATGTGGGTCTCAAACCAAACTCAGCTAACTAAGGTGGCATACTAACTAAGCCACTAACTAGAGTACATAAAGATAGCTGTCATCTAGCTATTATTCATGGGCGGTGTACCAACCGCATCTGTAGTTAACAAGTCTGTGACATGAATGCACAATGGTCACCCTGGCATATCACGAGTGGAGCTCGATTTCTTAACACTCCCCCTCGAGCTCAATCCCAATTCCTGCACACCAAGCAGGTCTTTGAACTTGCGCAACTTCTCTGCACCCAATGCCTTCGTGAATATGTTAGCTACCTAATCCTCTGTGCTGACATAAACTAGATCAATAAAACCTACTAGAACCTTCTCTCACACATAGTGATAATGCACCTCAATGTGCTTTGTTCTAGCATGATAGACTGGGTTATTTGCCAAGTGTATCTTGCTCATGTTGTCACAATAAATGACAAGTGGCCCATCTGTAGACTGATGCATATCATAAAGTAGCTTATGCAACCAAGCTACCTCAAATGCAGCCATTGCTGCACCCCTATACTCAGCCTCTGTGCACGATAAGGCAACTGTAGGATGTTTCTTGTTGCTCCAAGTGACTGCAGCACTCCCAAAAGAGAACATATATCCACTTGTAGATCATCTATCAGAAATACTACCAGCCCAATCAGTGCCAGTGTATCCATGCAACTGTATCTAAACCCCAGTCTCATAAAATAGTCCATACTGCAATGTGGACTTCACATACCTCAGTATGCATCTAGCTGCATCCAAATGCGGTTTCCTTGAAGCCTGCATAAACTGACTTACCAACCCAACAACAAAGCTCAAATTTGGCCTGGTAATAGTCATATAAATCAAACTTCCTACTATGCATCTATCCATAGTAGGGTCTTCCAGAAGCTCACCTGCATTTGCACTTAGCTTCACATTCTGCTCCAAAGGAACTGAAATAGGCTTACAGCCTATCATCCCATATTTGGACAGCATGTCCAATCCATACTGCCTCTGCAAGAGCCATATCCCACTTGTGGATCTAATCACCTCAATGCTCAAGAAGTAATGCAGCTCTCCCAAATCCTTTATCTCAAACTTCTTCTTCAATATCATTTTCACATGAAGGATATCTTCATCACTATCACCTGTGATGATCAAATCATCAACATAAATGACAAGCAGCATAATGCCTTTCTCTATTTTTTCTCACATAAAGTGAGAAATCTGCCTTGGAAATTTGAAAGCCAATAGTGACAAGATACTGTCCTATCTTTTCAGACCATGCTCTGGGTGCTTGCTTCAAGCCATACAAGGCTTTCTTCAATCCACAAACAAACTCAAGATGAACAGCATGAACATAGCCTGGTGTTTGCTCCATATAGACCTCTTCTTGCAAATCACCATGCAAGAAAGCGTTCTTTACATCCATCTGATGTAAAGACCATCCCTTTGATGTAGCCATAGCAATGACTGCTCTTACGGTTGCCATCCTTGCAACCGGACTGAATGTTTCTTCATAATCAATGCCATATGTCTGTGCATACCCCTTGACAACTAATCTTGCCTTGTATCTGTTCACAGAACCATTTGCTCTGATACCATGTGAAGAGAGTGGGAGAGAAGGAAGGAGTCTCACTTGCAGCTTTCTCACATACACAATGGGGGAATATACACAAAGGTGGAGGCTGAAAACAATTTTCCTCTTCTTAGTTGTGAAAGCCAAAAGAACTCTAAGTACAAAAGAATAGGTGAACCCTATATGTGGGTCTCAAACCAAACTTAGCTAACTAAGGTGGCATACTAGCTAAGCCACTAACTAGAGTACATAAAGATAGCTGCCATCTAGCTATTATTCATGGGCGGTGTATCAACTGCATCTGCAACTAACAAGTCGGTGACATAAATGCACAATGGTCACCCTAGCATATCACGAGTGGAGCTTGATATCTCAACAGAGAGCAGTCAATGAAATGCACAACTTTGCTTCTTTGAATGGTAGATATTTGTAAGCATGACAATGTTGCCTTTGTTGGAGATGTTGGCTTTGAAAGAATGTATGCAGATATCATTTTTAACTTAATTGGATCTAGATTATCTAGTCCTAGAAGTTTTGCATCACCAGGATTCAAGTTCATGTGTCCCATGGGTTCAGTTTTCATAGCATATTTTAGAAGGTAATATGATAGGCCTGTGTTGGTTATTTTTTGAATATTCATATGTGCTTGCCACAAGAGTAATATTCCTGCATGGTATGGAACGACATTACAATGTTCTAGGGATGGATGGAAGTAGATCCATCTTTGTGTGAGAGGATCTAAAGTAGGTTTAGTTTCTAAATGTATAGGATATGGATTTGCATTTGTGGTTTGTGCTTGAGTCAAATAGATTGCATGTTGGCCTACATGTGTGGATTTGTTTTCTCTTTACCATATACTTAAGCTTTCTTTAAATTGAATTCTCTAGCCAGTTATTAAAATCATTCATGTAAGGGATATATGCATCTTTCTGGTTTGATACGATCTCTGTTCATCTACCCATAGCATTATGTGTGCATGCATAGATCCTCAATTTTGTACCTCATATCTTATGATGTGATGGTTGACTCTACCTAGTAGTCCTTTATCACACAGAATATATCTTGCTAAGAATTGTTGCAGTCTAACATGGAAGAGCACTATGCATTCAACTGGACAATCTCTCCATGTGAAGTTCTTATTGAATTGTTTAGCAATGGCTTCTATTTGATCAATTTCACACCCGAGGGATTCACAAGAGGAAACTTATGATATCACGTGAGTGTACAATAGGGGGGTTTCTTCTAATGAGGCATAAGCTTATACATTAGGGGTGGGGGGCCTTTTATTTTTTCCCAATATTGAATTTAAGTTAGGGGGGCCATGCCATATTTAAGAGGGGGGGACATAGTATAGGCTACCTTGGATAACTAGTCCAAACAAGTTTGGTTTTGTGTATGGTTTTAAATAGTCATAGGGAAAGTAATCTAAATTTTCTTATTATGTGATCTAAATGCTTGAGAAAGAATGTAGATTTAAGGAAAGGGGGGACATAATAGAATTTTGGTGGTATCTTATAAGCTTAAATAGGGGTGTTTTATCATCCTACATGGATCTTAAATAGGGGGTTTTCTTGAAGTTCATGCACGCAGGTGACGTCCCCCTTTCATGAAGAGTGAATCCCCCGGGATTTCACACCATCTTGTGGTTGATACCTCATCTGTAGTAAGTGTAAGGAATATATTGGGAAACCCCCATGTGTCAACCATTGCCATTAGATCTTTTAAGTTTCTACAGTGCCATGAAGGAGATCTAGGAATAGAACTTGGTATTTGAAACTTAAGAATACGTCTAATTATCTCTTGTTCAGATATTCTTGGATCTTGTCATCTTTGTTAGTCAATATCTCTTTGTAATACTATAGTTTGAGTAGAATTTGCTATTATAATAGATTGACGTATTTGGTACATCAATAACAAGTATGGTTTGTAAAGAGTGAACATGGAGAATAATGTTGATATTCTCATTTTTAAATATACATTGAAGAACAATTTGCCATCATGAGCACCATATCCAAAAGGATAGAGGAATGGGAATAATGCATACTCAAGTGTTAATTCATCACATTGTGACAGAACTTCCATAGATGTTATGAATTGATGCTCAATAATTCTTGTTGAATCACAAAGTACAATTGTGCCGACTTCTTGCGATGTTTTTTTTTAAATTGATGAGTTGTAGGTAGCATGTTAATTTGTTCGAGTAATGACAAGCAATTTTCCTCATGTGTAATTTTCATAAGATCGAATGGTGAGTTAGCAAAGTGTCTTTCAAGAATATCAGAAATAACTTCGAAAGAGAGAACACTTACTCTTAGTTTTGGATGCGATCGTTCATACATTGTCAAGTATTTTTTAAATATGGGATTTGTTCTAGAGTTAAACGCTAGAACATGTTTTGTTGTTGATAGTAAGTTTGTCGAGTTACTACAAAATCTTTGTTGGCGATTCCAACATATTAGTGGATTATCCAACATCGATCTTCTTTGTAGTATACCTGTTGCTAAAGATGTAATACCTTTAGAAACGTTTAGGGATATATCGATTATAGAAAGCATTTGCATTTGAAATATGTCCGCACCTAATACATTTTGTAAATCGTCTGGATCATAGGGAACCAAGTACAACTATCTGAATGGACTATCTATGCATGCTTTACAAGCCATTTTTAATCTATGTCCTAGGCCATTTTCTACATGCAAACTTATGAACATATTGGATAAGTCATATGGTGTTATACTTGATTCTAGCAGTGATATTACTGATTTTAACTTTGTAAAAGAGCTTGTGTTAAATTCTATTCTACCACAAAATACACAATATTGCATCTTCGAAATATATTGAGAAGTGATTTGGTTCCATTCTTTTAGAAATTTATTGATGAATAGCCATGAAGAGAAACTCGGTTGTAATTGTCTTTTCTTGTTTTCTATGCTAATATAGGAAGCACATTCTCTTCTTTCAATAAGTGACCTTTTCATATTTTTAAAGTAAATTATATGTTAAAGTAGAAGCACCTACTTTATTTTCCCATTGTAGATCAAAGCGTTAAAAATGACTTGAAATTCACCAATTCGAATAATCTGCAAACAAAATATCAAGGTTGTTAACACTTTATATTTTTACCAATTTGAATATAGCATATAGGAATTTGAATGTAGCATATAGCATTTCAAATTTAGAACATGGTAAATAGCTCTTTCTTTTTTTGCACATAGGAGATTTTGTTTAACATATATTTTTTTGCATGTTTTTGGTAGCTATTTGAATTTGGGATATAGCATTTTCATTTATCACTTTTTATATATATGGTAGCAATTTGAATTTAAGATTTAGCACTTTGAATTTTGTACAAAGAATTTTGCATTATGAATTAGCACTTAATCATTGAGCAACTAGCATTTTTGCATTTAGCATATAACGCTTTGTATCCAACACATAAACAAATAAACTTAACCACACATTCGTGTGGGGGAAGAGTCGGCACATTTCCTCTCCAAAAATTATAAGACCAAGGAACATGCCCTTCCTTGGGTTCATATCATTTTGCATTTTACATTAACATATATTTTTTTGCATTTTTTTGGTAGCTATTTGAATTTGGGACATAGCAATTTCATTTATCACTTTTTACTTTTATGGTAGCAATTTAAGATATAGCACTATGAATTTTGTACGTAGCATTTTGCATTAAGAATTAACACTTATCATTGAGCAACTAGCATTTTTGCATTTAGCATATAGCGCTTTGTATCCAACACATAAACAAATAAACTTAACCACACATTCGTGTGGGGGGAGAATTGGCACATTTCCTCTGCAAAAATTATAAGACCAAGGAATGTGCCCTTCCTTGGGTTCATATCATTTTGCATTTCACACATAGTATTTTGCATATAGCATGTTGCAATTTGAGTTTGGGATATAGAACATAGCATTTTGCATTTTGCACATGGTACTTTGTTTTTGGAAATGTATGATTTTTTATTTTGTACATAGTATTTTGCATATAGCACATAGAATTTACTAACTAGTATTTTTGCATTTAGCACATAGCACTTTGTATCCAACACATAAAAATAAACTTAACCACACATTCGTGTGGGGGGAGAGTTGGCAAATTTTCTCTCCAAAAATTATAAGACCAAGAAATGTGCCCTTCCTTGGGTTCATATCATTTTGCATTTTGCACTTAGTATTTTGCATATAGCATGAACAATTTGAGTTTGGGATATAGAACATAGCATTTTGCATTTTGCACATGGTACTTTGCATTTAGGAATGTATGACTTTGTATTTTGCACATAGTATTTTGTATATAGCATGTAGCAATTTGAGTTTGGGATATAGAACTTTGCATTTAGTATATAGTAATTTTCATTTAGGTATTAGTGTTAAAATGGCTAACATGCCATATCAACATCTTGGGTGGTTCTTGTTCTAGGTATATGTGCAGTGAGCTATATAGTGTGTTGACTTTGTATGGTTTCAAGCTTGTAGAAGAGGAGCTAGGAATGAGGGGGGCTTTCCCACGCCTAGGTTAAGACGGGCACCAAAAGAGTGGGCTTGTGAGGAATGAAGGCTTCTATCTTTTTGAAAGCTTCTATGATGAGATCCATTTGTTGAGCGATACGAAATCAGATTTTGGCAAGTACGGAGGAATTCTGAGTTGTCCAAGGTTGCAAAGAAGGTGCTTAAGGAGCTACAAACTAGAAACCCTTGTCATATACACATATTGGATGGGCACAATTAGATTGTATTTGCAAGGAATTATGATTGCTATCCTGAAAGCTTGAACGAGGAAATCCTTTTTTAGTTCTTAGAGTGAGCGTGTGCATCAGTAGCATGGATATCTGGATAACAGATTTCTGAGTAACCTTCTTATTGAAATGTATGGAAAATGTGAAAGCTTAGAGTATGCACAAGTTGTTTTCATCAAAATACTCTTGGAGTATTATGATTGCTACATTAGCCCAGAATGAATTTGGCAAAGAAGCTTTACAATTGTTTGAAGAAATTCAAATACAAGTCTAGAAAAACATTACTTCTGTATTAGATGCATGTGCTAGTGTAGCAGCCTTAGAGAAAGGTCTATAGATATATGCTCTTATTGTTGGCAACAGATGGTAGTTAGTGTGGTGGTGGTGATAGCTCTTGTCAATATGTATGTTAAGTGCAGCAGCATGGATGAGATTCAAGGGCTATGTTTGCATAGATGCCACTTCGGAATGCAATCTCTTGGAATGCCATGATTACAATGTGTCTACACAATTCAATGGTTTTTTTTGCAAAGATTGTATTATAGGATGCAATCTTGTGTAATGCCGCCGTGATCACAGCTTCTCTCCAGGAACTGCATAGCGAGGAGGCTTTACAACTATTTGGTCGAATGCAAGGTGAAAGCATTGACCATAATAAGGTCATTTTCATTTGCATTTTGGATGTGTGCACCAAGGAAAAAGCCTTGGAAGATTGGGGCACTTACATGCTAGTTTTGTTGGTTGTAAATTGGAATCTGATGTTGTTGTGGGGATAGCCCTTGTCAATATGTACGGCAAATGTGGGAGTCTAGATGATTCAAGATCTGTGTTGCAGTGATGCCTGTGTGAAATGGTCTCATGGAATTCCATAATTTCAATATCTGCTCAGAACGGGTTCAGCAAGGAAGCCCTACAACTGTTCGGTCAGAAGCAGGCTAAAGGTGTGAAGCCAGACAAGGTAACCTTTGTCTATGTTTGGGGGAGGAGAGTCGGCACATTTCCTTTCCAAAAATTATAAGACCAAGGAACATGCCCTTCCTTGGGTTCATATCATTTTGCATTTTGCACATAGTATTTTGCATGTAGTATGTAGCAATTTGAGTTTGGGATATAGAACATAGCACTTTGCATTTTGCACATGGTACTTTGTTTTTAGAACTGTATGATTTTGTATTTTGTACATAGTATTTTGCATTTAGTACATAGAATTGAGCAACTAGCATTTTTGCATTTAGCACATAGCACTTTTTATTGAACACATAAATTAATAAATTTAACCACACATTCGTGTGGGGGGAGAGTCGGCACATTTCCTCTCCAAAAATCCACATTAGTTAGATAGAGTAGGGGAGGTAATCTATGACCAATGTGGAAGTCCCTTCTTTCCTCATGCCAATTTCAAATGTATTTCATGCAGAATAGGACTCTGAATGTAATGTAGGGTGCTCCTCAGTTCAACATCATCCCCTAAACTCCATTGATACACAGGCTAATTCCATGATACACAGGCTTTGCAAGAATCCTTCACAAGCCTATCTTACCAAGTATTCAATGGTCACATCTTCCTCGGGACCAGATATGCAGCTCAAAGATCATTCTAAAGTAAATCTTTAAATAACCGATCGTAGCAACAAGTCTTCCTCTCCCATGTTGATACTCCATTCTTGACAATGCAAGAGGAGGATGGCCCTTTACATACGCTGGCATGAAGGGTGTAACTCGAGAGGGGATTTTGTGGGGGTTAAAGGTCACTGTGCCTTTACCCCGGATTTGGGACTTGCAAGTCATATTCTTGGTATGCGCATCACGTGTGATCGAAGTAGGAAACTCCTTTGGCTTTCACAAAAAGAGTATGTTACAAAAGTATTGCAGCATTTCAATATGGAGGGGGGGGAAGGCAATGAGTACTCCATTGCCTCCATATGTGAAACTGAGTCATACAGATAGTCCCAAATCAGATGAGGAAAGGGCCATGATGGCCAAGGTTCCTTATGCAACAGCAGTTGGGAGTCTTATGTATGCTATGATAGCTACTAGACCAGACATTGCATTTGCAATGGGAGTTGTTAGCCGGTATAAGGCTAATCTAGGAAAGAGGCATTGGGAGGCAGTTAAGTGCATCATGAGGTACATGAAGGGTACCAAGGAGATGTGCATCTGCTTTGGTAGAGGAGACATGCGTGTACTTGGGTACACAGATTCAGACTATGCACGGCATGTGGATAGTAGGAGATCCACTTCTGGTTATGTGTTCACCTTTGCTGGTGGTGCAGTGTCGTGGATGTCTCGCGCACAGAAGTGTGTTGCTTTGTCTACCACAGAGGTTGAGTATGTTGCAGCCACAGAGGGTTGCAAGGAGGCTATATGGCTTGATCGGCTAGTGGGAGATTTGGGGATTCATACAGGTGTATCGACATTGCATAGTGATTCCATGAGTGCTATTTAGCTAGCACGGAATCCGGTCTTTCATGCAAAGACCAAACACATTGAGGTTAGGTACCATTTCATCAGGGAGGTACTTGAGGACAAGTGCATAGATCTTGTCAAGGTTCATACAGACGATAACTCTGCAGATATGCTAACGAAGAGTCTACCTAGTCAATGGTTTGAGTATTGTCGTGTATTGATGGGCATTGGATAGTATGCTCACTGGTTGTTCTCCCTTAAAGGCACATTGTCCTTTAAGTGGGAGGTTGTGGGGGTTAAAGGTCACTGTGCCTTTACCTCAGTTATGTACAATACTCAAACACATATATAAATGAATGAAAAAGAAGATTAGGGTGTTCTGCACCCACCAAAACTTGTGTGGCTCTATGTTTCTCTCTCTCCCTCTTCCATTCTTGCTTCCATTGAGAGCACTCTCAGATTTCATGGATTGTTCAAGACCTTCCAAAAGAAATAGTCTGCATACCAACATGCTAGAAGAGAGAACGGACGTCCACGATGTCCATAATACTAGCCTAGACATTCAAGAGTGAAGTATGATCCATGCTATTGTTACAAGCTATGTATGGGAAAGTGATGTCATTTTGCTTAGATTAGATGATAGTGGACTCTAAGTTATGTAAAACTTGGCACTAAATATCATATCCATATAGTCCATTCACTCAAGATATGTAAAACTTGGCACTAAAGCTCATATCCCTATAGTCCATTCACTCATCATGCATGAGAGGAGTATATACACTAGCGATGCACTGGTAATGGCATTTCAAGAACCCACGTTTTGATGTAGTTTTTCTACAAACACTGCCCTTACATCATCTAAGGCTATCACACTTGCCATACACTACAGCTCATATCCCTATAGTCATTCATTCATCATGCATGAGAGGAGTATATGCACTAGGGATGCACTGATAATGGCATTTCAAGAAACCTCATTTTGATATAGTATTTCTACAAACATTGCCCTTACATCGTCTAAGGCTCCCACACTTGTCATACACATTGATAAGGGCATTTATCACAGCAATATCTGACTCAACAATAGAGGCTTGAATCATTGGAATCTGTTCTAGGGCTGCCACACTCACAGATGCATCCACATCACAAATGAAGATGATCTTGTGTAGCTCAAAGCTTTTGACCTGCATTTTCCCCAACGCTTGCAAAGCCTCTTTTCTATGGACCCACATCTTGCTGCCTTACATCGTCTAAGGCTATCACACTTGCCATACACTACAGCTCGTATCCCTATAGTCCATTCATTCTTCATGCATGAGAGGAGTATGTGCACTAGGGATGCACTGATAATGGCATTTCAAGAAACCTCATTTTGATGTAGTATTTCTACAAACACTACCCTTACATCGTCTAAGGCTCCCACACTTGTCATACACATTGATAAGGGAGTTTCTCACAGTAATATCTAACTCAACAATAGAGATTTGAATCATTGGAATCTGTTCTAGGACTGCCACACTCACAAATGCATCCACATCACAAATAAAGATGATCTTGTATAGCTAGAAGCTTTTGACCGCATTTTCCCCAACGGTTGCAAAGCCTCTTTTCTATGGACCCACATCCTGCTGTAGCATCTTTGTAAAAACAGACCTTGCATCGTCCAGACTCCTGCACTTGCCATAATCTTCCAGCGCCTCTCATAGTAGACACTAGAATCTTTCGTTGGGGCTGGTCTTGCGTTGCCTCTCACTAGGAAGACAAAATCTTCCACCGCCCCTCACAATGGTGTCCTGCACTTGCCATAATCTTCCAGCGCCTCTCACAATAGACACTAGAATCTTCCGTTGGGGCTGGTCTTGCGCTGCCTCTCACCAGGAAGACAAAATCTTCCACCGCCTCTCACAATGGTGTCTAGAATCCTCCGCCCCAACTATAAAAACCTGAGGCAGAGTAGAGGCCTAAGCAGTAGAGTAGAGGCAGCACGCTAGAGAGATGGAACCCAGAGAGGACATGAGTAGGGCAGGAGGTGAGCGAGGGCACAAAGATATCACAACAAGAGAGCACATCTGTATCAAATTGTTGCACAAGGAACATAGCTTCTAGACCATTGTAAAAGAACACAACCATGCAAAGATGCGAGCCTCCTATCAAATTACTGTCTAAGAATTCATATGAATAGAAAAGTTGCACAAACAATGTGATAGATTATCATGCCTTTGTCGAACCTGGAATACGAATAAATGTCTTCTCATACCACGTCTGTCTCCTGAAGATTACGATGCGATAGATTATGATGCCTCTATCAAACCTGGAATAGGAATAAAGGACTTCTCATGTCATGTTTGTGAACAAAGGATTATAGTGTTTAGGCATATGTATGCATGATTTTTAGTAGCCACTCGTAATTATTGGAAGGGAATTTCCTTTACTCCTACGATTTCTCTACGAGTTTGAATCCAAGATCTATAGAAGTCCAAATCAAGATTTAGATGGATGGAGACTAGTTAGAGTGAGATAAAATGCAAGACATGTATAGAGGACTCAGGAGACGTTTTGAACCGCAGAGGGGATATTTTGACGGTTAAGCATCTTCTTGTCATTCGCTAAAAATCAGATTTAATAATATAATTTTGAATTCTGGATTTACACGTGGCTCAACGAGACAATGCTACCTGCCTAACCACGACCATCTAAAACAAGGCACAAATTACCATTGACCTATGAATATCATGGTGACCTATGTGAGATGAAGAAACACCGATGCGAAAGTGAGATTAGGAGGTTGCATTTAGATTTACCCGGCGCACTAAATAACGGGAGATTCAACAACAAATCGATACCGCATTTCAGAAAGGCCGAGTCTCAGAGTAGAAACATTTCGAAAATTGCATCTGTATCATCTCAAAGACTACAGTCTTGGAAGCAGCATTTGGCATCCATACTGGGTGTTCGTCCAACATGACTGGATGTAAAAACCGGACTTAGCAGCTAGCTCTTGGATGTCCTCCGTAGTATATTTTCTGGAAAAGGACATCAGTACTCTCTCACCAGGTCTGCACAACAAACATGTACATGAATTTTACGTCCAAACAGTTCATTTAATATTTTATCACCCGACAAGACATCCGGTTGAGACAGCGCATTTGGATAAATTCTTTTCCGAACGAGAGATATTTTTGTATACAGACGATTCCACACGTCGAGTTTCATCCAATACCTGATGTAGACTTGATGTGTCTCAATTTGTAGTCCTTCAGAAAAGCACAGCCACATTTCTACACGCCGTAGCTGCCTATTCACCTCGACGCGGTAGCTCCACGAGTCCTCCTCGTCGTGCGTTGCAATATGATCCAGCAGATTAAGGACAGTCCGCATTCCATGCTTTGCAAAGCGTACACCCACATCGTGATAATATGCTCTTTGGAGTATACTCTCGTCTTTCCACATATCTTATAAGGGAGCAAAAAACCACGGATTAAGATTCGGTCTCCGTGGACATCGTCGTTCAATACACAAAAACCATTTAGACAGATTTATACACCTGTGCAGAGGAAAAGTTGACACCGTGTACCCACAGTGTCGAGAACCTCTTTCAGGAAAGAAACAGCTTCAGCATCGGTAAAGCAACCAACGCTGCTTCCAAGCCACAATATACAGAGCATCTCGTATGGGAATTTCTGTCTGACTTCTTTGAGTGCTTCTAAATAATCACCATGCACAAGATGGATACATTTGGAACTCAGCCCGCTGACTTGTTCAAGCAAGTTTGCCGAAGCCTTCTTTAGAGCACTTTCAGACACGTCTATGCCAACATATTGACACCTGTAACACATCCAAAGTCAAGCAAAATTCATGAAGTATAAATATTAATATAAATAGAGCGGCTTGTGTGATATAATATATGGACTTCCATTATATCAATGCAGCGAATGTAGTGTAAAATTTGATCATGGTATCGTGATTTGCCGGATGCACAATATTTATAAGAATTGTGTGCAGAGGGTGGGAAACATAGAGAAAACTAACCTTCCATAACGAGTTTGGAGGGCATTGATCAGGTAGACGGTTTTAGTGGCAGTCCCACATCCCAACTCAACAACAAGGCTTCCTTGAGGAACGGTGGCAGCAATACTTTCTGCATTCTGGATGAAGAGCTTAGCTTCCGCAGCGTAGGGGTAGTACTGTTCAAGTGCACTTATCTCCTCGTATATCTCAGACCCTTGCCCATCGTAAAGCAAAGAAAAAGGAATCTGTTTGGGGCTTTTCTGCAAACCGTCCAGCACGTCTTGAGTGGCATTGCGCGATGCTGCCATGCTAATGAGACAATCTGAAGATGGATCTCCTGAAATTTGTGTCCGTTTATGAGAGACCACCGCACGATTCAAGAGCTTGGCGATCTTTGTTCCCGCTAAATCAAGGGAAGCAGCTGATTGGAAGGAAGAGGAGAATCAGATGAAGATTGTCATTGGAAGAAATGTTAAATGAGCTCGTGAGTTCATTGACTAGGCAAGCAAAGTTTTTAATAGGTGCAATAAAACACGCAACCCATGCCACTGAAACACAAGGGTCACGTTAAGAAGCTTGCACCTTTAGATGTACTTACTCAATGAAATTATGAACACATTTTATATTTGTTCCAATGACAATGAGCCACGCACCTTCCCACCATGTGCTAAAAGTCAAAAGAACTAGAGCTAGGCTAAGTGGGAGAGGACATTTCATGAGTTTAACACGTGGGAAAAATTGACACATGTCATCACTCCATGCTTTCCAATCCCTGAAAAAGGGATCAAGGGTCTAGGGGCAATGGTCTAGGATGGGAGAAAAGTGGCTAATCAGGGGCTATTCCCATCCTAAAACCATACTAGACCGCTTAGATGACAAATAGATTCCCATCCTAAACCCATGCTAGGCCGATCCATGTGCTAAGGCGTTACACTTGGCTTGGGATTGGAATATGTTTTAATGGATGCATTAAAAAACTTGCATATCAAAAAAACTAAAAAGCCATTCAACACAATGCCTTATCTTACACTTGGCCCCAATTTGGCTTATAATTCGAGATTTCCCCCACACATCTTCCATATTCTAAAAATCATAATGTAACTACGCATATTATAGAACTTAAAAAGAAGTTAGTTCCATCCATGTTGGTGCTAATATGGATAAATTTGACAAGGTAAAAGGCATAAATATGTGTGTGCGCTTGTATGTGTGGCAATAGTATAATAAAATATGGTGTGCATAGGGCCCAGGGTTGAGGTGGCAGGGCATGACCATGTGCCACCCTTCCATGTAAGAGGACCCATAAGGTGTGTTGTACATAATCCATGGTAGTAATATTATAAAATGTTAAGGTGTCATGGTTCCTCCATGTGCCACCTCTCCACCTAGGCGGTCCCATGCCTGCATTTAGTGAGACATGGCCCAAGGACCATGGGAGAAGCAATATAAAATAGGTGATGGATATTATATTTGATTATTCCCTCCATGTAGGCCTATGTGGGGGGGGTGTAGATAGTCCAAGAATGCAACTTAAATAATGGGAAAAGTAGGATGAGGTGGCAAGACTCCTTGTGCCAACCCTCCACTTGTCCTCCTAGATGTTTAAACGTATTATAAAATTGGGAAGAGACCAAGGGAGTATCTTAGACTTGGGATTTGGGGTTTGATTTATGTGGAAAAATGAGGCAAAGGGTTGTCGCACATAATTGAGAGTGTGTACCCACCTAGCCCACATCGGAGATTCCTCCACACACACCATGCATGTGGGAGGATGCATTTATTGGGAGAGACCCCCTCTCTTGGCTATAAAAGGAGGGGGCTATTCCTTGATGGGACACGCTCATTCTTGTAACGACACCTAGCTAGTACTTTGATTTCCCCCCCCCCCATCCTTCCTTTCAAATAAAGCATGACTCTCTTCCCTTGATGTCTTCATCTCTACATTCCACCTCCCATCATGTACATGCTCCTCTTCCCCCTCTCCGTTCCCCCTTGTGCCATAGTCCCCCTCTTCATTCCCACCCCTCTTAATCCCTTTTCCCCACCCATGTTAACGCTTCTCCCTCCCCGCTGCAAATGGTAAGGCAGTTTCAAATTTCATATTCGAACGTATCTGCACAAGGTTTGGGACACCCATGGAAATTGTCTCTGACCATGGGAGTCCATTCTTAAATGAGGCAGTGGAGTTACTCATGGATCGCATGGGTATTGATCATTACACTTCTAGCATCTATTATCCAGCATCCATGGGTCAAACAGAGCGGACCAATGGCCTTCTTTGTAAAACCATGGGAAAAATGGCCACAGGAAACAGGAGCCAGTGGGATCAGAAGGTCACAGAAGCCGTATGGGCTTACAACATCACTCATAAAACATCTACAGGTCACACTCCTTTTGAGTTGGTATATGGTACTGAGGCCGTTTTACCACTAGAGATAGAGATTCCAGCTTTGAGATTGGCACAAGAATAGAGGATGACAGAAGATGAACATGTAGAGGCCCGATTGGTGCAACTTGAGAAGCTAGATGAAACCCGACGCCTTGCCCTACATCAAACAGAGATCCAAAAGAATCGACAAAAGCCCCACTTGGATGCTAAGATTCGCAAGGGATGGGAAAGACATTTTGCTGAGGGGGATGTTGTGCTATGCTTTGAAAATAGATTGGACCACCCAATGGATAAGAAGTTTCTGCCACTGTGGAACAGTCCATACAAAGTCATCAAGGAATGTAGAAATGGGTATGTACAAGTTCAGGAGCTGCATGAACCATATGGCAAGAAGGTGATCAACAAGCGTTACCTCAAGCCTTTCTTTGTGCATGATGGACCCAGGCATGCAAATGCTGTGCATTCCCTGCCTGGGGGGGGAACTATTATGGATAAATTTATCTAAGGAAAAAGGCATTAATATGTGTGTGTGTTTGTATGTGTGGCAATAGTATAATAAAATATGGTGTGCATAGGGCCCAGGGTTGAGGTGGTAGGGCATGACCATGTGCCACCCTTCCATGTAAGAGGACCCATAAGGTGTGATGTACATAATCCATGGTAGTAATATAATAAAATGTAAGGTGGCATGGCTCCTCCATGTGCCACCCCTCCACCTAGGCTGCATTTAGTGAGATATGGCTCAAAGTCCATGGGAGAAGTAATATAAAATAGGTGGAGATGGATATTATATTGGGTAGTTCCCTCCATATAGGATAGGCTCATATGGGGGAGGTATAGAAGTTCCAAGAGAGCAAGTTAAATAATGGGAAAAGTAGGATGAGGTGGCAATATTCCTTATGCCAACCCTCCACTTGTCCTCCTAGAGGTTTGAACGTATTATAAAATTGGGAGAGACCAAGGGAGTATCATAGACTTGAGATATGGGGCTTGATTTATGTGGAAAAATGAGGCAAAGGGTTGTCGCACACAATTGAGAGTGCGTAACCGCCTAGCCCACATGGGAGGCTTTTCCACACACATCATACATGTGGGAGGATGCATTTATTGGGAGAGAGCCCCTCTCTTGGTTATAAAATGAGGGGGCTATTCCTTGATCAGACACACTCATTCTTGTAAAGTCATCTAGCTAGTACTTTGATTTCCCCCCTTCCCTTCCTTTCAAATAAAGCATGGTCCTCTTCCCTTGATGTCTCCATCTTTACATTCCTCCTCCCATTGTGTACATGCTTCTCTTCCCCCTCTCCCTTTCCCCTTGTGCCATAGTCTCCCTCTTCATTCCCTCCCCTTCCAATCCCATTTCCCCTCCCATGATAACGTTTCGCCCTCACGTTCTCCTTTCCTCTATGGCCCTTGAGCATTGCCATGCTTAGTGTCTAGCCTCTTGTCCTGATTTCTTTTCCGACAAACACTACTCACATCTCAGGTTCTTTGTTCTCTTCCTACCTCAGTACTTCTCTTTAATTTATCGTGCCCAATGGCAGAAGGGAGTCACATGAAGCAATCTTGGTGAAAAAAGTTTGACGAAACTTCTAGAAAAAAATTACATCTACCCAATAGGTAGCAAGATCTAAGAGACATAAGAGCACCTTCTTGGAGTATAGCTACTGCGACAACCGTGGGGGTCAAGCAAACAATAGTAACAAGGAATGGCTCCCAATAACATACAACAAACAATAAGCAAACAAAAAATGTGGTCAAGTGAATAGGGTATGGCAATAGTTGCAGGTGAAACGGACCCACTACCCATGAAGTTGAATCTTATAACAGCTTGCCATAATCCTATAACTACCTTTTAAAATATAGTTGATATTTAACATTTGATTTTTTATTTGCGTTGTGCTGAGAAAACGTACTAAGGCATATTATCTCAGAATACGCTGTCTATTCTCTCATTCATGTTATCCTAAAAACCTTCACTGAGCTTACAAATGTCCTAGAAGAAACCATGATTTTGACATAACTTTGATTTTGCACACTCTTATAGATGTCCCACTTATACGCACCTACAACTACTATATGTGAGTCTTATCTTTGCTTTCTCTTCAAGAACTAATTATGTGTTACACAATACTCAAGCAGATTCCACAACTCAATAACGGTCCAAATCTTAACTTAATGAGTATGTATAAACGTTATTGACTTCTCAATTATGCCTTGGACCAAATGTAATGGCAATGTGGAGTGCTATTATCTCTTTGTAGAAGTGCACTATTAACTAGAAAAAAAATCAATGTATGAGGCTTGACGCAAGGCATGGCGACACTCGAGGGCTATAGAGGAAAAGGAAACGTGAGGGGAGAAGCATTAACATGGGTGGGGAAAAGGGATTAAGAGGGGTGGGAATGAAGAGGGGGACTATAGCACAAGGGGAAAGGGAGAGGGGGAAGAGGAGCATGTACATGATGAGATGAAGACATCAAGGGAAGAGAGTCATGCTTTATTTGAAAGGAAGGATGGGGGGGGGGAATCAAAGTACTAGCTAGGTGTCATTACAAGAAAGAGTGTGTCCCATCAAGGAATAGACCCCTCCTTTTATAGCCAAGAGAGGGGGTCTCTCCCAATAAATGCATCCTCCGACATGCATGGTGTGTGTGGAGGAATCTCCGATGTGGGCTAGGTGGGTACACACTCTTAATTGTGTGTGACAACCCTTTGCCTCATTTTTCCACATAAATCAAACACCAAATCCCAAGTCTAAGATACTCCCTTGGTCTTCCCAATTTTATAATACGTTCAAACATCTAGGAGGACAAGTGGAGGGTTGGCACAAGGAGTCTTGCCACCTCATCCTACTCTCCCCATTATTTAACTTGCATTCTTGGACTATCTACACCCCCCCACATAGGCCTATCCTACATGGAGGGAATAAGAGGGGAATAATCAAATATAATATCCATCACCTATTTTATATTGCTTCTCCCATGGTCCTTGGGCCATGTCTCATTAAATGCAGGCATGGAAACGCCTAGGTGGAGAGGTGGCACATGGAGGAACCATGACACCTTAACATTTTATAATATCACTACCATGGATTATGTACATCACACCTTATGGGTCCTCTTACATGGAAGGGTGGCACATGGTCATGCCCTACCACCTCAACCCTGGGCCCTATGCACACCATATTTTATTATACTATTGCCACACATACAAACACACACACATATTAATGCCTTTTTCCTTAGATAAATTTATCCATAATAGTTCCCCCCCCAGGCAGGGAATGCACAGCATTTGCATGCCTGGGTCCATCATGCACAAAGAAAGGCTTGAGGTAACGCGTGTTGATCACCTTCTTGCCATATGGTTCATGCAGCTCCTGAACTTGTACAGACCCATTTCTACATTCCTTGATGACTTTGTATGGACTGTTCCACAGTGGCAGAAACTTCTTATCCATTGGGTGGTCCAATCTATTTTCAAAGCATAGCACAACATCCCCCTCAGCAAAATGTCTTTCCCATCCCTTGCGAATCTTAGCATCCAAGCGGGCCTTTTGTCGATTCTTTTGGATCTCTTTTTGATGTAGGGCAAGGCGTCGGGTTTCATCTAGCTTCTCAAGTTGCACCAATCAGGCCTCTACATGTTCATCTTCTGTCATCCTCTATTCTTGTGCCAATCTCAAAGCTGGAATCTCTATCTCTAGTGGTAAAACGGCCTCAGTACCATATACCAACTCAAAAGGAGTGTGACCTGTAGATGTTTTATGAGTGATGTTGTAAGCCCATACGGCTTCTGTGACCTTCTGATCCCACTGGCTCCTGTTTCCTGTGGCCATTTTTCCCATGGTTTTACAAAGAAGGCCATTGGTCTGCTCTGTTTGACCCATGGATGCTGGATAATAGATGCTAGAAGTGTGATGATTAATACCCATGCGATCCATGAGTAACTCCACTGCCTCATTTAAGAATGGACTCCCATGGTCAGAGACAATTTCCATGGGTATCCCAAACCTTGTGCAGATACGTTCGAATATGAAATTTGAAACTGCCTTACCATTTGCAGCGGGGAGGGCGATAGCTTCAGCCCACCTAGTGACATATTGAGTGGCTACCAAAAGATACTTCTTTTTGTGAGCGGTTATGGGCAAGGGCCCGACAAAATCTATTCTCCACTTTTGAAACAGATGGATGGACCTCACTGGGTGATGTTGCCTAGGATGCAAATCCTTCCTACCAAAGAATTGGCATGGTTCACAGGTTTTGCACTACAAAGTGACATCCTTGAACAAGGTCGGCCAATAGTATCCAGCATGTAAAATCTTCTTAGCTGTATAGTCACTGGCATAGTGGCATCCACAAAATCCATCATGATATGCTTCAATACCTTAGGCACTTCATTTGCATCAATGGCCCATCTTAGTACCCCATCCATGCCTTGACAGTACAACACCCCATCAAGGAGGGTGTAGCGCCTACTATCTCTGCGGATCTTCTTTCTCTCATAGCTAGTATTTTCTGGAGGAAAGGAGAAAGCAGTCAGAAACCTGTAGATACCACCATACCATGGATCCCCAACTTCTATTCTGCTACAAGGGTTACATTCAGGCACTCCTCTAAATCAATCAAAGCATTCTTCAAGTTGAAACAACCCCCTTTTACAATTTTGAAAGAAAAATCATATTCTTGTAGAACTGCCAACCATTTGGCCAACCGGCCCATGGGATTTGGTGATTGAAGAACCTACTTTGCAAGACCAGTGCTAATGAGTATAATGAAGGACATTCCAGCCACATAATGCTTAAATTTCTCAATGCAGAATACCAAAGACAAGGCATGCTTGTCAGCCTCTAAATAGCGTCGCTCAGTGTCGAGCAATTGTCGAGAAGCAAATCGAACGGGATACATGAACCGATCCTCCCCTTACTGGAGAAGAATACCTGCCAGAGTGTGCTCACCAAACCCAGGATTGATATAGAATGTCTTTGACCAATCTGGATTGCATAGAATGGGTTCTAAAGCCAGAGCATTCTTGATTTGTGCAGACCCATGATCACAATCCTCATCCTAAGAGAAATCAACCCCATCTTTTAATAGCATAGTCATGGTCGTGTCAAAGGAGCATATTGATCAATGAAGCAGTGATAGTATCCTGCTAGATTGACAAATGAGCATACCTGACGTTTGGTTGTTGGCAGAGAGAGCTTAAGGATGGCTTCTACCTTCTTGGGGTCAGGCTTGACACCCTCAGATGAGACAATATGTCCAAGTAACCTCCCTTGAGTGGCTCCAATGGTGCATTTCTCTGGGTTGAGACTGCCATTCGCATAGTTGACCCTTTGGAAGGCCAACATAACCTTCATGACGTGCTCCTTATGTGACGAGAATATACAAAAATCATCTAAAAACACCTCCAAGAAATCCCCCAAATAAGGAGCAAACACCATTTGCATAAATCTTTGAAAGGTAGCAGGAGCATTGGTGAGGCCAAATGGCATTACTTTGAATGCACATGTGCCCCAGGGTGTGGCAAATGTGGTTTTAAGCACATCTTCTTCGGCAATTCTGATTTGATAAAACCCAGAGTAACCATCACAGAAAGTATACATCTCATGACCACTTACCTTCTTAAGAATGAGGTCTTGAAAGGGAAGAGGATGATGGTCCCTCTTGGTGGCTGCATTGAGTTTCTTATAGTCGATGTAGAACCGCCACTTGTTTTCCTTTGGGGTGACTACCACTGGTGAAACCCATTCAGTATTGTGAACCGGAACAATAAACCCAGCTTCTATCTGCAACTCGGAGAGCAAAGCATCAGTCTGCAGGGGCCCTAATCTGCGATACTTCTGAGCCGCAGGCTTCGCATCAGGCTTCAGCTCTATCTTGTGCTCTATGGCAGTCACATGGTGAAGGTGGTGGTAGCTAGTTGTAAAGAGGTCAGGGAAATCTTTGAACATTTCCAGGAACTCGTCTTTCTCAATTGGAGTGAGGTTTGGGGAAAGCATAGATTCAAGCTATTGAGGACTAGCTGTTACCTTTTCCATAGGTGGCGGGGTCAGAGACACCCCTATCATGTAAACTTCCTCCTCTGAGAATTCCTCCCCCCTGTCTGATTCTTCTATTGATTCAGACACCCAGGATGAGAGACTATCACTATCTTGCCCCTCTTCTTCTTCTAGTTCCGTGGAACCGGGTTGCACTGGGATCTTCTCCTTAGAAGCACCAAAAGACATGTGTCCTGTCTTCCAATAGCTGATTGCATCAGTCTTTCTCAACCATGGTGTCCCGAGTATGGCTGGGTAACTCCTGCCTGTATCTTCAATGTCCACTACATATAAATTGACGGTGGTGGTCAACCCATTGACAGTGATGGGCAAATCCTCAATGACTTCCAGGGTGGTGAGTCGTCAACCATATGCTACCTTGATTCGAGTGGAGGAACGCCTTGTACATTTCAAATTCAATTTCTTCATGATTCGGGGCACCATGATATTACATGTAGCTCCCCCATCAACACACACATTTTTGACACGGCAATTATCTATAATGACGTCGACTATATGTGGGTGCCGATCAATTTCTTCAGAGATAGAAGATACCTCTCTTACCTTTCCCTTTTTCTTGTTCCTCCTTGTTGAGAGCCCTTGCTGTAGCTCACGTCTCACCTTAGGGCTTAATGCTATTAGTTGAGGGAGCGTGATGCTCAAAGAATGATGAGCAAGGTCCTGAATGACCGAATAGTCTTCTTGCCCCGAGCCGATGGGAAAATCCGAGGGCAACCACTTACTCCTATGGGATCTTTTAGTCTTCTCTGTTGGTGGGTCTGCCATTTCAGCATCTGAGGGCTCTGAGAAGGACACCTTCTTCCTGGGGTGGCCCGATCCACGGTTTGGAGAGGGGTCCGAGGTGGTATGACTTCTTTTCCCAAGGTCAAGGATCTCTATGTCAAAATCCTCAGTGCCTGATTCACTTAGAAGATTCACCCTTGGAATATTGGGACATTCCGTGCAATAATGACCCTTCTGGTGGTATTCATAGCATACAACATTAGCACGGTCTCTTGGAGGGCAGTTGGCTTGATTTCTGATGCCCACCATCTTAAGCCGAAGATCATTCAGGGCCTTGGCTAGGTCATTGACTCCAGGTTCTGTTGCAAAGGGGGCCTCTTTAGCTGGAGGGGCTGAGGGAGTAGAAAGGAGGGGGGCTCGTGGGCAAGGCTGGGGAAATCTTTGAGGCGGAGGGTGAGAATATACACCTTGTTATGGGTAAGCATCTAAGGGAGGACCATACATTTGAGGTGGAGGCGGTGGATACATCCCTGATGAGGGGTGGGGGTATGCCGCTGAGTTAGACCCCTAGGTTGTTGTTGCAAGAATTGAGGGGGTTGTGGAGGGACAATCATCTTCTTTGAAGCGGGGTCAGGCTGAACTTTATCAAACTTTTGAGCAGTCTCATGTGCTAGCACCATAGTTTTTGGATTCTCCCATTTAAGCTTGAGGCAGAATTCGTCACTTGCTCCTGCTACAAGGTAGCCCAACACATGCTGAGTCATTCCAGCTCAAAATCTGGCATTGTCCTCCTGTGTGGCAACTAAACGGCGGTCCACGAGCACGGCTGCTCGATCCACATATCGATGCGCCATCTCACCTTCTGACTACTTCAAGTTTGCCACCTAGAGGTACACATTCTCCGGCTCCTCTTCTTTGCTAAGATACTCAATCGTCGCTGCTGTCAACCTTGGCCAGCTTTGGCGAACGTCATCACCCTGCTTCTCATACCACACTTGAGCCAAGCCCTCTAGAAATGTGGGAAGAACCAACAACCATCTATCTTCAGTAAGAAAGTTGAGAGAAACACAACGACACTTGAAGGCCACAAGATACTCATTTGGATTTTCTTCCACCCATCCACAAAACATGGGAATGTCAGCCATGCTTGGAAGATGGAAAAGAGAGAGGCAAGACGAGGCTTATCTATGGACAAACAATAGAAAGAGGAAGCTTGAACTGAAAATCGGGTGAAGATACATCCACAAAGCACACATAGGCAGGGTAGGGTGTGACTGGTGTATTGTGAAATACCACACGGGAAGAATCTTTAGCATAGAATAGCACATAGACAATCTTAAGAGGACCAACCCTCATGATATCACATCCATCTTTACAAGCGAGGGTTAGAGACATGACTCTACATGAGGTTGTTCATCAAGGCAAACAAGAATGCCATGACAAATGTCAATAGTTGGAGAGCTTGCACATCACCTTCAGCTTCTTCCAGTTCTTGTAGTTGCCATGCTATTTCTTCAAGGGGTGTGTGGTCTGGCATCCTTCTTTTGAGCAATGTCCTTGAGGACCTTTCTGATGATCTTCCAAAGTCGGTGAACTCGTATCAAGTATGCTCAACACTTAGTTTCATGATGAGCATAACCTTTGCATTCCTTACAAATGATCACCCTCCTTCGTGGCTTGCAGCTTTGTTGGGGTGGTGCTTCCACTCGCGTCATGCGTGATTGAAGTACAAGCTTCACGTGCCAAGAAATCAGCAACTAGATTTTGAGCTCGAGGGATATGCTGAATTTTTACCTCTTCAAATTGGTTGCAAAGTTCCAATGCTTGTTGATGTTGTGGAACTAAGCCTTTGCTCCGCACCTTCTGCCTTCCACTAACTTGTTCACACACTGGTTGAGAATCTCCTTGCACTTCAAGTTGCTTGACGTGATGTTCTTGTGCCTTTTGTAGCCCAAAAATGAGCGCTGAGTACTCAGCTTGATTGCAAGTACTTGCAGGTGAAGACTTGCTATAACAATACTCCTCACCACCTGGTGAAGTGAGCTTCACACCCATGCTAGTAGCCTTGGTCGAAGGTTTGTGAGCTCCATCAAATTGAAGGATCCAAGATGTCATCACACCAAGACTAAAATTCAGACATCCCAATTTTCTCGGTAGTCCAGGATAGGTAGAAGGAGAGGGTGGGGAGAATTCAACACTTGAGCCAAACGTTCAGCACCAAATAAACTTGTAATCCTTTGTTGATAGTTTATCTTTAGACAAAAAAGAATTACAACTTGAAGCTCGAAATGAGGCACAAAAGGTTGATTAGGTACAAATGGATTCGTTGGTCAAAACATTACCAACCATAGCCGAGGCCTAGAAGCGAATTGGCATCAAGCATACAAGAAACAAGAAAATGATTGTATGTGATATACACTAGAATTGATATCTACTGTTGTACAAGTGAGCACTTTGTATCTCATCTTGTTCTTGAAATAGTAATTTTTGGCAAAATCTATGACAGAGACAATAGTATCATGGGGAAAATTGGCAAGGCATTCCTTATCTTGCCAACTGGCCATGAAATTGTGAAGCATGTATTTTGGGATGGATTGACCCAAGTGATCTACAAGATCCCTCAGCTAAGTGCTCTTATACGATAGTAGCCATCTCTTTTTCTTTAATCCTTCAACATTAACATGTTTAAATCTCCTCCACTTTAGAGCAGCAGGGTTGTCCTCCCTCATTTCATTTGGTTAGACTCTTCTTTATATTACAATCCATGCATGAATTCAATGTAGTGCCATTCAGAGTCTCCCTCTAGATAGACTACTGGCTCTAATAGAGACCTTAAGCTACAAAGCTTGGTCTCCCTTGCAACACATGATGAAGATCTTGGTGGCATATAGGCTGCATGGCTTGATGTTGCTGCCTCGAGTGCTCCCACCAAATGTGAGACCATAGCTCATGTTCTTTGCTCCAATGGCAATGATTGAATGCATGCATTACAACCACTTCCTGTTTCTGCTCTTCAAGGAGCGTTCTTTCTTCTCGTTATTTCTCCCTCTATAAATGTTGGAAAAGTGCCTTCCATTTCCATTTTGAAAACTTGCCATTTCTTTGAACCTTGCCCCACAATGTATTTCTTGTGCCTTGACCAACCTTTTCAGATTTCGTTTCTAGTAGCCTCTATCTAGTTCTCTTGCAAGCCATGACGAGCTATATTTTTTCATTGATGCCGTGAAGATGATTAGGGAATTGCCATCAAAATAGAGACCAGCTAGCTTGTGAGGCGAGCAAATAATAAAAGGTGACTTACCCTAGTAAAGAAGATAATGCCAAACCAAAATAACGAGGTCATGTCAAGATGACTCTTCATAAGGCTGGTTGCAAGGTGGCAGGAGGAGGATGCACTTTAATATTTGAAGATTTGCAGGGTGGAGGAGAAGAATGCACTTTAATATTTGAAGAAAAAATTCAAAAGTGCACGAAAATGGTGAAAGTTTTAGACCCACTATGATTTTCCCCCTTCGGTGATACACATTCGCAAAATTGGATCTACTAGTTTCCCTCAAGCAAGTGCAATGTGGCCCAAATTGCTTCAAAATACAAATAGGCCAAAGGGAATGGTATCGAGTTTGATGCTATATATTATGAAATGCAATGACCTTTGACATGCTTATGAGCCACAAGAGCAAGCAAGTGCATGGAAAAAGAACCAATACAAAATTGTAAATAGTGTTGGATTGATTAAAAGATATTTCCATATGCACAAATTGCACATTTTCAAATTCTTCCATTCCAGGGTGAATATAGATACACCAACTATCAATGATTTAAGACCACCATATAGTAGTTTGGATTCCTAGTTTTTAATCCATTTTTGGTTTTCAACAAATCAAAAAAAAGTTATGGAGTGTGCCATTTAATGGGTGTGGAGAAAATTAGTACAACATTGGAGGCCCCTTAAAACCATACCTAAGGTTCTTAATTAGGTTTGTTCTTGGGTTGAGGAGAAGCTCACATAGTGTACTTTTAAATGATTACTTTGTTGCATGTATGTGCAAAAAAAACCTTTGATGTTTTTGAATTAATTGTTATATCCTACACTCTTCAGGATACATGCTTTGCATGCAATATAGCACTTGTAATACTTTAATGGTCTCATTCCATGTCTTTATTCCATAATTTTTTTAGTCTCATCTTTAAGATTGGAACGTTCACTACAACTTGAAAACAAAGTTGCGAATTTTGTTGAGCAATGCATAAGTTATGGGTCAGGCAAGATACCTATATAAAAAAATGCCCTGAAAGTCACAAAAAATGGCTACACCCAAGCAAACATTGACCCTAAATATTAATTTATTATCATGGTTAACATCTATATTGCTTTGTCCCCCTCCCTATGTCAACATCTTTTCTACTAACCCTTGTGAGTATGGAGCTTAATGGAATTGATATAGAAAGATCCATTGCATTTTAGAGATCTTTTGCTAGCTTGGCTATTCAAAACATACAAGAAAGTTTTCATGACACCTATATTTTTGCTTGTTTTAAAGGTTTGGTACCTTTAAGCTGTCCTTATTGACATCTCAATTTTGAGAGTATGGACATTTTGAGAACATTTCCATTCAAAAGTTCACAAGCTAGTATCTTTTATAACCAAAATGTCTTAGTAGGCAATGGTGAAAAGTTTGATACATTCATTGATCAACGCACATCAAAATAAAAGAAAATACCAAAAGCTGAAGATAAAAAATCAACATAAATGGAAGAAATTGGGATTAATAAGTGATACATGGGTTCACATAAGGAATAACATAACAATGAGGGGAAAGTATCAGGACAAATTAAGATTAGATTGAGAAAACCCTACAAAATGCCACTTGAATAAATAGGAAGATTCAAAGTACGAGGCAACCTAATTCCCTTTTCTTAAATGAATTAAGTTGCACAAGAGGAACTATGGCAATTGCTCAAAGGGTTTCTTTAAGAGTTTATATGAAAAATATCATCTCTTTTTTTTATAGGAGTGAACCCAGTTAGAAACCTCAAAAATACTATAGAATGCATTATGATGATGGAATGGACACATGCATTAATATCATTGTCCTCTAAAATACCTCTATTTTTTTTTAGTTTTAGCTTTGTCTCTTGGAATTTTTGGATTTGAACAATTTGAAGCTTGGACTCTATTGTCCAAAATTTGATAGAAGTTTTGGCTATTTGCAATCTTTAGATTGTTCAAATTTAGAAATTGTAGGAGAAGGAGAACGTGAGGGTGAAATGTTATCATGGGAGGGGAGAAGGGATTAGAAGGGGAGGGAATAAAGAGGGAGACTATGGCACAAGGGGAAAGGGAGAGGGGGAAGAGAAGCATGTACATGATGGGAGGAGGAATGTAAAGATGGAGACATCAAGGGAAGAGGGCCATGCTTTATTTGAAAGGAAGGGAAGGGGGAAATCAAAGCACTAGGTGGCTTTACCAGAATGAGCGTGTCCATCAAGGAATAGCCCCCTCCTTTTATAGCCAAGAGAGAGGGTCTCTCCCAATAAATGCATCCTTCAACATGCATGGTGTGTGTGGAAGAGTCTCCCATGTGGGCTAGGCAGTTACGCACTCTCAATTGTGTGCGATAACGCTTGGCCACATTTTTCCACATATATCAACTCCCATATCCCAAGTCTATGATACTCCCTTGGTCTCTTCCCAATTTTATAATACATTCAAACATCAAAGAGGACAAGTGGAGGGTTGGCACAAGGAATCTTACCACCTCATCCTACTTTCCCCATTATTTAACTTGCACTCTTGGACATTCTATACCTCCCCCACATGGGCCTATCCTACATGGAGGGAATAACCCAATATAATATCCATCTCCACCTATTTTATATTACTTCTCCCATGGACTTTAGGCCATATCTCACTAAATGCAGGCATGGGACCGCCTAGGTGGAGGGGTGGCACATGGAGGAACCATGCCTCCTTACATTTTATAATATTACTACCATGGATTATGTACAACACACCTTATGGGTCCTCTTATGTGGAAGGGTGGCACATGGTCATGCCCTACCACCTCAACCCAGGGCCCTATGCACACCATATTTTATTATACTATCGCCACACATACAAGCACACACTCATATTTATGCCTTTTTACTTTGGTCAAATTTATCCATAACAGTTCCCCCCCCAGACAGGGAATGCACGACATTTCCATGCCTGGGTCCATCACGCACAAAGAAGGGCTTGAGGTAACGCTTGTTGATCACCTTCTTGCCATATGGCTCATGCAGCTCCTGAACTTGCACAGACCCATTGCTACGTTCCTTGATGACTTTGTATGGACCGGTCCACAATGGAAGGAACTTCTTATCCATTTGGTGGTCCAATCTTTTATCAAAGCATAGCACAACATCCCCCTCAGCAAAGTTTCTTTCCCATCCCTTGTGAATCTTAGCATCCAAGCGGGCCTTTTGTCGATTCTTTTGAATCTTTGTGAGATCTCTGTTTGATGTAGGGCAAGGCATCGAGTTTCATCTAGCTTCTCAAGTTGCACCAATCGGGCCTCCACATGTTTATCTTCTATCATCCTCTATTCTTGTGCCAATCTCAAAGCCGGAATCTCTATCTCTAGTGGTAAGACTACCTCAGTACCATACACCAACTCAAAAGGAATTGGCCTGTAGACGTTTTATGAGTGATGTTGTAAGCCCATATGGCTTTTGTGACCTTCTGATCCCACCGGCTCTTGTTCCGTGTAGCCATTTTTCCCATTGTTTTACAAAGGAGGCCATTGGTCAGCTCCTTTTGACCCATGGATGCTGGATAATAGATGCTAGAAGTGCGATGATCAATACCCATGCAATCCATGAGTAACTCCACTGCCTCATTTAAGAATGGACTCCCATTGTCAAATACTATTTCCATGGGTGTCCCAAACCTTGTGCAGATACATTCAAATATGAAATTTAAAACTGCCTTACCATTTGCTACGGGGAGGGCGATAGCTTTAGCCCACTTAGTGACATACTGAGTGGCTACCAAAAGATACTTCTTTTTGCGGGCAGTCACGGGCAGGGGCCCGAACAAATCTATTCCCCACTTCTGAAATGGATGGATGGACATCATTGTGTGATGTTGCCCAGCATGAAAATCCTTCCTACCAAAGAATTGGCATGGTTCACAAGTTTTGCAATGCATAGTGACATCCTTGAAATAGTACCCAGCATGTAAAATCTTCTTAGCTGTATAGTCATAGGCATAGTGGCCTCCACAAAATCCATCAAGATAATGCTTCAATACCTTAGCCACTTCATCTGCATCAATGGCCCATCTTAGTACCCCATCCATGCCTTGACGGTACAAGATCCCATCAAAGAGAGTGTAGCGCCTACTATCTCTTCGGATCTTCTTTCTCTCATAGCTAGTACTTTTCGGAGGAAAGGAGAAAGCAGTCAGAAACCTATAGATACCACCATACCATGGATCCCCAACTTCTATGGCTGCTACAAGGGTTACATCGAGGCACTCCTCTAAATCAATCAAAGCATTCTTCAAGTTGGAACAACCCCCTTTTACAATTTTGAAAGAAAAATCATATTCTTGTAGAACTAGCAACCATTTGGCCAACCGGCCCATGGAATTTGGTGATTGAAGAACCTACTTTGCAAGACCATTGCTATAGATTATAATGAAGGACTTTCCAACAACATAATGCTTAAATTTCTCAATGTAGAATACCAAAGACAAAGAATGCTTGTCAGCCTCAGAGTAGCATGGTTCAGTTTCGAGCAATTGTCAAGAAGCAAATCAAACGGGATATATGAACCGATCCTCCCCTTGCTGGAGAAGAATAGTCATGGGTCAAGGGGAGGATCATGACAATAGCTAGAGCACTCTTGATTTGTACAAACCCATGATCACAATCCTCATCCCAAGAGAAATCAACTCCATCTTTTAATAGCATAGTCATGGGTCGCATCAAAGCAGCATATTGATCAATGAAGCGACGATAGTATCCTGCTAGATTGACAAAAGAGCGTACCTGACGTTTGGTTGTTGGCGGGAGAGCTTGAGGATACCTTCTACCTTCTCGAGGTCAGGCTTGACACCCTTGGATGAGACAATATGTCCCAGTAACCTCCCTTGAGTGGCTCCAATGGTGCATTTCTTAGGGTTGAGACTGCCATTCGTATCATTGACCCTTTGGAAGGCCAACCTAACCTTCATGACATGCTCCTTACGTGACGAGAATATACAAAAATCATCTAAAAACACCTCTATGAAATCCCCCAAATAAGGAGCAAACACCATTTGAAAGGTAGCAAGAGCATTGGTGAGGCCAAATGGCATTACTTTGAATGCAAACGTCCCCCAAGGTGTGGTAAATGTGGTTTCGAGCACATCTTCTTCAGCAATTCTGATTTGATAGAACCTCGAGTAACCATCACAGAAAGTATACATCTCATGACCACTTACCTTCTCAAGAATGAGGTCTTGAAAGGGCAGAGGATGATGATCCCTGTTGGTGTTGCATTGAGTTTCTTAGAGTTGATGCAGACCCGCCACTTGTTGTTTTTCTTTGGGGTGACTACCACTGGTGAAACCCATTCAGTATTGTAAGCCGGAACAATAAACTAAACTTCTATAAGTTTTTGCAACTCTAAGCGCAAAGCATCAGTCTATAGGGGCCCTAATCTTTGATAATTCTTAGCCATAGGCTTTGCATCATGCTTCAGCTCTATCTTGTGCTCTATGGTAGTCACATGGCGAAGGTGGCAATTGCTAGTTGCGAAGAGGTCAGGGAAATCTTTGAACATTTCTAGGAACTTGTCTTTCTCACTTGGAGTGAAGTCTAGGGAAAGCATAGATTGAAGCTGTTGAGGATAGCTGTTACCTTTTTTACAGGTGGCGGGGTCGGAGACACCCCCATCATGTGAATTTCCTCCTCTGAGAATTCCTCCCCCTCATCTGATTCTTCCATTGATTTAGACACCGAGGATGAGACATTATCACTGTCTTGCTCCTCTTCTTCTTCTGGTTCCATGGCACCTGGTTGCACCAGGATCTTCTCCTTAGAAGCACCAAAAGACATGTGTCCTGTCTTCCAATAGCTGACTACATCACTCTTTCTCAACCATGGTCTCGCGAGTATGGCTGGGTAACTCCTGCCTGTATCTTCGATGTCCACTACATAGAAATTGATGGTGGTGGTCAACCCATTGAAAGTGATGGGCAAATCCTCAATGACTCCCAAGGTGGTGAGACATCGACCATCTGCTACCTTGATTTGAGTGGAGGAATGCCTTGTGCATTTCAAATTCAATTTCTTCATGATTCGGGGCACCATGATATTACATGCAGCTCCCCCATCAACACACATACTTTTGACACGGCAATTATCTATGATGACATCTACTGTATGTGGGTGCCGATCAATTTCTTTAGAGATAGAAGAGACCTCTCGTATCTTTCCCTTTTTCTTGCTCCTCCTTGTTGAGATCCCTTGCTACAGCTCACGTCTCACCTTAGGGCTTAATGCTATTAGTTGAGGGAGTGTGATGCTCAAAGACCAATGAGCAAGGTCCTAAACGACTGAATAGTCCTCTTGCCCCGAGCCGATGGGAAAATCTGAGGGTGACCACTTACTCCTGCGAAATCTTTTAGTCTTCTCTATTGGTGGGTCTACCATCTCAGCATTTGAGGGCTCTAAGAAGGAGACCTTCTTCTTGGGGTAGCCTGGTCCACAGTTTGGAGAGGGGTTCGAGGTGGTACGACTTCTCTTCCCAAGGTCAAGGACCTCTACATCAGAATCCTTAGAGCCTAATTCACTTAGAAGATTCACCCTTGGAATATTGGGACATTCGATGCGATAATGACCCTTTTGGTGGCACTCGTAGCATACAACATTGGCACGTTCTCTTGGAGGGCGATTGGCTTGATTTTTGAAGCCCACCATCTCGAGCCGAAGATCATTCAGGGCCTTGGCTAGGTCATTGACTCTAGGTTCTTTTGCAGGGGTTAAGGGAGTATAAAGGAGGGGGGCTCGCGGGCAAGGCTGGGGAAATCTTCCAGGCGGAGGGTGAGGATATACACCTTGTTGAGGGTAAGCATCTAAGGGAGGACCATACATTTGAGGTGGAGGCGGTGGATACATCCCTGATGGGGGGTGGGAGTATGCCCTTGGGGTGGAACCCCCAGGTTGTTGCCAGAGCGGAGGGGGTTGAGAAGGGATAATCATCTTCTTTGAAGCAGGGTCAGACTGAACTTTATCAAACTTTTGAGCAATCTCATGTGCTAGCGCCATAGTTTCTAGATTCTCCCATTTAATCTTGAGGCGGAATTCATCCCTTGCTCCTACTATAAGGTAGCCCAACACATGCTGAGTCATTCCAACTCGAAATCTGGCATTGTCCTGCGTGGCAAATAAATGGTCGAGGAGCACGGTTGCTCGATCCACATATCAACATGCCATCTCACCTTCTGATTGCTTCAAGTTTGCCACCTACAGATACACATTCTCTGGCTCCTCTTCTTTGCTGAAATACTCAATCATCGCTACTATCAACCTTGGCCAGCTTTGGTGAACATCTTCGGCCTGCTTCTCATACCACACTTGAGCCACAAACCCTCTAGAAATGTGGGAAGAACCAACAGCCATCTATCTTCAGTAAGAAAGTTGAGAGAAACACAACAGCGCTTGAAGGCCACAAGATACTCATTTGGATTTTCTTCAACCTGTCCACAGAACACGGGAATGTTAGCCATGCTTGAAAAATGGAAAAGAGAGAGTCGAAATGAGGCTTATCTATTGGCAAACAATGGAAAGAGGTAGCTTGAACTGAAAATCAGGTGAAGGTACATCCACCAAGCACACATAGGCTGGGTAGGGTGTGACTGGTGTATTGTGAAATACCACACGGGAAGAATCTTTAGCATAGAATAGCTCATAGAAAATCTTAAAAGGACCAACCCTCATGATATCACATCCATCTTTACAAGCGAGGGTTAGAGACACGGCGCTGCATGAGGTTGTTCATCAAGGCAAACAAGAATGCCATGACAAATGTCAATAGTTGGAGAGCTTGCACATCACCTTCAGCTTCTTCCAATTCTTGTAATCGCCATGCTATTTCTTCAAGGGGTGTGCGGTCTGGCATCCTTCTTTTGAGCAATGTCCTTGAGGACATTTATGATGATCTTTCGAAGTCGGTAAACTCGTATCAAATATGCCCAACACTTAGTTTCATGATGACCACAACCTTTGCATTCCTTACAAATGATCACCCTTCTTTGTGGCTTGCAGCTTTGTTGGGATGGTGCTTCCACTCACATCATGCGTGATTGAAATACAAGCTTCACGTGCCAAGAAATCAGCAACTAGATTTTGAGCTCGAGGGATATGCTAGATTTTTACCTCTTCAAATTGGTTGCAAAGTTCCAATGCTTGTTGATGTCATGGAACTAAGCCTTTGCTCCACACCTTCCACCTTCCACTAACTTGTTCACACACTAGTTGAGAATCTCCTTACACCTCAACTTGCTTGACGTGATGTTCTTGTGCCTTTTGTAGCCCAAAAATGAGTGTCGAGTACTCAGCTTGGTTGCAAGTACTTACAAGTGCAAACTTGCTATAACAATACTCCTCACCACTCGGTGAAGTGAGCTTCACACCCACGCCAACAGCCTTGGTCAAAGGTTTGTGTCCATCAAATTGAAGGATCCAAGATGTCATCACACCAAGACTAAAATCTGGACATCCAAAGTTTCTCGGTAGTCCAAGATAGGTAGAAGGAGAGTGTGGGGAGAATTCAATACTTGAGCCAAACGTTCAACACCAAATAAACTTGCAATCCTTTGTTGGTAGTTTATCTTTAGACCAAAAAGAATTACAACTTGAAGCTCAAAATGAGGCACAAAGGGTTGATTAGGTACAAAGGGATTCCTTAGTCGAAACATTACCAACCATAGCCAAGCCCTAGAAACCTTTGTAGTGAGATTGAGAATAAACCATTCAAGACGAGCTTATCCATAGGAATTAATAAGCAGATGCACCAAATCTCCCCCCAAGCTTCCCACCCTTCAAAGAAGGACACCCTTTTAATTACCTCCAAAGTAGCAAGTAGCTCGATCAGTGCACAGTGAGTAGAATTGAAATCAAAGTCCTCCCAATGTATCACTAGTTCTTCACCTCGAATCATCCATGGTGTATCATCCCACCCATCATCTCCTTGAGCAATGCACTGTACAATTAGTTGTTGAAGATCAACATGAAGATCAAGAAATAGATCTCGCCCATTGGTATCCGTAAGGCACGGAGAACCAAGCACCAAATCCTTGAACTTGTCGAGAAGTGACATAAATATCCACCCTCCTCATGTGGCGTGCGTTCGTGAAGTGAACTTGAAAAAGTTCCGAATCTACGATCTAGTAGGAGATATGAGTAGAGCACATGAAGTGAAGTACTTTTGCTTTTTACAGCATGAGAAAACTCCCCACGGTTAGAGAGTTACAGTTCGCGAGATTTCAATATATAAGCAAAAATCATTACATTTTCATCACTTCTTATCTGCTGGCCCAATGATAAGTCTCCCTTTTGTGAAGGGGGAGGTCTTGGGTTTCAATCCCACTCTTTAATAAAAAGAGAGGAGAGGAGAAGGAGAAGAGAAAGAGAAAGAGAAGAAGAGGAAGAAGAGAAGAGAAGAGATGAGAGGAGAGGGGGGGCACGGGATCTATTACAGTTTTGCAAAAAAAACAGTCCGTAAGTAGAAGATGCAGGAGCCCAAAAAACCATCACGATTTATCCGCGATGCACACGGGTGTACATAGTAGATGTGCAAATGTGCACGCAGGAACTCAGAGGAAGCACGAATGTTACAGTTTTGCAGATGCGACCGGTACAAGCATAAGATTCGCCAACCAGAATACATGTAGGAACCGCGAGCAGAAAGCAGGCAGACTAGAAGCACAGAAGCAGGGAGGTTCTACAGCCGTAGAGACAGGGAAGGCATGCACTTTGGAGGTGTAAAAGTAGAGAACTGTGCATGGAAGAGGCCGCAGAGCCGCACCCAGTCGTAGGAGTAATAGGTTTTACACCACTAGCCATGGAGATTTCGATCCCAGCAGCCACACCATTTCTGTTACCTAGAAAGAAATCAGGACAAGAGGCTAGACACTAAGCATGGCAACGCTCAAGGGCCATAGAGGAAAGGAGAACGTGAGGGCGAAACATTATCATGGGAGGGGATAAGGAATTAGAAGGGGAGGGAATGAAGAGGGAGACTATGGCGCAAGGGGAAAGGGAGAGGGGGAAGAGAAGCATGTACATGATGGGAGGAGGAATGTAAAGATGGAGACATCAAGGAAAGAGGGCCATGCTTTATTTGAAAGGAAGGGAAGGGGGAAATCACAGTACTAGCTAGGTGGCTTTACAAAGAATGAGCGTGTCCATCAAGGAATAGCCCCCTGCTTTTATAGCCAAGAGAGAGGGTCTCCCATCCTCCCACATGCATGGTGTGTGTAGAAGAGTCTCCCATGTGGGCTAGGTGGTTATGCACTCTCAATTGTGTGCGATAATGCTTGGCCACATTTTTCCACATATATCAACTCCCATATCCCAAGTCTTTGATACTCCCTTGGTCTCTTCCCAATTTTATAATACATTCAAACATCTAGGAGGACAAGTGGAGGGTTGGCACAAGGAATCTTGCCACCTCATCCTAGTTTCCCCATAATTTAACTTGCACTCTTAGACCTTCTATACCTCCCCCACATGGGCCTATCCTACATGGAGGGAATAACCCAATATAATATCCATCTCCACCTATTTTATATTACTTCTCCCATGGACTTTAGGCCATATCTCACTAAATGGAGGCATGGGACTGCCTAGGTGGAGTGGTGGCACATGGAGGAACCATGCCTCCTTATATTTTATAATATTACTACCATGGATTATGTACAACACACCTTATGGGTCCTCTTATGTGGAAGGGTGGCACATGGTCATGCCCTGCCACCTCAACCCTGGGCCCTATATAGGCACACCATATTTTATTATACTATTGCCACACATACAAGCACACACTCATATTTATGCCTTTTTACATTCTACCTTACAGGATTCTTTGTGACCTAAATACATGGAAATCATAGATAGTGGTACATGTGATGTCCCACTACCATTGGAATGCATTGTTTTCAGTGGTGGTGATGTCCAAATTACACATAAAGAGCTAAAAGTTTTATAGAGTAAGTTTTCAAGATGGCTTAATGATGTTTAGTCAAGATGAAACTTTGCATGGACAAGATCCAAAGGTTATTTCATGCATTCCTTGGAGTGTATTTTGTTTCTTACCAATATGCACCTTTTTAAAGAAAATTACCAAAATACCCTAACCGTTGATTTTTAGCCCAAATAACTGTCAATATGCCAACTTTTTAAGTTGTTATAACCATCGATAACTCCATCAAAATAGATACTATGAGAAGCACGTTTTAATGCTAATGTCAATGCTATAAATAATTTCTAGAAACTTACCAATGCATGGCACTATGCAAATTTTGATGTTAAAATTTTTAAAACAAAACTTGAAGCGACACCAAAGTTGGAATTTTGTTGCACCAATTCAAGCTCTCTTGCACAGTCATGTTCTCCTACACCTCTCCATCCTTTGAAGATTTGTACGTGCTAAGAATCTTCCTTTTCCTTGGCATCCTCTCAAGCTCTCCACTTCCTTCTATATCCTCTTAATCTCTCTCATTCCCTCTCCATCCTCTTCCTTTCCCTCCTCATTCTCTCCATCCCTCCATTTTTCCCCTTCTCCTAGCCCATTTTCTACGTAAAGATAAACTCTCCAATACATTGCTAGGCTTATGTGTCTCCCTCAATTATAATTCTTGATATCACTCTCTTTTTTTCCATGCATGGAAGAAAAAAATCTCCTAGCCCATTTTCTACCTAAAGATAAGCTTTGCAATACACTGCTAGGCTTATGGGTCTCCCTCAATTCTTTTTCTTGATTTCACTCTCTTTTTTTGCATGCATGGAAGCAAAAAGTCTCTTAATAAATGATTGATTTTGTTCTTTTGTAGGTATCTAAGGCATCCAAGTTGTTCAAGATCTCAATCTAAGTATTCATTTCCCCTCCTTTCCTTCATCCTTTCCCTCCTTCTGTCACCCCTCTTGTTAGACTTCCCTTCTGAAATTCCCTTTTCCTTTTCCCTTGCTAAAATTCCCTTTCCCTCTCCCCTACTAGAATTCTCTTTCCCTTCTCAAACTCCCTTTCCTCGTCTTCCCTCAAATTCCCTTTCCCATTTCCTCTCTCCCTCTCCATGTGCCTCTCTAGACCATCTTTTAAATTTACCTCTCCCTCTCTCTTTTGTTCAAATTAGAGAGGCCTCATAGTGAGGCCATGCCACTATACTTTGCAAATATGTTGTTCATGCCGCAGAATTTGCATCGTATGCCTGTGTGCAGAGATATTGGAAGTTGTAGAATCATGCTTGTTGCCTATTGATGCAAAATCGTCACTAGGAAGTGACTGTGTGGTCAAATACCACTTTCGTCATTTTTGCAGATCTACCCGTATGAGGCAAAAGCTGTGTTTTTCATAGTGACAGAATATTTTGCAGTGTTCTGTAATGGCGTCTGATTCTCTTTCACAAATTGTCATAGAAAAGCTTGACAAGAACAACTTCCAAGCATGGAAGTTTAGAATGATGAATTTCCTTATGGGAAAAGGCTATTGGGAGTTCATTACAGGAAATGAAGAAGAACCAGTTCTTCCTAATGTTCCCAATCAACAGGAAATGCAAGCATTTAAAGGATGGCATGAGAGAGTTAGAAAAGTTATGTACTAGCTGTCTATCAGTATTTCGGATTCTATGATTGTGCATATTCAGGATGCAAGTACGCCAAAGGAGGCATGGGATACTTTGGCAAAAATGTACAACACAAATACGCAAGCTAGGAAAATGCAGCTCAAACAGGAGTTGCACAATGTGCAGAGAGAAAATTTGAGCATAAATGACTACCACATGAAGGTGAAGAAAATTGCAGATGCACATGCTTCCATTGGGTCTCCAGTGGAAGATGATGATCTAGTTTCTGTGACCTTGAATGGTCTAGGAAAGGATTATGCACAGTTCCGGACATCCATTGCCGTCCGTGAAAAATTTCCTGATTTTGAAGAGTTGTTTGCTCTTCTAATTTCTGAAGAGCAGAGAAATGGGGGTGCATCTTCTTCAGGAGGAACGTCAAAAGAAACTGTCTTCTACTCAAATGCTGGAAGAGGTAGAGGAGGCCGATCTGCAGGCCATGGTAGAAATCAGAATATGCAGCAAACTCAAGAAAACCAGTCCTATGGAGGAGGACATGGTAACTCCAGAGGCAGGGGGAGCCAAAGAGGCCGTGGTGGATGGTAGAGAGGCCAAAATGCAAACAACAATGTTGAATGCTACTACTGTGGTAAAATGGGTCATATGGCTAAGGACTGCTACAAAAAGCAGAATGACATTATGAATGAAAAATTGCAGCAAGGTAATTATGCATCTTCTAGTAGACAGGGTGATGACGGAAATGAGCATCTATTTATGGTGCAGCACATGACCAATTCTGTGACAAGTGTAGAAGAATGAAATGATGTGTGGTATGTTGACTCAGGTGCGTCAAACCACATGACAGGTCATGCAGAATGGATGCAGGATGCAAGGAAAATGGAAAAACCAGGATTTGTGGAGACTGGTGATGATACTACACATCCTATTGTGCAGATTGGTAAAATTCCTTTGTCTATGCAGGATGGGAAAAAGAAATACCTGCCTGATGTATTTCATGTCCCGAACATCACCAAGAATCTGGTTTCTGTTGGTCAAATGGTTGAGTAGGGCTTGCAGGTCAGATTTAATCCTCATGGATGCTTTGTTGAGGATATGAAAAATAACGGTCGCTTGATAGCAAAAGGGAAGAAGAAGGGCAGGATGTTTACATTGGATGCGGACATGCCTAAATTGAGTGCAGCAATGTTTGCACATGGGACCGGTGTAGTTGCAGATATTGATATCTGGCATAAACGCATTGGTCATGTTAATATACAGCGACTTAAATCAATGCAAGCCCAAAACATTGTTGCAGGATTGCCTAAATTCAAGGTTGCAGAAATGCATAAGGTTTGTGAAGCCTGTCAATTTGGAAAACAGGCAAGGAAACCATTTCCTAGGCATGTTCAAGAGAGTAAAAAGCCATTGGAATTAATCCACTCTGATGTGTGGACTACTAAAGCTACATCTATTGGAGGCTGTCACTATTTTGTCACTTTTATTGATGACTTTAGTAGAAAAGTTTGGGTGTATTTTATGAAAAAGAAAAGTGAAGTGTTTGGGCACTTCAAAGCTTTTAAAGCTATGGTTGAAAAAGAAACAGGCCTAAAAATAAAATGCCTAAGGTCAGATGGAGGGGGAGAGTACCTCTCAAATGAGTTTGCAAGGTTCCTGTAGGAGCATGGCATAAAGCAGCAATATTCATGCAATCATACCCCACAGCAAAATGGACTTGCAGAAAGGAAAAACAGGCATATTGGAGAGGTATCTCGGGCCATGCTAAATGAAAAAGATCTACCAAATTATTATTGAGCTGAAGCAGTTGCTACAGCAGTTTACATAATGAACAGGACTCCCACTGCAGCAATACATGGCATGACACCAGAGGAGATGTATATTGGTAGGAAACCAGACATTTCTCATTTGAAAATTTTTTGTTGCATTGCCTATGTTCATGTGCCAGACGAGTTGAGGTCCAAGTTGGATCCAAAAGCTGAGAAGTGCATCTTTATTGGTTATTCTCTGCAGCAGAAAGGGTATAGATGCTATAACCCTTCTTCTCGTAAGTTTACAGTGAGCAGAGATGTTGTTTTTGATGAGATGAGCAGCTGGTATAAACCAGTAAATGTGATGATTGATATAGATGCACAAAATGGTAATGCTGCACAGAATTCACAGCAGCAATCACAAAATATTAGTGGACATGCAGTGTCCTCTAGCAGTGGTTCACATACTTTGCCATGGATAGGCAGATTGAGATCAGGAGAATCTCCTCAAAGCAATGCAGATAGTGGTACACAGGTATCACGAAAAGGAAAAGAGAAGGTAGATCAGCCCATGTTTGATGTGAATACAGGTCACTCTTATGTGGATGGTGAATCCAGTGGCTCAGAATAGAGCATTGATGATGAGTTGGGTATTCCTTCTGTTGTTACACTTGGAGTAAGGAAGACCAAGGATGTTTTGAGAACACCTGGAAGTGAGCCTATTTTGCGCAGGTCTACCAGAGCTAGGTATCCTGTGGATAGGCTGAAATATGATGGATTTACAGCCATTCACTATGCCTATATGGTCAAAGTAATACAGGAACCAGAACCCACTTCTTTTGAGCAAGCCATGGGAAATGAAAAATGGGAGAAAGCCATGGATGAAGAAATGGATGCCTTGGAAGCAAATGCTACATGGGAATTGGTGCCTTTGCCTAAAAATAAGAATGCAATTGGCTGTAAGTGAAGTGGGTTTATAAGGTCAAGCACAATGCAAATGGTTCTGTGAATAGATACAAGGCAAGATTAGTTGTCAAGGGGTATGCACAGACATATGGCATTGATTATGAAGAAACATTCAGTCCTGTTACAAGGATGGCAGCTGTAAGAGCAGTCATTGCTATGGCTGCATCAAAGGGATGGTCTTTACATCAGATGGATGTAAAGAATGCCTTCTTGCATGGTGATTTAGTTTCATGAGGATGCAAAGAATTGTTGAGAAGCGACGAGCAGCTGTAAGAAGAATGTTCGACTAGAAGAAACGTAACTTATAGCCATCAACAAGAGCTTGGATCCTTGTAGAAGCAATGTTAAGAATATGGAATCAAGATTGCTCAGAATGCATCAAAAGATTGCAATTTTGTGTATCGTGTGGAAAGTGCAAGCTCTGGATTGGAAAAAGTAAGAAACTTTTCCAATCCAAAGGCCTGCAACAATCAGATTTAGTCCCTCCTTACTGTTTCTCAAATGTGCTACTCTATGTACACGTGGAAAAATCTCATGGGGACCTTGCGACATGCATGCTTTGTAAGGCATGCATATCACATGAATTTCAGAAAGTATACTCTGTCCCATACGAGACCGAGTACATACAATCCATTCTTCACACACATGTTTTCCACATGCAAATGCTATTGGTATTGGATCTGAGTCTAAATGTAACAACACTGATGCGGTCACTAGCAGTAGGCCAATTGACATCAAGATCATTATTGGGGATAATCCTCTGATATGTTGGAATCGAGAAGAGAGAGCCTACCAAAATTCAGACAATTTCTTGTCTAGCACTAGAGACATCTTATCTTTCAATCTCGCCTCAAACCCGATCATAAAGCGATACAAGACAATGCTCGAGAGGCCTCATCCTAGGCTAGGTATTAGTGTTGTCTCATCAGATGCTATGGCATAGATACTATAGAAACATTCTACTAATTCTCCATTCGAGGCAATGGGTAGTGCACACAAAAGAAACTACTTGTCACTATTGGAGTGTGTTGACCACATTGCCAATAAGGCACAATTCTCTAGGCCATCGACTAGAGAGGTTGGGACAATCATGATACATGCAGAAGGAAATTTGATTGACAGGTGGTCGCCACACGAAATGGAATGATAGAAAGCGAGGATTTGACAATCGAGAGTGCAATTTTCCCTTTTGAACATGGTGCGTGCATTACGATGGTCGATTATTCTTTCATGAGTATTTGAAAATTTGAGGATATCAACATTCTTCACAGTGTTTACATTGTACCAGTCGTACCTACTTCTCATGTATTAAGTCCGGCAATCATTGGCAATTGCAAATGCAATGCAAACAATGATTCTACAAAGAGATATCGATCAAAAGCATCGTGAAAGACCAAACATGACAAGTGATGAACTCATGAGAGACATATTAAAATTTGAGATCCCAGCATCAATCCTAGGGTCTCCATCTTGGTATCAAAGAAACCTAAAGGATCTAATGATGATGGTCAATGAATGGGGCTTGCCACACATATTCTTAACATTGACAACCGATGAGATTACTGAGACATGATGGTTGTTTGACGACCTCAAACAACTTGTGAAGCAATACAGCCCATAGTTCACTTAACATTGACGGTGATGAGGTTACTGAGACATGATGGTTGTTTGACGACCTTAAACAACTTGTGAAGCAATACAGCCCGCAGTTCTCTTAACATTAACGGTCGATGAGGTTACTGAGACATGATGGTTGTTTGACGACCTTGAACAACTTGTGAAGCAATACAACCCACAGTTCACTTGGCGAGATTGCCCTATCGAATGTGCCATGATTTTCCACCTCAGGTTCCAAAAGTTCCTACAACAATATATCTTGAGCAACAATGGCTTGTTGGGCAAGGTGAAGCATTACTTAATCAGATATGAAATACAGAGCCGTGGATCCCTTCATGCACACATTATGCTATGGATACAGATGATGATGTTGATTAAGTTACGAACGAGATAGATGCTCATGTTCCATATGAAGAAGATCAAGCTTTACAACTTTCGCAACTTTCCTCGGAGCTGAAGTTACGAAATCTTGTGCAAAGAAAGCAAACACATAGACGCAGCAATGCTTGCCAAACCGATCGACAAATTTTAGGCAAATGCAAATATGGTTTTCCCTTTGACAACCATCCAGAAATGAAACCGTCTTTGGATCCGAGGACACATAGGTGGTTGTATTATCGCTCGAACCAACATCACCAAAATATCATACCGTACCATGCTGAAATCCTACTATTGTGGCAAGGACACATGAACATCCAAAGGATCACTGACACGGGTCTCTCATACTACTTTACTGAAGTACGCCATGAAAACTATGCCTGTTGGGAGGCTAAATTTGAATATAGAAGATGTGAAACGTCTGGGCCTTGACACAATAGATCCATTGAAGCTAAAGATGATTTTAGCATATGTGTTATCAAAACCAATGTCACCAACTGAAGTGGCATTGACGTGTTTGCAAGTGCCGACTATCCATCGTAGCGAGGCCGTATATTCAGGTGACTCCTCACCACCTAACCTTCATCAAAGGTACTTGCGAAGTTAGTGTGTCACAACAACGCATCCCATCGACACATACTATGGCTATCCGAGCACACTAGAGTAGCTCACTTTTTATCAGTATCGGGAATCATTCACACCACAGAAGGATCGAAAGCACGGAACAACCCACAGTGCGATGAAGGACTCGTTTAGGAACTATGTATACCCAAGCGCATGACTCGTACGCTTCACAGACTATCATCTTGCCCACCACTTCGAGGGCTTCTTCTTTAATGAGCTGCTAAAGAGAATCCCTTTCTGAAATGAATGTGAGCTAATCTCAACAAGCAATCGAACAAGAACCTACTTTCTCGAATGCCACATGCATGGAATTATCCAAATAGAACAAGACATCGAGGCACTTGTTTCCACTTACTGTAAGATTCATATGCTTGTTGACTAGAAGCAACAACAACTGATAAACATGATCTTACAAAAGACCCTGTTACGTGCCCTTGATCATACTTCGCTCAGCATTTGTGAAGATGCAAGTGACAACACACTCGACACGAGCTGAATAAGGATTTTGCAACTACTAGATGATTTCAAGGGCATGGAGAATTCCACCTTGACTGACGATCAAAGAGTTATTTACAATAACCTTTTCAAGAAAGTAGCAGGGCTGTAGATTGTTTACGGGACACCAGGCTCAAGAAAGACTTTCATGATCAAGTACATTAATACATATAATCATGTTCTACACGAAAAGTCTATAGTTCTATCAGCGACGACCGGTGTTGCAGCAATACGCTTGAGTTGCCTCGCGACAACGATGCATCATCAATTATCCCTTTCAAAAAAGAACATGTTTCGGAGTTCGCTTGCCAAATCAGATGATCGTGATACTTAGCACTGCTCACTGCAGACACAATCATCATCGAGGAGATATCTATGATAACATGCCAAGACTCAGACGCGCATTTAGACGCGTAAATAGACGTGCTCTAGAGAATACAGAAAGTGAGATTTTGGTGTACATCATTGCTTTCCAAACATTGCCCATGATTACCAAAGCACATAATTTTTTGCAAGCCCACATATACAAGAATTAAGGGAAATGAGGAGAATGAGACAATATGTAAAATAGTTTTGCCAATATCAATTGTGGGACTACGGTTCAATCTCATCCTCAATGAGATCAACCCTTGCCAAACTATCTACTTCAAAATCCAAACAAGTGTTTAGATCTACAAATACATTCAACCCACTACTACTTGTGCCACTCATGTGCTCATCGAAATCAAGATCTCCAATGGTAGGCTCGTCCTCACGGGTAATGCCGGCCTCAATATCTATATCTCCTATCTCATGATCATCCTCCTCTCTTGTATCACGGTCATCATCACGTTCATGGCCATGATCATCCTCCATATGCTCCATATTAGTAAATGTACTATACATCACTTTGGAACGTGGCATAATAGGTATGACATGCCACCACCTATTATTATCCACCATTGGTTGATAGACAACCTAATTCAAACACAAATACAATCATGTTACTTTTCTTGCATCAAATATTTAAAAGCGAGTATTTTTATGTGTGTGCACAGTACCTGTTCACATTGTTGCGGTAGTATTAGTGTGTCCTTCCTACTTTGCCAAAACTTTGTGGAGTCAATAGTTACAAAGCCACTTGCATGGCGTTTGATTGTTGCATTAGGGCCTCTTTCCACCACGTCCTTAAACCACTTTACATCCAAAACATACACAAAGAAGCGTCGAAAGTCAAGCATAATGATATCTTGGATTATGCCACAATAATCATCCATGACTCCATTGGCTCCCTCAAAGCTAGCAATGACGCCGCAATCTTGTGTGTTTCTCTTATCATCAATCCGTTGTGTTCGAAAATGCTTGCCCTCACACCATATAGCATTGAACATAGTGCACTACACCAAGAAAAAATCAATTAAATAAGCAATCTAAATTATAAAAACCTCCTAACTTATGCATAACATTCTATATACCGACCTTGCTCATGCATCCCCTAGCATACTCCCATTCTTCCATTGTGATATGCATCCCCTCGTCTTTCTCTGCTTTCTCCATTTCATCAAGTAGCCAATCCTCATGAATATCCTTTGGAAGTGCTCTTAGACGTTGAGGGTATGGCACACGAGATCCGTGGTGTGTACGAAAGAGGGCCCTTTCTTCTTGTCTTCTTGCCTTTGCATCCTCGTATCTTGTCACCCATCTTTTCATCACATCACTATTAAGCACGCAAAAGAGGTTGATACTATTACGCAACTCTGTGTCTATTACTTTGTTGCATCCTTTTCCTTGAGGCACAATAGAGGTCATCCTTAGGTCTTCATCATCTCTCCATAGTCGTGGGAGAGAGCTATCCACATCAACAAGAAACTCAGAAATATATACAAGTGACTCTTGTACCAACCAACCCTCGGCCATGCTACCTTCGGGTCTTGCATTTTGTCTCACGAAGCCCTTCAAGGTCTTCATGAAGCGCTCGAGGAAGAACAACCATCGTGCATGTATAGTACCGCATATAGCAATCTCATCCACCAAATGCACTATGAGATGTAGTTGGCTTGTGAGAATAGAACGTGGAAATGTCTCCTCCACTAAACAAACCGCCTCCACTGACATAACTCGAGCATTCTCAAGCGTGGTGGGATCTATTTCCTTTGAGCTCACATACTTCACAAGCTCGCCCATCTTGTAAATACAATCTTTCACGTCCTTTGATGCACTACGTGAAATGCTAGTAGGTAGTATAAACTGAACCCGCGAGGAGGTGGTTGATTAGTTGCTTATAGCTATTCACTCACAAATTTGAAAGGAAAAAGATATTATGCATATAAAATACTTACTTGGAGCATCTTGTGCCAATCATGAGATTTCAAGCCATATAATTGCTCTACACCTCTTTTCTTGCTCTTTGTAAAGGCTCCCTTCAAACACCTCATGCATCCAGTGGGAGTACGAATTGTAGTAATAGCGCGCTTCACCGTCGCCATCTCTAGCTTTGATAACATCCACGGTGCACGAGGTAAAAAAACACGCCCATTTGGTCTCTCTTGAGGCCAAGCTTCACGCATCCTCCCTGTGGTACGTAGATCCTCCCTTATGCCTGCCGAATCTCGTGCCCCATTCAAATGCTCCCAAATGGTAGATGCCACATTCTTGAAGATATGCATGGGATCGAGCAGGTGATTGATCTTGAGGTGGGACCAATATGGTAAACGATAAAAGATGGAGTATCTAAACAAAATAAAGTGTTAGCGTGCAATCCTCACTTTCAACCAACATAGCCAATCTTTACTTCGAGCCAATAGTTACAAATCCTTACCGGCTCATGCCAAGTGGTGGAGGAGTCATGGAACCGTCCCAACAAATTCTCATCCAATCTCCCGCGGTGAGTGATTGTGGGAGGACTTCATTCCAAGGGGCAACATATCTAGGATGATCAGGTGGGAGAAATCGATGGTGATTCTCATAGATGACCTTATTCAATGCGTCTGCCCGTGAGGCAACTAGCGAAGGACCACAAACAGGACATGCATGGTAACCCGATGTAGTGAGACCTGAAACAATAGATGCAATTAAGAGTGGAAGGTGGGTTTAGGGTGCCACGTCCTTGCCTATTCATAATTAAAAAATGCAATGCTTACCTGAACACTCGCCATAGCCTGGGAAGTCATGCATCGTCCACATCAAGACTGCTTTGCAGTTGAAGTCTCGTGACGAGGGAGGCCTGCTCACATCATGCACCTCGATACCTCTCCAAAGTATCTCTAGCTCATCAATCAAAGGCTCCAAATAGACATCAGGGTTTTTGACTTTATGTTTCCCTGGAATTAGAAGGGACAGCATGACATGTCCTTTCTTAATAGCCATAGAGGGTGGAAGATTGTAATTCACCAATACCACTGGCCATACACTGTAAGACGTGCTTTTGAGACCAAATGGGTTCACACCGTCCATACGCAATCCAAGTCTCAAGCTCCTAGGTTCTTCCTTGAAGCTTGGCCATGTGTCTTCAATATGCTTCCACGCAGGAGAGTCCGCGGGAGTTCTCCACTTGCCATCGGTTGATCGATGGGAGGAATGCCATGACATGAGCTCTGCAATAGATTTGCACTTGAACATATGTTGGATGCGAGGGATTATGGGAAAATGTCGCAATACCTTACGAGGCACGTCCAAGGTTTTGAGATCTGCTCTATATCTTGCCTCTCCACAAGTAGGACACTCTCTTGCATCCTTATGTAGTCCACGAAACAAAACGCAATCGTTGACACATGCATGGATGTGCTTGTAATCTAATCCTCCAAGAGAGGTCACATGTTGCCTTGCCATATCTCTTGAGGTCGGTAATTTATTCTCCCTTGGAAGCATTTTACACAATAGCCTGCACGTGAAGACCATAAATGAGGAAAAGCATTCGAGTAATTGACCCACGCGCACAATTCACCATGTTTGCAAAATCGACTTTAAAGCTTACTTGAGTAATGCATTCAAACTTGCATTGCTCCATCCATAGATGGTTTGCAAGTTTAGTAACTCAAGGGAGGCACGTAGAACAGAGAATGTGCACCCCTCAAACAGTGGAGTCGATGCTGCGGTAAAAAGATCATCCTGCTCCATGCTATTATCCCTCCCTTGATGGACATATAAATCCCGCACCATATCATCAAACACCTCCTCCTCCACGGCTTCATGAGGTAATGGTGGAGGGCTACTATCACCATCACTCCATGCATCCGTAACGGTCCCTCCTGAAGATCCCACCTCATATCGCCGACGCTTCGCCTCCTCACGACGGGCATAGGGTAACATGTGCGGGTGTGGCACTGCATCCTGTATCAAATTAAAACGGGATCATTATAACTCAAACATATGAACACCCATAGGTATCTCAATCAACCTTAACTTACAAATCCTTACCCTGTTTACGGTCACATCCCATTCTCCATACTTTGAGATATGATTGAGCGTAATCCTGCGTGCACGATACATGTTTCCTCGACATCGATCACACAGACATTTGATTTTTTGCTCCAACCACATCTCGCGATGGTGGATACGGAGGGATTCATCCTCACTGGAGCTGCTTGTTGAAGATGGAGACATCCTACAAACAAACAACCCACCAAATTTGCTCTTCTTCAAATGCTTAACTTAAAAAACTTTGTGTTGCGTCTATCGCCGCGTCTACAGTCGCGTTTAATGTCGCGTCTAATTGCGCGTCTAAATGCCCGTCTACTCTGTGTATTCAGACGCGACTATAGACGCGCTAATAAACGCGACTATACCCGCGACTTTTAAACCTGCTTTTCGGCGCGCCGCTCGCTTTGCTTTTCTTTTAACTACTTAAACTTCGCGAGCGGCTTTGTTCCTTCTTTATTAGCACTTCTATAGATTCGAAGCTTAAGAGAGAGCCTCCCATACACAGTTCCAAGCTTTCATTCAAGACAAAGGGACCGTACCTACACAGCTTGCTTCCAAGCCTAAAGAAGAGGAGGAGTACGAACAAGGAGAAGAAACAAGTTTGGAAAAGAAAGATCCTTCCATACCTTTTTCCAAGTAAGTCCTTTTGAAGTTGTTCTTGCTTGCTATTTCCAGTTTTGTACTTTTTCGCATCCACGAAACGCAGCATCTAGGTATGAGCGACACGTTCTTTTGTCGGGCGAAACGTCCTTTTCGACTTTTGAGTATTCTCGACTGTCGGAGCGCGTGTATAGAGGCGTCTGAGGGCACGTCTACAGGCGCGTCTACAGGCGCGTCTACATGCGCGTCTGAGTTGTCACACACTCACAGACGCGTATATAGACGCCCAAACAGACGCTCTGTTAAACGGAGTTTTAAACGAAATGTTAGACGCGCTTTTTAACGCTCTGTTAGACGGATTGATGAACGGACTGTTAGACGCGCTGATACTTGAATTGTTAAACGCTCTGTTAGACGCGTTTATAAACGCGCAAATCAGACGGGTCTATAGACGTGCTCTGACAGAGGCTCTTTTTTTTTCCCCCTTTCTTCTCAGCTCCCAAAGTAATAGATTTGTTTATTTTTTTCCAGTTTAACATGTGGGGAGGAAGTGCTTCTAGCTCACCTGATCCGCGTGAATCGATATGGAAGGATTTATATAATATTTTAGGGCACCCTCCTAATCCCCAGGAGTTATACGGGTACATGACGGGTACCCTTAACACTCCCCAGGAGTCGGCACTACAGACTCCGAGCCACCCCACACTGCCTGAGATCACCCCAGCAGAGTCCGCACAGCCGTCTTATGCCCCTTCCCCCGTACCGTCTTATGCCCCTTCCCCCATGCCGTCTTATGTCCCTTCTGCCATCCCGTCTTATGCCCCTTCCCCCATGCCTTCAGGAGGTCCTTCTGCCTCAGTGAGCCGTCGACGTACTCCCCAGCCGTCGAGACTCGGTTCTCCAGCTACGAGTGGTCAGCGTAGTCCCGCGCAGTCCCCAGCTACGAGTGGCCAGCGTACGAGCTCGACACGACATGGTAGCAGGCGTAGTAGCAGGGAGAGCGGTGGCGGATGCTGCTTTGGGCCATGTGGCGGTGAGGAGGATGATGATTCAGATGATTTAGACGTGCCTCTGGGTGATGGTACGATTTATTATGACATCACCCAGACAGGAGGCATCTTGATGGATGCGCGAGGGAAGGACATAATGGCCTTCATGCGCTCTGTAATTGCTAACAATTACAGAGATTGCTTTTGCTACTGTTCGCTCTAGGTATCCTAACCCCCCCAATCGCCAGTTCACAGATAAATGGGGGAAGTCAAAGATTGTTACGATACTTAGGAATAAAAGATCTTCCCTTAAGAGGCAGGCACTAGCGGAGCTTGCCAGACTTGAGGCAGGTCAACCTCCAAGAGGCCCGCCCCACACCGCTCAGAAGCATGAGTGGAAGAAGGCAATGAAGTCAGCGAGGGAGGAGCCTAGTCTGCAGCACGTGGAGGCACGGAGGATCCAGATGGAGGAGTATGGGAGCGCGCATTTTGGAGCAGGGGGTGTTGAATCATGGGAGGCCCAATTTGTAAGTATCGATCTCAAATTATATTGCTTATGTAGTTTATTAGGAGGTTGGTTGTTTCTTTGTACTAATCCCTCCACAAAGTGTATCGCGGTCATGCAGCTTGAGATCGTGGGCAGATACCCTACTCCAGTGGAGACAGCCTACCACCGCCACCATCGCAGAGGAGATACATGGAGGCACTTCTATGATGACGGGTTGATTACTGAGGAGCAGTATACCCGAGCTACTGGACAGGCCCCCCAGGTATTTGAAAGTAATTAAATAATGCCAAAATTATAAGTAAAGATTTGATTTTTCATACATTGATATATGTTGTCCCTTGTTTACAGGGCGCCCCTGCACAAGACGACGAGGAAGACGAGGAAGGAGGTGCAGAAGGCAGCGCAGAAGGCAGCGCAGAAGGGAGCGTGGAAGGCAGCGAGGATTAGTCGTAGAAGTAGTGCTACTATTCTTTTTTGTACTTAAAGCCATTGGCTTGGCTTCGTGCCTCTTGTATATAGACTCCTCTTATTTTTTGTACTTGAAGCCACATGACATGGCTTAGCTTCCTTATTTTTTGTACTTGGAGCCACATGACGTGGCTTAGCTTCGTGCTATATGTATATACAAGCACTTTTTGAGCTTTCAATTTTATTGCGTTTTATTTGGAATTGTAATTAAAATGAGGTTGGCTGTACGAATTGAATTACAGAATGTGGATATGGGATTCTTGTAACTATATAGCATACACAACATACACAGTATTCTGTAAAATTTTTTAAAAAAAAGGCGCGTCTATCAATGCGTTTAAAACCGCGTTTATATTCGCGTCTGTCTGTTCGACTTGCGTCTATATGTGCGTCTCTCAATGCATTTATAGGCGCGTCTATATACGCCTGTATCAGTGCGTCTATACGTGCGTAAGTCTGATATATAGACGCGCAATTAGACGCGGGTCTCCTGACGCGCAAATAGACGCACCCGTAAGTTTTTTATTTAGTTCATGAAATGCGTCTGTGCGCGCGTCTATGGGTGCTTTGTCTTGTTGTGCACGTGTCCTAATACAAGCCTAGCCTTGGATTTAATTTTGATATGAAGGCCTACAACACTTGATGAAAAGTATGCTTTTGAATGAAAAGAATGCTTTTGGATGAAAAGCTCTTCATGGAAGGCATGAGCGCTTTTGAAAGGCCTCTAAATCTATATATTTCGCAAACTTCAACTTCTTTGGATCATCTAGCTGATGTTGGCTCTTTCGCCTTCTCTCTCCAACATTGCTCACATCTAGAAATCACTTTGGAGGTAGAGACAGGATAAACGATGGAAGAAATCATGACAAGAATTTGGTCGATGCTCGAGTTAGAATACATATACACTCATTGAGATTTAGGTAATATATCATTCTCTTACATATTCGCGATACTCAATGTCGGCGCTAATATTCTCAGTGATTATAACCTCAGCGCATGGGGAAGGGCCCGTTCCCTCAGATTATAACTATTTAGGGAAGGAAGCGCGCCGCCTCCCCGCCCATACTATGTGTGGTTATATAAAATATATACATATTTATATATATATGTTTCTCATTTCAAGTTTTGTGTTTTCTTTTGCTTTTGCATATTCTAAATTTTTTTTTTTCTTATTTGTGTGCTGAGGTGTTCGCAAGAAGGGAATGCTTAAACACATACGCCATTTGGTCGGGCTTGCTATTGTCTGGTTAGTTTATAGTCAGGTAGTTTCTCTATATGTGCATACAAAAAATTTACACATGAGACTCTCAATAGAGAGACACATGCTAATGGCGATTTTGATAGGAAGTGCACCACATGAGATGAAGCTCATAGGGCGATGGCAAGGTTTGATACTCTGTCTTGTGTCGGACAAAAATCAAGACATGTTGACTTATAGAAAAGTGCAAGCAAGTTGAGGCAAGATGGTGGTGGCCTCCCCACAATCAGCGCCGTCCATCTTCCCCGCACGACCCATGCACCACTCTTGCATTCATGCACGCCCTTTAAATTCGTCTTCTTCGCTTCTAAGCCTCACCGCACCAACTTCCTTCCTCCTCCTCCATCCCCCATCCCATCACCATGCCGCCTTCATCCCACTTCTCCCTCTTTGCTTCTCTCTTTTTCCTCTTTCTCCTCCCACCCTCCACCTTCGCGCTTCCTCTCAACGCCTCCCAGGACCTCCTGCCTCCTCCACCCAACTCCACCATCCAGCAGGACGCTGGATTAAACAGGTGATTGTACGAGACTCTTCCGCTTGATTGTTTAGTATTTTCCGTAACTTTGAGAAGCTAACTCGGCTCATCTCTTTTGCAGCCGCAACAATTCCTCCTATAGAAGACAGCTGTATAATGGGTATGGGCGGCATTTCTTCAACACCATCGACAGCTGCTGGAGGGGCGACCCCAATTGGGCACAAGACCGCATGAAGCTTGCCGACTGCGCGATTGGCTTCGGAAGCCAGACTACAGGTGGAAAGGGCGGGAGATTTTACGTCGTCACGGACCCAAGTGATGATCCCAAAACTCCTCGATTGGGAACGCTCCGCTACGGAGTGATTCAGCTCACTCCACTTTGGATCTACTTTGCCAGAGATATGACCATAACGCTCAAGAACGAGCTCATCGTAACAAGCGATAAGACCATAGATGGCAGAGGCGCCAATGTGCACATCGCCTACGGGCCTTGCATCACCCTTCAATACGTGACCAACGTCATCATTCACGGTATGCACATTCATAACTGTAAGCAGGGAACACCTGGTATGGTGAGGAGCTCGACCGCGCACATAGGTCACAGACGAGGATCTGATGGGGATGGTATTTCTGTTTTCGGGGCGAAGAACATATGGATCGACCACAACTCATTGTCTGCCTGTTACGACGGCCTGATCGATGTGATTCATGCATCTACTGCCATAACTATTTCCAACAATGTGTTCACTTACCATGATGAGGTAAACCGTTGTCTGCTTTGTTTGGTCTTTGGAATGTGTAACAGTTTCCAGGTAGGTACCATTTGGTTCTCTCAGCATTGCACAGCTGCAATCAGTTGCAGACCATCTGTTTTAAGAGCTGTACTAGATGCCAATTGATGAAGTTCCATCCTCATGCTTGCAGGCAATGCTACTCGGGCACAACGATGCGTACACGGCTGACAAGGCGATGCGAGTGACTGTGGCTTTCAATCGATTCGGCCCCGGTCTTGTGCAGCGCATGCCTCGGTAGTATATTCTCTAGTTCTGTAGCTTCATTGCTCTTTGCGAAGTGCGATCACGCCAGATTCAACGAAGGTAGCTAATCAAACATGCATGTTACCCAATGTCGCAGCTGCCGATTCGGCTACTTTCATATCGTCAATAACGACTATTACGAGTGGAGCATGTATGCAATCGGTGGAAGCGCCGATCCAACCATCATAAGTGAGGGGAACCGCTACTTGGCGGGGGGTACGAAAGAGGTAAGCAGAGATCGAGCGTTTTGACTGATGCTGCTTTGAGCAACTCATCTGATCGACTGAAAACAAATTAAAGGCAACGCGTTGTTGTTGCTGCATGCTGTGCAGGTAACAAAGAGAGATTGCTCGGGCGGATGGTCGGGATGGAAATGGAGGTCGATCGACGACACGTTCTTGAATGGAGCGTATTTTGTTGAATCAGGAAGCGGGATCAGCAAGGATCGATATGGGCTGGGAGTGACGAGCACGTTTGTGCCTGCGATGACAGCCGAGGCAGGGGCACTGGCCTGCGAGAGAGGCTCTTCTTGTTAAGATGAATCTCAGATCTGCGCAATCAGAGATGAGATCAAGAGACTAGTAAGCTTGTATTGCACAATCCTCCATTGGTTGGCACCCTCTCGATAGTGGTGCTCTTTGCAACCTGATCGCACCTTGGTGCTCGTGTGTTGGGAGGCTAATCTATTCTTAAACATGTTTTACTTTGCAAGTTAAACAGCTTGTCGATGGTCACTAAAATTTTCCAAGCTATCTTACCACAAATGGGTTCTCATGTGTGTGAATGGATTATATTTTGCACTCCGGCATGCTAAAATTCAAAGTTCTCTTGCATACTCTTCCTTCACATCTTCTACATACTCTCTCTACATGAAGCTTGCATGTTCTAACCATATCACCAATTTATTATCACTTCTCTTGCAAGATCTTAAGGAGAACGAATCATGCTTATACCATAACGGAAAATCTTCTCATGAACAATAGATAAGAGACAAGCAAAATCTTCTCATGAACAATAGATAAGAGACAAGCAGATAGGTTTGTCTAATTAACCCCTCAAGAGACACTAGCCTTGGCCTTAGGTTCATCACATTTTTGGCTCCTTAAGGGATCTGGAAAAGGAATCTTTGGTTCATGTCCTATTTTAATCAAGTGAGCCTTTTCTTCATGGACTAAAAGCTTGGGGGGTGTACTACTAAGAAACCCTAGGTATCACGTGCGTTAAAGGGATATTTAAAAAACTCCTTAATTAAAATATTTCCTCCAATAAAATCACCCCTCTTTACTTATGAACTAACTGATTTTTTTCTAGAGTTGAGTTTAAAAACACCTTCTGTTATTATAATCTAGTTAAATTTTATCCAAAAATGGAATTAAAATACCCCTCCTTTTCAATGCACCTGATACACTAAAATTCTGGGAGGTGAACCCTCGAGACTAAAAGATAATCCTAATAAAATTATATGTGTAAACATATATGTCTACTTAAAATACAAGGGCTCTTTTTTAATATTTTGCACACCTAGGTAATCTTTAAGTTTTTTCTTTCTTCTAGTCTATGAAGTTTGTAAAAGTGACAAGGGGTACAAAATGCCCACAAAGTTTAATCTTATTAAAAGCTTCAAATAAGAAAATGTCCACAGATAGAGGTAGGTGGGTTTGTATAGCCCCTAAAGAGACACTATTCTTGGCCTTAAGTTCATCAATGTGTGGCTCCTTAAGAGATTTAAAGGAAATGGATTTTTTATTTAGGTCTAAGTTTAATCAAATGAGTTTTCCTTCAAGAACTAAAAGATAATCCTAATAAAACTATATATGCCTTTTTAAATAGAAGCGTGCTCTATGAAAATTTTAATATTTTGCAAATTTTTGCACCACTAGTTTTGCTTTATGGACTTTCTTTCTTCTATCACATTAACCTTGAAAAAAGTAACAAGGTGTACAAAGTGCTCACAAAGTTTAATATTCTTTAAATCTTCAAATAAGACTCTAAAATAACTTTTCCAAGTTATATTTGAAAATCATTTTATATTCTAGCATTGAAAAAGGATGATCCATAACCATTTGGTTGGCTCATCAAGAGTATAACAGTATTCTTATTGGTTAATATGCACACAAGGCTATAAAAGGAGCCATTGAAAGTATTATGTCTAGTTGTTTATTAGCTACTAAACACTCAAGGTGCATGACTTTGGCATCACAACCTTGAATATCTTTCTAATATAGCTCTAATATAGTAAAAGTAATATTTTAGTAGCTTGAAACTATATATATCTTAATATGTTTATAGAATTTCTTCAACTTAGTCCATGGGTATTATGCTTTGGAGAGAGCATGATAATACTTAGAATATCGTAATGTTTTGACTTTGTTCTTGGTAACTATTAGTTTGCTGATACATTCTTCCAATCTACTTATTGTAACGGGCCTTTCTCCACAAATAGTTCCATTAATATAGCTTGTAGGACTTTATTTTTCAATGCAGAAGTTTCATTGATTTCTTAGGTGGCCCATATGGTGATAACACAATTAAGCTAAGGTTAAAGGTGGATAGCTTTAAAAGTTCATGCAAAAGGGAGATATGAACTCAAGGCATCCTTTACCCACTTAAAGTGTCTTTCTACTACATTTCATGAAGACTTTAATACTTTATGCCAGAATTATTGTAAAAGGTTTTTAAATTCTTACCCTCGTATATAAGAGGGAAGGGACCCCTCCCCTCAATTACCAATTAATCACAACGACAACCCCCTCCCCCTCCCTTCCCAAATACTTTCTGGCAATATAAGGTAGATTTTCAAGTTTTTTTCTTTCATTTGGAGAAATACTCTCTAGAAATAAAGGTATTTTAGATGATTTCAAAAGCACTTCTGATTGCATGTGACCAACAAATAACACTAATTACCACCATCTTAGCAGCACTTTAGGACATAAAAGTATTCTTTTATAGGTGTAAAAGAAAAGCTCTCCACAAAAAATATTTTGAGAATTTACTTACCCATACACAACAAGACAAAGCACCCATAGACGAGCGCACAGACGCGTTTCATGAACTAAATAAAAAACTTACAGGCGCGTCTATTTGCACGTCTATTTTCGCATCTGGAGACCCATGTCTAATTGCGCGTCTATATATCAGACACACATGCGTATAGACGCGCAGCTAGATGCATAAATAGACGTGCTTATAAACGCGTTTATAGATGCACATATAGATGCAATTCGAACAGACAGACGTGTATATAAACGTGTTTTTAAACGCACTGATAGACGTGCTTTATTTATTTTTTTTAAAGATTTTACAAAATACTGTGTATGTTGTGTATGCTATATAGTTACAAGAATCCCATATCCACATTGTGTAATTCAATTCTTACAGCCAACCGCATTTTAATTACAATTCCAAATAAAACATTACAACTCCAAAACGCAATAAAATTGAAAGCTCAAAAAGAGCTTGTATATACATATAGCACGAAGCTAAGCCATGTCATGTGGCTTTAAGTACAAAAAATAAGAGGAGTGTATATACAAGAGGCACAAAGCCAAGCCAGTGGCTTTGAGTACAAAAAAGAGTAGCTAGCACTACTTATACGACTAATCTATGTTCTCCATGTCCTCGCTCCCTTCCACGCTCCCTTCTGTGCCTCCTTCCTCCTCTTCCTCATCGTTTTGTGCACGCGCCTGTAAACAAAGGACAACATATATCAATGTATGAAAAATCAAAACTTTACTTATAATTTTGGCATTATTTAATTACTTTCAAATACCTGGGGGGCCGCTCCAGTAGCTCAGGTATACTGCTCCTCAGTAATCAACCCGTCATCATAGAAGTGCCTCCATGTATCTCCTCTGCGATAGTGGCGGTGGTAGGCTGTCTCCACAGGAGTAGGGTATTTGCCCATGATCTCAAGCTGCATGAATGCGACACACTTTGCAGAGGGATTAGTACAAAGAAACAACCTCCTAATAAACTACATAAGCAATATAATTTCAGATCGATACTTACAAACTGGGCCTCCCATGATTCAACACCCCCTACTCCAAAATGCGCGCTTCCATATTCCTCCATTTGGATCCTCCGTGCCTCCACGTGCTGCAGACTGGGGTCCTCCCTCGCTGACTTCATTGCCTTCTTCCACTCACGCTTGTGAGTGGTGTGGGGCAGGCCCCTTGGTGGTTGACCTGCCTCAAGCCTGGCAAGCTCTGCTAGTGCCTGCCTCTTAAGCGAAGATCTTTTATTGCTAAGTATCGTAACAATCTTTGACTTTCCCCATTTATCTGTGAACTGGCGATTGGGGGGGTTAGGATACCTAGACCGAACAGTAGCGAGGGTCTCATCGGCCAACCTCTTTGGGTGGTCTTTGTAGTGGATAAAGCAATCTCTGTAATTGTTAGCAATTACAGAGCGCATGAAGGCCATGATGTCCTTCCCCCGCGCATCCATCAAGATGCCTCCCATCTGAGTGATGTCATAATAAATCGTACCATCACCCAGAGGCACGTCTAAATCATCTGAATCATCATCCTCCCCACCGCCACATGGCCCAAAGCACTGTGCGATGCATCCCCCACTGCTCTCCCTGCTACTACGCCTGCTACCCTGTCGTGTCGAGCTCGTACGCTGGCCACTCGTAGCTGGGGACTGCACGGGACTACACTGACCACTCGTAGCTGGAGAACTGAGTCTCGACGGCACAGGAGTATGTCGACGGCTCGCCGAGACAGAAGGACCTCCTGATGGCATGGGGGAAGGGGCATAAGATGGGATGGCAGAAGGGACATAAGACGGCATAGGGGAAGGGGCATAAGACGGTACAGGGGAAGGGGCATAAGAAGGGACATAAGACGGCTGTGCTGACTCTGCTGGGGTGATCTCAGGTGGTGTGGGGTGGCTTGGAGTCTGTAGTGCCGGCTCCTGGGGAGTGTTTAGAGTACCCGTCATATACTTGTATAACTCCACAGGAGTAGGAGGGTGCCCTAAAAGGTTATATAAGTCCTTCCAAATAGATTCCTGGGGATCAGGTAAGCTGGAAGCGCTTTCTGGCCACATGTTGAACTGGAAAAAAGGAAAAAAATCTATTACTGATGAGCTGAGAAGAAAGGGGAAGAAAAGAGAGGCTTACTGTCAGAGCGTGTCTATAGATGCGTCTGATTTGTGCGTCTATAGACGCATCTAACAGAGCATCTAATTGCTCATCTAACAGAGCGTGAGCTCAAAGGAAATAGATCCCACCATGCTTGAGAATGCTCGAGTTATGTCAGTGGAGGCGGTTTGTTTAGTGGAGGAGACATTTCCATGTTCTTTTCTCACAAGCCAACTACATCTCATAGTGCATTTGGGGGATGAGATTGCTATATGCGGTACTATACATGCACGATGGTTGTTCTTCCTCGAGCGCTTCATGAAGACCTTGAAGGGCTTCGTGAGACAAAATGCAAGACTCGAAGGTAGCATGGCCGAGGGTTGGTTGGTACAAGAGTCACTTGTATATATTTCTGAGTTTCTTGTTGATGTGGATAGCTCTCTCCCACGACTATGGAGAGATGATGAAGACCTAAGGATGACCTCTATTGTGCCTCAAGGGAAAGGATGCAACAAAGTAATACACATGGAGTTGCATAATAGTATTAACCTCTTTTGTGTGCTTAATAGTGAAGTGATGAAAAGATGGGTGACAAGATACGAGGATGCAAAGGCAAGAAGACAAGAAGAAAGGGCCCTCTTTCGTACACACCACGGATCTCGTGTGCCATACCCTCAGCATCTAAGAGCACTTCCAAAGGATATTCATGTGGATTGGCTACTTGATGAAATGGAGAAAGCAGAGAAAGACGAGGGGATGCATATCACAATGGAAGAATGGGAGTATGCTAGGGGATGCATGAGCAAGGTCGGTATATAGAATGTTATGCATAAGTTAGGAGCTTTTTATAATTTAGATTGCTTATTTAATTGATTTTTTCTTGGTGTAGTGGACTATGTTCAATGCTATATGGTGTGAGGGCAAGCATTTTCGAACACAACGGATTGATGATAAGAGAAACACACAAGATTGCGGCGTCATTGCTAGCTTTGAGGGAGCCAATGGAGCCATGGATGATTATTGTGGCATAATCCAAGATATTATTATGCTTGACTTTCGACGCTTCTTTGTGTATGTTTTGGATGTAAAGTGGTTTAAGGACGTGGTGGAAAGAGGCCCTAATGCAACAATCAAACGCCATGCAAGTGGCTTTGTAACTATTGACTCCGCAAAGTTTTGGCAAAGTAGAAAGGACACACTAGTACTACCGCAACAATGTGAACAGGTACTGTGCACACATATAAAAATACTCGCTTTTAAATATTCGATGCAAGAAAAGTAACATGATTGTATTTGTGTTTGAATTAGGTTGTCTATCAACCAATGGTGGATAATAATAGATGGTGGCATGTCATACCTATTATGCCACGTTCCAAAGTGATGTATAGTACATTTACTAATATGGAGCATATGGAGGATGATCATGGCCATGGACGTGATGATGACTGTGATACGAGAGAGGAGGATGATCATGAGATAGGAGATATAGATATTGAGGCCATTACCCGTGAGGACGAGCGTACCATTCGAGATGCTGATTTCGATGAGCACATGAGTGGCACAAGTAGTAGTGGGTTGAATGTATTTGTAGATCTAAACACTTGTTTGGATTTTGAAGTAGATAGTTTGGCAAGGGTTGATCTCATTGAGGATGAGATTGAGAACCGTAGCCCCATAATTGATATTGGCAAAACTATTTTACATATTGTCTCATTCTCTTCATCTCACTTAATTCTTGTATATGTGGGCTTGCAAAAAATTATGTGCTTTGGTAATCATGGGCAATGTTTGGAAAGCAATGATGTACACCAAAATCTCACTTTCTGTATTCTTTGGTTTGCGTCTATCTATGCATCTAAATGTGTGTCTGATTCTTAGTGTAAACGCACAAATAAACGTGCTAATACACATGCAAATAGATGCGCTAATAAACGCAATGTTAGACAGGCCCGTATTTTCTCAGGTTAGACACGAATGTAGACACAGTAATTTATGCGCAAATAGACGAGCTTATAGACACGCATTTAGACGTGCCCGTAATTCCTCTACTAAAGCAACGCCTATAGACGCGCCCGCTATTTTGCGCGTCTATAGTTGCTTTGTGTTGTTGTGATATATTTTCCTAGCATTACTGCAATTTTATAGACATGGGAAAAAAACCATACATCATGCAAAAATGAGATTGGTATACTGAGTATTAGAAACATGAAATGTATGGGAAAAAATTCATTCTCTCATGAAAAAACTAATGTACTTGAAATGGCCAAGCCTAAATGGCCAAGAACTCATGGGGTAGTTTTTAGCATGGGAAGAAAAAATCATACATCATGGCTCCATCATTTCAACTCCTCTTTGGTACTGATAGCCAAAATAAAAATTTGAATTTAAATTTGACATTGAATTGGGCATCATGGAGGTGCTAATTGTTCTTGCGGGAATCTAGGGTTTTCTTCAAGTTGTAAAGAATATATGATTTAAAATGACATAAAGAAGTCTAGTGTTTCTTTAAGATGTAAAGATCATGATCCAAAAGTGATCCAAAAGAGGTGGATGAGGAAGACACCTTTGATGTGTTGATTAAATTCTATGGAAATTATTTCTGAAGAGGACATAGACAATCTATTATTAAACCAGTGATAATAATCACAAATATTATGCTTACATCTTAAACAGTAGTAGTTTATAAGACAACTCATTATGTAGTATTCATTTAAAGGTTGTGCATTAGTTAATACATTGGCCTATACATGATAGTGCTACTAGAAGATAGCTTTTAGACATTGAAGAACAAGTCTCTACCAAAATTGCTCATACCGAGCACACCCATATGCATTGTACATTTTTGTTAACTTCTTCAAAAAACTATCAATGAAAAATCCTTCCCAAGTTATGTTAAGATCAACGGTCTTCCTAATCCGTAAAATATTAACTACAATACGTAAATCAAAGTCCTTCGCATAAGAATAAATCTAGATATACATATATGAAATTTATCCCTATGTTACGACATGAATTGTTACGAGCATGGACATTAAGAATGTCAATTTTTAATTTGAAACTTTGAGCAAGGATTTGTATTTGTTTATTTACAAAAGGAGGCTTTCACCAAGGAATTAGCAAGCCTTGGAATCTATAAATAAGAAGTATAAAAAATAGTCCTTCAATGCATATGCTCTATCAAGAGGGTCACTATATGGAAATATCCAGCACATACAATCAAGGGGTAGTTAAAGACAACCTACTTACATTTTTATATCCTAAATTATGAAATTCAAGTTGAGCTAAATATGTAAATTGTTTATATAAATAATTATTTTTTGCAGACTAATGTATTTAAAAGACCCCTCTTCTTGAATTCATTTTCTATGACTACATATTTTTTTAGCAAGCCTCTTGAGAATGATTTAGAGTAGTAAATCCTTAATGCTCTTATAGATGATTTTGAATGTTTTAAGAAATATCATATGTTTGGATATCCTGATTTACCTATAAATATGATTAAAATGTCACATAAAGATATGACCATGTAAAACAAACCAACTATTAATCTTATCACCACATTTGTTAGGTAGTTATACTTGTTATGGTCTAATTTCAAACGTTTACCATCCTTTCAAAAGGAAAATATTTGAATCTACTATAAATTTTATTCTCATTTATACTTACTTTCAAACACCTATCATCCATTTGGAAGGTAAAAAATTACATCTATTCTACATTTATAAACATGCTGCTTACTATAACTTTTTAGAATCGTGTTAGATCTATTTTATAGGTGATTTTTTTATTTCTTCTATGATAAAACAGATTTGCACTACAAGGCACAGGCCCTTTTCTAATGAAAATACCGACCTTCTTTACACTAAAAAGTTTTTTTTGATGGGCGCAAAGGTCAGTATTTATGTCGCTATTAGTTTTGAAAAAGAGCAGGCGCTATATAAGCGTCACTATATAGTGATACTAATAAACATCGCTATATAGTGACATTGGTAAATGTCGCTATATAGCAACACTGGTAAACATTGCTATATAGCGACGATTAACAAAAGCTTTAAAAAAACATTAGTGGGACTAAAAAGGGCCACCACAAGCCCTGTTTTGCCCCCCTAATAATTTTTTTTAGTAAATACAAAAGAATGTTGTTTGTTACAAAATTTCCCTTGTGAAAAGGGTGATACAAAATCGCTCAAATGAGCTGAGCGATAGAAGCATATACATGTTCAAGATATATAACATTGTTTGTTATAAAATTACCCTTTCAAAAAGGGTGATACAAAATCGCTCAAACAAGCTGACATACAAAAGCATATACATGGCCAATTATATGCAAACTACTGCTAATAGTACTACTACTATAGCTCATCTGAATCGTCGTCCTCGTCCTCATCACATCGGCCTGATCCCTGGCCTGATGGGACGTTCGAGCTTTGATTCTAAGAGTGAAACCATATTAATTGGAAATTAGATTGAAACTTAAAGAACAAAACAGTTTAAAAGTGAGATTACAAGTAGGAGTAGACTTATATCGTGCGAGCAACGACCTCAGCCCAATTGACCATCACTCCCCGCGTCTCTTGCTCAATAAAACGCGGCTTTATTCCTATGTGAAACTTGCATCTTGTCTTTTTTTCTGTGGGAAGGCAACCCATCACAACTTGTTGTGGGCCCAATTTATGAGAGTTAGATAAAGTGCATGAAATATGTAGTAAAATAAATAGAACAATACATTAAATGAGAAGAAGTAGACTTACCACGGTTGCCTCGAATGCCAACTATCCACCTGCACCAAAGTGCAAAGTACCAATGGAGTCTAACCGTTTCCTCGCAGCCCTCCTTTGACCCTCGAACAGTTCGGGATGTGGTCCCTATATTGCTTCTTGAAAAACTTCCAGTCAACTTTGTCTACCCAGCTAGGTTTAGCCTTCCCCTTTGCAATGAAAGTATGCAAGGTTAACCTACAATGCTTCAAGAGGACCCCCATGCACTCTTTCATGTAATCCGAATTGAAATCCCAATTTGGGGGGTTAGGAAATTGTCTTTTCAATTCATCAATGACTGCCTACTTCGTTTGGTCATCTTGGTACCACCAGTCAGTAGCTATGCCGCTTTTGAAGTGGTGGCTCATCAACTGCCGAGTCATGGTGGCCATCATTGCTGAGCCCTTTTTATTTTCTATTATCTCTCTAGCAACCATGATTTCATAGGACAGGTCCTCAACCAAGTAAGGAAGACTCATGGTAGTGGCAGAGTCAGAGTCAGTGGTGTTACTCTGCGAGCACTTACGAAGCAAGGAGTAGCAGTGGGAGTAGGAGAGGGCAAGGGACCTGACTGATACTAGGTCTCGGGACCAAGTGGAGACCTATAGGGATGTGAGTGTGCTAACTCGTCTACATCTCCAGAGTCAGCACAACATAAGCCACCCTTCCTACTCTTCCTTCCCTTATGATGGGCATGCCCAAGTGATGACCCCTCAGTCGAAGGGGCTAGAGGGGATGGCTAGACAATAGGTCTAGCTGTCGATATTGTAGGAGAGGGATTTGCTCAGGTCCTCTTGGATAGTAGAGAGAAGAATCTCACTGCCTCTGCATCGATCATTTGTGTGACAAACTCATTCCAGACTCCTGACAAAGCCATCGGCTACTACTAGAGCAAAGGAGTTCACCGAGGGATAGTCACAGTGCTACATCCAAGAGGAGTTGGCGGGCCAGGGATAGTTGTAGGGGTAGGCCGCTAAGGTGATGCCTGAGTAGAATCAAAGTCATCTGGAGAGTAGAGATCATGATGTCTCCTCCTACGAGGGTTTCCATACTTGTCAGATGTGCGGCGTGATCCCATGTCTAATTTGGGGGGATTGGACAAACGTAGACACAAACACAAAGATAAAAAATAAAAAACAAAAAACAAAAGCAAGAGTAGGTAAGAAGCAGATAAACAATTAATTCGCACTGGCCTGGCATCATCCATCATGGGGATTGTATGCTGCACTACTGTAGTAGGTACTCCCTTCATGTCCATGTACTTCCACGCCATGCAATCCTTAAATTCCCATAGGAGAGCTATTAAGGCATTCTCCTCATTGGAAGTGAGGTCATTGGTGACAAATACGGGTTGTGGGTCCTAGCCTTCTAGGGCTAAGTTTACTTCCTTAACCACGGCCGGTCCATCGTATCCTTGAGAACAACCATCCTCTTGGGTTCTTCTGGCCTATTTGTATAAGATCTTACAATACTGAACAGTATAGGCCTTGTAGTGTGTTGGCACTTGCCGTAGGTTTCTTTATCCTCGATTTCCTTCTCATTTTCTACTTGGGCAGTGGACTTTTTGGTCTTTGCCTTGCCTTTGGATGCAGCGGATTTGGGACCTGAAGGGTATTAAGAAAAACAAGAGGAGAGATATAGGAAGCAACCAAGAGGGAGCAATAGTCTCCTCCACAATCAGCTCATATTCACCCCACACAATACAATTGAACACTACTAAGGTCACACCCATACATAGTAGATAAGAACTAACTATGGTTGAGTCAGTGTGACTCACCTTATTCACCTACTCACACAATAGGAACAATAACTGAGAGCTTGATTCCCAACACTCCCCCTCAATGACTTGCTGGAGGAAGTCTATATGGTTCAGCTTGAGGGTTATGTGCACCCTGACTATCCCAACTATGTTTGCAGGTTGAAGAAAGCTCTCTATGGGCTGAAGCAAGAACCTAGAGCATGGAATGAAAGGATCAGTAGATACTACAGGAGCTTGGTTTTGCAATTGGGAAGGCTGATCATTCACTATTCACAAAGAAGACAATTGCTGGATATGTTGTGATTGTGATTTATGTTGATGATCTGATTCTGACTGGTAGTGATGATGATGGCATTGCTGAAATTAAGAGTAAGCTGAAAATGGAGTTTGATATGAAGGATCTAGGGGACTTGAAGTTATTTCTTGGCATAGAGGTGTTGAGAATACCTGATGGCATTTGGCTTATGCAGAGGTAGTATGCCTTGAATATGCTGGAGAGGTTTGGCATGAAGGATTGCAAACCAATGGATATCCCCCTGGATCAAAACTTGAAAATGATGGCTGATTCTGGAGCTGAGATTGATGACATTACCATGTATAGGCAGATGATTGGAAGCTTGATTTATCTGATTATTACCATGCCTGATTTGGCATATGCTATGGGACTCATTAGTTAGCTTATGCAGAAGCCACAGAAGCCTCACTTGGATGTAGTGAGCAGGATTTGCGCTATGTCAAGGCAACATATCAGTATGGACTCTTCTATGAGTATGGAAAGGATATAGAACTGGTTGGATACACAGATGCAGATTGGGTAGGATGTGCCTATGACAGGAGATCCACCAGTGGTTATGCATTCACTCTTGGTAGTCTATTTCTACATTTGTTTGAGCACTACACTCGCACGGCAGTTGCTGGGACATCATTGGATGGGAGAGACGCATCTTTGCCTTATAAAAGAGTAATGAAATTGTGAAGTAATGAAAAAACACTACGCTCAAAATGGCAACACCGAACTACAACTTTACAGAACAAGCCAACAAGAGATGGCAACACGATCTGCATATTAATTTAGTTGAAGTATATGCACCTCTTCCAAAATGACAACACATAGGCATCATGCAAAGAGAAAACATGAGGAGAGAAGGTTTACAACATATCGACTTATGGTATGACGGAAAGATTTATCCAAAATGTCTAATCCAAAGTTCTACTCTACCATTCTCAAATCTGATAGCCCGGTAAACTTTGAAAAACAAGCCTATGGCGAGTTTAATTATGGTGTTGTGATAGAGAAGCTTAACGATCGTGAAGATAGCTAGAAAATGATTGAGAGAAAGATGTGGCTTGTAGGAGCCAGTGGTGAGTTGGAGTAGTAAAAAGAAACCCACAGTGGCATTGTCTAGTACAGAAGCAGAGTATAGAGATGCAGCATTGGTTGCATGTGAGGTTTCTTGGCTTTGGAAGCTTTTGTAGGATTTGGGACTGCATGTGGAAAAACTAGTCATACTTTATTGTGGTGACATGAGTAGTGTACAATTGGCAAGTAATTTGGTTTATCATGCTAGAACCAAGCATATTGAGGTACACTACCAATTTCATCAGAGAGATGGTGTTATCAACAAAGATTGATCTCATACATGTGAAGACTGAAGATCAGGTTGCAGATATCTTTACCAAGTCATTGGGTAGAGATAAGTTTACATGCTTTAGAGAGCTACTTGGTGTTATGCTGCCTACTTGCCATTTAGGAAAGCATTCTTGACATCCATTTGTTGCAATTTCTAGCCATTTGTAGTAGCCAATGCTATGACATTATCACAGTTGCCATCTTGGCAATAGGGCTGAAAGTTTCCTCATAATCTAGCCCATACTATTGTGCATACCCTTTGGCAACCAGCCTTGCTTTATACCTTTCCAGTGATCCATAAAACTTGCATTTTACTTTGTAGACCCATTTGCAACCAATAGGATTCTTGCCTTCAAGCAACTCCACCAAATCCCAAGTCTGATTAGTGGCAAGGGCATCCATCTCCTTATCCATGGCATTCCGCCAATGACCATGTTGCACAGCCTCACCAAAGATACAGTATGTCCCATAACTTTTGTCATATATGCATAATGCCGAGTAGCATAACCATGATAAGTTAACCTGTCAACAAGATACATGACTCTCTGTGACCTTCTCATTGGAATGCCTGACTCTCCTCATTCCTGAGGAGGTATGTACCTACTTCCCTTGACTCCAGGTGTAGACACAGATGGTATACCCAGATCAGTATCCAAACTGTCACTACATGACGAATCATAGCCATAATTTGATGGCCTAGGGACATCATTTTCAGCTTGCAAAAGCACCTCAACCTTGGCTTTCCCTTTATCTCTCCCCCTCACTGACATAGCAGTGTCAGTGGAATTGCATAACCTGCTAGACCAAGGATTCACTGTACTAGAACTAGTAGATGTAGGCCCAGATATGGATATAGTAATTTGATGATTTTTATCATATGCATGACCTGCAGATGCATCATTTGGAACAGCCACTTTCTACTTGCCATACCAAGATTCCAGCTCATCAAAAACAACATCCTGACTCACCATAGTCTTCTTGGTCGATGGGTTGTAGCATTTGTAACCGTTCTGGTTCTGTGCATAGCCAATAAACACACATCTGTGCATAGCCAATAAACACACATCTTTCAGCTTTGGTATCCAACTTCCATCTCTTTTCATCTAGTATATGCGCATATGCCAAGCTGCCAAACACTTTTAAATGATTGACATCAGGCTTTTGTCGATACAATTTCTCATATGGTGTGAGCATGTGAATGCCAGCAGTAGGAGTGCGATTCAACACATACACTATAGTTGCAAGTTCTTCTACCAATGATAATGAGGTAAGTCCTTTTCATTCCACATGGCTCTACCAGACGAACCAATCACCCCATTCTTACGTTCAGCCACTCCATTCTGTTGTGGTGTATATGGGCATGTAAGCTCTTGTCTAATCCCATGATAGGCCAAGAAGTCATCAAATTCATTTGATAGATATTCACCTCCATTATCTGATCTCAAGCATGTGATATATGACCCAAACTCCTTTTCAACATGTTGCTTGAAATGCTTGAAGGTAGGCAAAACCTCATCCTTATGTTTCAAAAAATATAGCCATGTATACCGGCTGAAATCATCAATAAATGTGACATAATATGATGAACCTCTCATCGAGGTACTCTGAGCTGGACCCCAAACATTAGAATGAATCAACTGCAAAGGTCTACTACTCTCCCACAGATGCTTAGTGAATGGCAACCTTGATTGTTTTCCAAACTGGCATGCAGGACAAACATGCTCCAAAGCATTATACTTCAACTTTGGTAGGCCAACAAAAATGCCTTTATGCTACATATTTTTCAGCTTTTGAATATTAATATGACCAATGTGTTTGTGCCAAATTTCCAAATCCGAGACAACACCTGTACCATGGGTAAACATGGTAGCCTTTAGTTCTGGCATGCCTGCATCTAAAGTAAACATTCTTCCTTGCCTTTTTCCTTTTGCAATCAACTTGCAATCATTCCATTCTGATTAAACCGGACTTGCAAGTTTTGCTAAGCCATTTTTCCAACAGACAACAAGTTCTTGGTGATCGAAGGCACATGCAGCACTTCATGCAGCTTCCACCCTCATTTTCTATTTTGGGCAGGCCTATTGAATGACATGTGTCATTCGTCTTTTTTCACTTGTTTTTAAGTTGTGGTGGTTAATAGGTTAAAGATTCACCTTGGTTCCTTGCGCTCTCTCTTAATTACTCTGTGTGATCTCAGAATAATTTGAAACGATGTCCTTTGTGACAGAGGGTAGTTTGAAGTGTATGCAGGCTTTGGTCTGCATATTTCTCATAATTCATGAATTGAAGAAACAAGCAACTGAGACATCGATTCTTTGATAACCCTGATTGGATTGTATTTTTCACGTCCATGTGAATGCATCAAGCTATGCAAAGGCTATGCAATTGACATTATTTTGGCATAGCTAGATGGTAGACTGGACTACATGATCTATGATGCTAGTTGGTTGATGATGCCACTCACGTGCTTATAGCACTAGTGAGCATCAAGCTCTTGGGATTATTTATAATGTCAAAAAATTTAGGCACTATTTGCTTGTTGGAAATCCATTCCTTTTCTATGTGGAGTACAAAGCTTAATTATATTTAATCAACAAATCAATTATTCAGTGATGTCTAGTGAGATGGTGCTATTGCTACATGAGTTTAATTTCAAGATCATGCACAAGCCAAGAAATTCCCATGCAAGTGCAGACTGTTAATCATCATTGCCTACCTCATATGAAAGCCAAGGAGTCACAACCAATCTCCCCATTGTCTGTGGTGGATGTTTTAAAGACCAAGTATGATGAGAGGATTCAATATTTGTCACAATGCACATTTCTTGAGAACATGAGCCAAGACAAGTGTAGGCCATTGGCTTTAAAATCCTAGAAATATATTTTTCTTGGTGGCCAGCTATATTGCCAAGTTGTAGATGAGTGTTGCAATGTTCAGTCCTCCCACATGAACTAACAATGGTACTAATTGAGACACATATTGGGCTTACAAGAGGACACTTCAGTGTGGTGAGCTAACAACTCAAAATATTCTACAAGTAGGCTTATATTGGAGTACTTAGCTGAAGGATACACATGCTCAATGTAATGAATGTGATGTTTGTTAATGGATAGGACAATTACTCCCACAACATCATATGCCATTGCAAAACCAAGCCAACCATGGGAAGAATTATAGAGATAGGGCTTGGATTATATGGGTTATTTAAAAGATTTGGATCAATATACAAAGAATAAGCACATTATTATTGCCACAAGCCAAGTAGTTCCACAACATCATATGCGGCCATTGCAACCAAGCCAACCATGGGAAGCATTCTAGAGATGGGGCTTGGATTATATGGGTTCTTTCAAAGATGTGGCTCAATATACACAAAATAAGTGCATTATTGTTTCTTGGTTTGACCATCATGCATCACCAGAGGCACAACACCCTTGTGTGTAATGTCATGCTGTGTATCATCTCCTGTGCAAACATAACCATGCACACCAGGAGTCATCTCATCAAACCACTCTCCATGTGGTGTCATGTGACTAGATGGTCCTGAATCAATATACCATATATCATCCAAGCCATCATCAGTAGACTTATGATCCTGCACATGCATCATAGCAAATAGCTGAAAGTTTCCTCATAATCTAGCCCATACTGCTGTGCATATCCTTTGGCAACTAGCCTTGCTTTATACCTTTCCACTGATCCATCAGATTTGGATTTTACTTTGTAGACCCATTTGCAACCAATAGGATTCTTGCCTTCAGGCAACTTCACCAAATCCCAAGTCTAATTAGTCGCAAGGGCATCCATATCCTCATCCATGGCATTCTGCCAATGACCATGTTACACAGCCTCACCAAAGATAGTTGGCTCAGTATGTCCCATAACTTTTTTCATATATGCATAATGTCAAGTAGCATAACCACTACAAGTTAACCTATCAATAGGATACCTGACTCTCTGTAACCTTCTCACTGGAGTGCCTGACTCTCCTCATTCATGAGGAGGTATGTACTTGCTTCCCTTGCCTCTAGGTGTAGACACAAATGGTATACCCAGATCACTATCCAAATTGTTGTTGAGATATCAAGCTCCACTCGTAATATGCCAGGGTGACCGTTGTGCATTTATGTCACTGACTTGTTAGCTGCAGATGCGGTTGGTACACCGCCCATGAATAATAGCTAGATGACATATCTTTATGTGCTCTAGTTAGTGGCTCAATTAGTATGCCACCTTAGTTAGCTCAGTTTGGATTGAGACCCACATATAAGGTTCACCTAATCTTTTGTACTTAGAGTTCTTTTGGCTTTCACAACTAAGAAGAGGAAAACTGTTTTCAGCCTCCACCTTTGCATATATTCCCCCATTGTGTATGTGAGAAAGCTGTAAGTGACACTCCCTCCTTCTCTTCCACTCTCTTCACATGGTATTCGAGCTCGGTTTGTGGTAAGGAGCTCAAGAAAGAAAACCAATTTGGCGGTGTCCTAGTAAGAGGATCAGTGTTTCTTTCCTTTCTTTTTGAGTTTGGGAGCAAATCTCTGCAGGTAGCACAACCGAAAAGTGCAAGGGAGCACTGTCTCAGATTGGGATGCCCTTTGTGGTGTGGCGAGAGGGAAGTCTATGCTACAGGCGAGGGCAAAGCCCTCGGTGAAATTATTATTTTTATTTGAGGCCATTTCGGGGCCCGTTTTGGTGGTGGAAATTTTCCACATGCACTCAGGAAAGTGCCCTGTTTTTGCTGTGCGACCACTGTTCTGCAGGTCGGTGAAAAGTTATCATAGAAATTACATCGTATGCCTGTGCACAGAGATATTGGGAGTGACAGAAATCATTCTTATTGCCTGTTGATGCATAATCGTCACTAGGAAGTGATTGTGTCGTCAAATACCACTCTCGTCAGTTTTGCAGATTTGCCCTTATGAGGTAGAAGTTGTGTTTTTTTGCAGTGACACAATATTTTGCAGTGTTTTGTAATGGTGTCTGATGCTCTTTCACAAATCGTCACTGAAAGGCTTGACAAGAACAACTTCCAAGCATAGAAGTTTAGAATGACGAATTTCCTTAAGGAAAAAGGCTATTGAGAGTTCATTACTGGAGCTGAATAAGAACTAGTTATTCCTAATGTTCCCAATCAACAGGAGTTGTAGCAATTTAAAGGCTATGAGAGAGAAAAAAAAGTTATGTACTGGCTGTCTATCGGTATTTCAGATTCTATGATTGTGCATATTCAGGATGCAAGCACGCCGAAGGAGGCATGTGATACTTTGATAAAAATGTATAGCACAAATACGCAAGCTAGGAAAATGCAGCTCAAGCAGGAGTTGCATAATGTGCCAAGAGAAAATATGAGCATCAATGACTACCACATGGAGGTGAAGAAGATTGCAAATGCACTTGCTTCTATTGGGTCGCCAGTGGAAGATGATGATTTAGTTTCTGTGACCTTAAATGGTCTAGGAAAGGATTATGCACAATTCCGGACATCCATTGCCGTCCGTGAGAATTTTCCTGATTTTGAGGAGTTGATTGCTCTTCTAATTTCTAAAGAGAAGAGAAATGGTGGTGCATCTTCTTCAGGAGAACCTTCAAATGAAGCTATCTTCTACTCAAATGCTGGAAGAGGTAGAGGAAGATGTAGATCAGGCTAATTTGAAGGCCAAGGCAGAAATCAGAATATGCAGCAAATTCAAGAAAACCAGTCCTATGGAGGAGGACGTGCTAACTTTAGAGGCAAGGGGAGCCAAAGAGGTTGTGGTGGATGGCAGAGAGGCCAAAATACAAATAACAATGTTAATGCTACTACTGTGGTAAAATGGGTCATATGGTTAAAGACTGCTATAAAAAGCAGAATGACATCATGACTGGAAAATTGCAGCAAGGCAATTATGCATCCTCTAGTAGATAGGGTGATGACAGAAATGACCATCTATTTATGGTGCAGCACATGACCATGTGACAAGTGCAGAAGAAAGCAACGATGTGTGGTATGTTGACTCAGGTGCATCAAACCACATGACATGTCATGCAAAATGGATGCAAGATGCAAGCAAAATGGAAAGACCAGGATTTGTGGAGACTGGTGATGATACTGCACATCCTATTGTGCACATTGGTAAAATTCCTTTGTCTATGCAGTATGGAAAAAAGAAATACTTGTCTAATGTATTTCATGTCCCGAATATCACCAAGAACCTATTTTCTGTTGGTCAAATGGTTGAGCAGGGCTTGCAAGTCAGATTTAATCCTTGTGGATGCTTTGTTGAGGATATGAAAAATAAAGGTTGCTTGATGGCAAAAGGGAAGAAGAAGGGCTGGATGTTTACGTTGCATGCGGGCATGCCTGAATCGAGTGTAGCAATGTTTGCACATGGGACCAGTGTAGTTGCAGATATTGATATCTAGCATAAACGCATTGATCATGTTAATGTACAGCGACTTAAATTAATGCAGGCCCAAAATATTATTGCAGGATTGCCTAAGTTCAAGGTTGCAAAAATGCATAAGGTATGTGAAGCCTGTCAATCTGGCTCCAATTTGGAAAACAGGCAAGGAAACCATTTCCTAGACATGTTCAAGAGAGTAAGAGGCCATTGGAATTAATCCACTCTGATGTGTGGACTATTGAAGTTGCATCTATTGGAGGCTGTCATTATTTTGTCACTTTTATTGATGACTACAGCAGAAAAGTTTGGGTGTATTTTATGAAAAAGAAAACTGAAGTTTTGGGCATTTCAAAGCTTCTAAAGCTATGGTTGAAAAAGAAACAGGCCTTCAAATAAAATGCCTAAGGTCAGATGGAGGGGGAGAGTACCTCTCAAATGAGTTTACAAGTTTCCTACAGGAGCATGGCATAAAGTAGCAATATTCATGCAGTCATACCCCACAGCAAAATGGACCTGTGAGGCAAAAGTTGTGTTTTTTTGTAGTGACACAATATTTTGCAGTGTTCTGTAATGGCATCTGATGCTCTTTCATAGATTGTCACTGAAAAGCTTGACAAGGACAACTTCCAAGCATGGAAGTTTAGAATGATGAATTTCCTTAAGGAAAAAGGCTATTGAGAGTTCATTACTGGAGCTAAAAAAGAACTAGTTATTCCTAATGTTCCCAATCAACAAGAGTTGCAGCAATTTAAAGGCTGGCATGAGAGAGCAAAAAAAGTTATGTACTGGCTGTCTATCAGTATTTCAGATTCTATGATTGTGCATATTCAGGATGCAAGCATGCTGACGGAGGCGTGGGATACTTTGATAAGAATGTATAGCACAAATACACAAGCTAGGAAAATGCAGCTCAAGCAGGAGTTGCATAATGTCCAAAGAGAAAATATGAGCATCAATGACTACCACATGGAGGTGAAGAAGATTGCAGATGCACTTGCTTCTATTGGGTCGCCAGTGGAAGATGATGATTTAGTTTCTGTGACCTTAAATGGTCTAGGAAAGGATTATGCACAATTCCGGACATCCATTGCCGTCCGTGAGAATTTTCCTGATTTTGAGGAGTTGATTGCTCTTCTAATTTCTGAAGAGAAGAGAAATGGTGGTGCATCTTCTTCAGGAGGAACTTCAAAAGAAGCTATCTTCTACTCAAATGCTGGAAGAGGTAGAGGCAGATGTAGAGCAAGTTGATTTGAAGGCCATGGTAGAAATCAGAATATGCAGCAAATTCAAGAAAACTAGTCCTATGGAGGAGGACATGGTAACTTTAGAGGCAGGGGGAGCCAAAGAGGTCATGGTGGATGGTAGAGAGGCCAAAATGCAAACAACAATGTTGAATGCTACTACTATGGTAAAATGGGTCATATGATTAAAGACTACTATAAAAAGTAGAATGACATCATGACTGGAAAATTGCAGCAAGGTAATTATGCATCCTCTAGTAGACAGGGTGATGACAATAATGAGCATCTGTTTATGGTGCAGCACATGACCAATTATGTGACAAGTGCAGAAGAAAGAAATGATGTGTGGTATGTTGACTCAGGTGCATCAAACCACATGACATGCCATGCAAAATGGATGCAGGATGGAAGCAAAATGGAAAGACCAGGATTTGTGGAGACTGGTGATGATACTGCACATCCTATTATGTACATTGGTAAAATTCCTTTGTCTATGCAGGATGGAAAAAAGAAATACCTGTCTAATGTATTTCATGTCCTGAATATCACCAAGAACCTGGTTTTTGTTGGTCAAATGGTTGAGCATGGCTTGCAGGTCAGATTTAATCCTCGTGGATGCTTTGTTGAGGTTATGAAAAACAAAGGTCGCTTGATAGAAAAAGGGAAGAAGAAGGGCAGGATGTTTACGTTGGATGCGGGCATGCCTGAATCGAGTACAACAATGTTTGCACATGGGACCAGTGTAGTTGTAGATATTGATATCTAGCATAAACGCATTGGTCATGTTAATGTACAGCGACTTAAATTAATGCAGGCTGAAAATATTGTTGCAGGATTGCCTAAGATCAAGGTTGCAAAAATGCATAAGGTATGTGAAGCCTGTCAATTTGGAAAACAGGTAAGGAAACCATTTCCTAGACATGTTCAAGAGAGTAAGAGGCCATTGGAATTAATCCACTCTGATGTGTGGACTATTGAAGCTACATCTATTGGAGGTTGTCATTATTTTGTCACTTTTATTGATGACTATAGCAGAAAAGTTTGGGTGTATTTTATGAAAAAGAAAACTTAAGTGTTTGGGCATTTCAAAGCTTTTAAAGCTATGGTTGAAAAAGAAATAGGCCTGCAAATAAAATGCCTAAGGTCAGATGGAGGGGGAGAGTACCTCTCAAATGAGTTTGCAAGTTTCCTACAGGAGCATGGCATAAAGCAGCAATATTCATGCAGTCATACCTCACAGCAAAATGGAACTGCAGAAAGGAAAAATAGGCATATTGGAGAGGTATCTCGTGCCATGCTCAACCAAAAAGACCTGCCAAATTATTATTGGGCTGAAGCAGTTGCTACAGCAGTCTACATAATGAACAGGACTCCCATTGTAGCAATACATGGCATGATGCCAGAGGAGAGGCATATTGGTAGGAAACCATATATTTCTCATTTGAAAGTTTTTGGTTGCATTGCCTATGTTCATGTGCTAGATGAGTTGAGATCCAAGTTGGATCCAAAAGCTGAGAAGTGCATCTTTATTGGTTATTCTCTGCAGCAAAAATGGTATAGATGCTATAAGCCTTCTACTCATAAGTTTACAATGAGCATAGATGTTGTTTTTTATGAGATGAGCAGCTGGTATAAACCAGTCAATGCGATTGATGATGTAGATGCACAAAATGGTAATGCTGCATAGAATTCACAACAGCAATCACAAAATATTAGTGGACCTATAGTGTCCTCGAGCAGTGGTTCACATACTTTGCCATGGATAGGTAGTAAGATCAGGAGGATCTCCTCAAAGCAATGCAGATAGTGGTATGCAAGTATCACAAAAAGGAAAAGAGAAAGTAGATCAACCCATGGTTGATGTGAATGCAAGTCACTCTTATGTGGATGGTGAATCCAGTGGCTCAGAGTAGAGCCTTGATGATGAGTTGGGTATTCCTTCTATTGTTACACCTAGAGTAAGGAAGACAAGGGATGTTTTGAGAGCACCTGGTAGTAAGCCTATTTTGCACAGGTCTACCAGAGCTAGGTATCCTATGGATAGGCTGAAATATGATGGATTTACAGCCGTTCACTGTGCCTATATGGTCAAAGTGATACATGAACCAGAACCCAATTCTTTTGAGCAAGCCATGGGAAAAGAAAAATGGGAGAAAGACATGGATGAAGAAATGGATGCCTTGGAAGCAAATGCTACATGGGAATTGGTGCCTTTGCCTAAAGACAAGAATGCAATTGGTTGCAAGTGGGTTTATAAGATGAAGCACAATGCAGATGGTTCTGTGAACAGATACAAGGCAAGATTAGTTGTCAAGGGGTATGCACAGACATATGGCATTGATTATGAAGAAACATTTAGTCTGGTTGCAAGGATGGCAACCATAAGACTAGTCATTACTGTGGCTGCATCAAAGGGATGGTCTTTACAATAGATGGATGTCAAGAATGCTTTCTTGAATGGTGATTTGCAAGAAGAGGTATATATGGAGCACCCACCAGGTTATGTTCACACTGTTCATTCTGAGTTTGTTTGCAGGTTGAAGAAAGCCTTGTATGGCTTGAAGCAAGCACCCAGAGCATGGTCTGACAAGCTAGGACAGTATCTTATCACTATTGGCTTTCAAATTTCCAAGGCAAATTTCTCACTTTATGTGAGAACAACAGAGAAAGGTATTATGCTGCTTGTCATTTATGTTGATGATTTGATCATTGCAGGTGATAGTGATGAAGATATCCTTCATGTGAAAATGCTATTGAAGCAGAAGTTTGAGATGAAGGATTTGGGAGAGCTGCGTTACTTCTTGGGCATTGAGGTGATTATATCCACAAGTGGGATATGGCTCTTGCAGAGGCAGTATGGATTGGACATGCTGTCCAAATATGGGATGATAGGCTGTAAGTCTATTTCAGTTCCTTTGGAGCAGAATGTGAAACTGAGCGTAGATGCAGGTGAGCTTCTGGAAGACCCTACTCTGTACATATGCATAGTAGGAAGTTTGATTTATATGACTATTACCAGGCCAGATTTGAGCTATGCTGTTGGTTTGGTAAGTCAGTTTATGCAGGCTCCAAGGAAACCGCATTTGGATGCAGCTAGACGCATACTGAGGTATGTGAAGTCCACATTGCAGTATGGACTATTTTATGAGACTGGGATTCAGATACAATTGCATGGATACACTGATGCTGATTGGAATGGTAGTATTTCTGATAGACGATCTACAAGTGGCTATATGTTCTCTTTTGAGAGTGCTGCAGTCACTTGGAGCAACAAGAAACAACCTATAAGTGCCTTGTCGAGCACAGAAGCTGAGTACAGGGGTGCAACAATGGCTACATGTGAGGTAGCTTGGTTGCATAAGCTACTTTATGATATGCATCAGTCTATAGATGGGCCAATTGTCATTTATTGTGACAACATGAGCAGTATACACTTGGCAAATAGCCCAGTCTATCATGCTAGAACAAAGCACATTGAGGTGCATTATCACTATGTGCGGGAGAAGGTTCTAGTAGGTTTTATTGATCTAGTTTATGTCAGCAAAGAGGATCATGTAGCTGACATATTCACGAAGGCATTGGGTGTAGAGAAGCTATGCAAGTTTAGAGACCTACTTGGTGTGCAAGAATTGGGATTAGCTCGAGGGGGAGTGTTGAGATATCGAGCTCCACTCGTGATATGCCAGGGTGACCATTGTGCATTTATGTCACCGACTTGTTAGCTGCAGATGCGGTTGGTACACCACCCATCGATAATAGCTAGATGATAGCTATCTTTATGTACTCTAGCTAGTGGCTTAGTTAGTATGCCACCTTAGTTAGTTGAGTTTGGTTTGAGACCCACATATAAGGTTCACCTATCCTTTTGTACTTAGAGTTCTTTTGGCTTTCACAACTAAGAAGAGAAAAACTGTTTTCAGCCTCCACCTTTGTGTATATTCCTCCATTGTGTATGTGAGAAAGATGTAAGTGAGACTCCTTCCTTCTCTCCCACTCTCTTCACAACTGCCAGTACATGACGAATCATAGCCACAATTTGATGGCCCAGGGACATCATTTTTAGCTTGCGAGAGCACCTCAATAACCTTAGCTTTCCCTTTATCTCTCCCCCTCATTGACATAGTTTACATAAAGGGAAAGCCAAGCTTGTTGAGGTGCTTTTGCAAGCTTCCACAAGCAGTGGGCACTAGAATGCAAGGAACGGTAGCTCTAATACCATATTAAGAAAAACAAGAAGAGAGATATAGGAAGCAACCACGAGGGAGCAACAGTCTCCTCCACAATTAGCTCATATTCACCCCACACAATACAATTGAACACTATTAAGGTCACACCCATACATAGTAGATAAGAACTAACTATGGTTGAGTCAGTGTGACTCACCTTATTTACCTACTCACACAATAGGAACAATAGCCGAGAGCTTGATTCCCAACAAAAGGGGCTCTTCCCTTGTACTTATAGAGCTGACGGGGTTGGCTACCTTACTCACCCTATTTCCCAGGTTAGAGAACTCGTGGTGGGTAGTCGTGGTGCCTACGAGGTTAGCCAATGAAGATCTTATTTTACCCTTATTGTTCCCTTGCTTACCTCTCGTGGTTTGAGCATATTGAACATCCTTAAGGGAACTACTGGGGTCAAACCCTCGAGCTCTGGGGTGGTGATTTGAAACCCTACTCTTTCTAGGACATCTATGTTGGCTAAGATGTGCATCCAGTTCTGCGAGAATTCTAGCTTGGGAAGAGGTGCATAGTAAAAGTTGTCAGACTCTTCCTTCTCATCCTCTTCCTTGTCACAAGGTTAGAATAGCTTTACGGAGGCGGTTTGGATGGTTGTGTCGGACTCCGCGAGCAAAGAGGTGTCCTAACAATGGGTGGGCCTTGTTATGCAAGTCCACTCTCATGGTTTGCTCCTTGTGCCGCAGGTAGATATTATCATTACGCTAGTCATGCATGAATCGGGACATCTGCAAGAACGGCCTACCTAGGATAGCTTCATACTGGGGCTATCGTGTGAAGTCCATGACCATGAATCTAATAGGGTACGTGAATCCAAAAACCTTAATGTTTATGCCTATCATTACTTCCAGAGGTTCAGCAGTTCCTCCATCTACTAGCTTTACTACCAGATGGGTCTGCTACTCGAGTGTGGGCTTTCCCCACTTTTCCCAGCATTCCTTGGTACAGACACTCACTCATGCTCCCCCATCCAAGATGGCTTCTACCTTCTAGTTTTGGTAGACTATGGGGATTGAGGTGTTTGTGTCATCACCCTCTAAACACTAGCCTAGCTTGTTGATAGGAATCTTGGGTACGTTCTTCCCCTTATCTAACATTGATTGGTTAGGCCTACGATTGGTAGGGGCTGGAGGTAGGAACGTCTTGTTCATCCAATTGGACAGATGATGTCATAGGATGGGATTTCCTCTTAGCAGAGACGCGATTGGCATTTTCACTTCTGTAGATAGGAAGGCAACCAACCTGGCACTATCGCAAGGTTTTGATGAAGCTTCTTGCTCCATGGATAACATGTCATCGAAGCTATACAAGTCTCCTTTGTCTTGGAGGTTGTGCAACAATGGGTCCTCTTGGAACATCTTCTACATTAGATCCGCAGCTTTCGACTGCTCCACGCTGAGGTGTTCTTCTTCTTCCACTCTTTCTAAGACCTTGAGAGATTTCTCTCCTCGATGCCCCATCAAGTGGGTTGGATGGATAGTATCTAATCCCCTACTGGCCTTTAATCAATGCGCTCAAACTTATCCTGGCACTCACGCACCAAGTCCTCCAGGAAAGGTTGAGTCATCCCTCTCCCATATGCACACCACTTGTGATGATATAAAAAAGGAATTGGTGCAACTAAATGAAAGATTATTACTTAAAGAGGATCAGCTCCATGCCACATTAGACATAAACAATGAGTTGCAAAATAGCCTCAAAGAGGGTGAACATCAAATTCAAGCTCTAGAGAAGGAAGGCATGGAATCAAGGGAGATACTTATGCACACCAAAGCAGAACTCCACATGCTTAATGATCAAGTTTCAGGGCATCCAAAAGCAGCTCAACAATTCAATAGTCTAAAGCTTGCATACACCTCCACATTGGGTGCATGGAGTGGCAAAATCAAAAAGCTATAATTTCCAAGTTGGAAATTCAACTACTAGGTCAAGCGATGATGATGCAGAGGGGTCAACACAAGATCTTTTGATACAAGGCATCACTACATTATACCAAGAGCTTGTTGCAATCCTCCAGTAAGAGGATCACCTTGAAGGAAAAATACGCATACTCTGGAAACACTTGCAAATCAAAATGTTACATGCAGTATTTGGTCTTGATTGGACCAGACCAGTAAGCACAAAGAATCTCTGAGATCTATGCCAGCACATGGATGAAGATGAGAGGAATGTGTTCTGTCTATCAGTACATGCAAATCTCATATGGGTAAAGGCTGATGCAATACTACATTATGAATGCTTGATGGGAAGCCCCCCTCTTCGGGTAATAGCTAGACTCCTACCTTTAATGCAACAATCACCAGCAACTTCCATGGGATACAACTCCTAGAAAAATCCAAAATTAAAGCTGTCAATGCCTACTAGAAGAGACAGGGATCTGCCAGAGGAATATATGATCTACCTTCAATCTAATCTCCCCTATCTTGCCACTCTCTATTCTGATCTACTAACATCCCTACCTAACTCCAGTACTATCCTCCTTACCTTTCTCGAAATCCATGCTAATTCATATTCCTTGCCATGCCTCTTTGCCCATGCCTCTCAACACTCACCTAATCCAAGAATCTAACTCCTATCATCTAGTTACACCTAACTTTTTTCCAACACTTGACAATCCATCCCTTGAGGATTATCAAGTTGCTAAGTCAATTTGTCCTGCTCTCCCTCCACTTTCCTCCAACATCCCTACTTCTAACTTCTCGAATTCACTACTTGCTTCGACCTCAAGCTTTTCCCCTATAACATCTTCCTCTCCCCCAAGACCACATGTCCCTCCAATCTCCCTTGAGTTTTCTATGGAAGACACCATTAATGATTCCATCAATGAGCTTCAAGAATTGGATAATCCAATACGCACACCCACAAGGGAGTTGCAACAAGATACAGATAGGATTCCCATGCCTGATAATCCCATTGGTAGTTTTTGGAGGCAATACCTAAACATACAGTCAAGAGGAGGATGGGACCTCTCAGGAATTTCAATGAGTATCCGACAAGCACAAATCACTCCAAACATTAGCATGAAATTGGAGCCACAACCTGGTTGGCGTAGGCCAAAGCTGTTCAATGAGAAGTACCTCCTTGAATATATGTAGGCTCCATCTTCCTTTCGCATGCATCCCACATTTGATGCAGTGCCCCATCGCTACCGATGGGATGCCAATCATCATGATCCAGATAATGCAGATGCTCCTCACAATTGGCCGTTAATCAATAGAAACTCTAAAATCAAATGGACAAGCCAGGAAACACTCATTAGAGCCTTGGACAACAAACATGCATCAATTATGCAAAGCAGTTATGACAAAACACTCAAGGAAAGTGCAAGATATAGTGAAGCCTTAGCAGTCATCCTGGAGGTGTCCCTCACCATTGACGACCATTTTCTCAACGTCAGCTTCAATCCAAATCAACAGATAGATGATCAAACAACAAGTCACCTCTTTCAAAGGGCCATATCTCTTCAAGGGCGTTATGTGTGTTTGTTTGAAGAAATGGTTGACACTGGCTTCTTAAAAACTGAGCAAGCAATCTACGGTGTTCATGGATTACAAGGAAAAAATCGACAAGAAGCTCGCTCCATCTATCACTGCTGCCATCTTTACCATACTTATTGGGTAAAGACAACCGCATCACAACATCATTTGAAGACCCAACCATAACCCGAGGATGGGTAATCAAATCGGTCCAGGGGAGTTGTTAACCCTGTGGCAACAAGGGCCAAAAGTGTAGTCTAGGACAACAACTATGAGAGCATTGTGTGTGTAAAGTAATGGCAAAGCTCCACTTGTAACATCTTGATCCTAAAAGGTAGTATGATAAATCTTAAAGGATGAAGATAGCCAAAATCCTCTCTAGAAAAGAACCTATCATACTTACAAAATCAGGATCTAGAGAGAGAGAGAAAGACTAAAAGCCTACACTTTCGGAGGTCCCTCCACTTTGTGTAGAGACCCAAAAGGTCCCCCCACTTTGTGTAGAGACCCAAAAGGTCCCCCCAAAAAGTGGAGAGACCAACATGTATAAATATCTCTCAAATGGAATGAAGCTCCCACTCTTTGGGATTCAGTGTTCAGGCTCACTATTGTGTTCATGCAATTGATTTCCATTGCGTCCATGCTCTTTTACATTATCGTGTTCTAAGCATGCCCTTACCCTTGCACTCTCTATCCTTGAACTCCCTCCTCCTCCTCCTTTCTCCCTTCCTTGAACTCTCTCCTCCTCCCTTCTCCTCCATCTCCTCCTCCCTCCTCCTCCTTCCTTCCTCCCTTGAACTCTCTCCTCCTCCTCCTCCCTTCTCCTCCATCTCCCCCTCCTCCCTCCTCCTCCTCCTTCCTCCCTCCCTTGAACTCCCTCCTCCTCCTTCTCCTCCTTCCTTCTCATCCATCTCCCCCTCCTCCCTCCTCCTCCATCTCCTCCTCCCCCCTCCTCCTCCTCCTCCTCCTTCATCCTCCTCCTCCTTCTCCTCCTCCCTCCATTCTCCTCAACCCTTACCCCTCGAATCCGCGAAGGAGACTAGCTCTCCACTCCTCAACCTTGGACTCCTCCTAAACCCTTCAACCCCCTCTAAACCCTAGAACTACTAGTTAACTCACTCAACCCTACCCCCATTTCTAACCCTGAAATCCCCTTCTAAACCCTTGAACTCCCGTGGAGGCGAGAGCCTCCATCAATCGTTATAATCTAGCCCTCTTTCTCATTCATGTACGCATAAGATCTGCTTTCCATGCTTCAACTTACACCTCTCAACGGAACACGACCTTAGGACCTATGCTACACTTGTAAACACCTATGCTACAACGAGCAACGACATGACTGTAGGTGACCAACACCCTCGGAACCTGCAATTGGATAAAACAATGACAAAAAAAACCTTGTGCCAATCATGGGACTGTGGGGGTTAAAGGTCACTGTGCCTTAACCCCGGTTATGTACAATACTCAAACACATATATAAATGAATGAAAAAGAAGATTAGGGTGGTTCTGCACCCACCAAAACTTGTGTGGCTCTCTGTCTCTCTCTCTTGCTCTCTCTCCCTCTTCCGTTCTTGCTTCCGTTGAGAGCACTCTCAACTGGTATCAGAGCCTGGGTGATCTAGCTGAGCGTGCGTGAATGCTTGAAGCTCAGCAGCTCTGTGGGAGGAAGGAGAAGCTTTGTGGGAAGCTTTGTGGGTGACTTTACTTGCATCCGAGTGTGCAGAGACCTTGGAGGAACCTTTGGAAAAGTCACTTTGGCTTTGCGAAGTGGTTTTGAGAGCCTGTTAAGAGCTTTCAAAGAAAAAGTCGTTTTTTGAGCTTTTCCCTGTTCCGTTCGATGACAGAGACTCCGTATTGACTTGTAGAGGCAACTATTGCTTGCTTTTGGTGTCCACATTACTTCAGGAGCCTGGAAACACCTTTATTCTTGAATCCGGGATCATTTCATTGGATTTCTGACTCACTGTGTCAGTTCCTGCGTTTTTTACCCGGGTGTTGGAACTCAAGTTTGGAGCAACCATTTGCAGATCTGTCAGTTCCGGTGGACTCAGGAGGTCCTAAAACTTCTATGTTGCTCATCATTCGCACTCCGGTGGAGTTTACAGATAGCTCTGTTTCCAAAAACGTTTTTTAGTCCGTGTGTTGGACCCAGTGATTGAGACCACGGTTTCCAAAACCGTCTGTCCCATTGCATTCCGGACGCCCAAAAACCCCTACCTGTCAGTTCTTGCGTGATTCGGTGGAGGATTTCCAGAGTTATAAATCTCTGTGTATTCGATTTCGTCTCTCTGTTATGCATTTTTCATACTAAGGTTTTGAAACCTTAGATTTATGCCACATGGCAGTGGATAAGTATTGACTCCCATTTCTCACTCATCCGTTAGGATTTTGGAGTTCTGGCAGAAGAGAGATATTTGCAGATTTTCTTGCTGAGTCCGATTATGCAATGGTGCCCATGTTTTGAAGCATCTCAGGTTCTATTTTCAGTAGCGCTCATTACCGTGGAACTATGATTTCTTGAGCATACCTTATGCAGATCACTCTGGTTGCAGTTTGAGCAGTGTGCGCTCATTCGTGGTATGCATTGGGTTGCAATGGATGATTTATAGGCCATTTGGATGCATTGCTGTCCTTGTTGGATGCACTGATAGGCCCAAATTGCCTTGTGGGATGCTATTTTTTTATGGACGCTTTGCACATGGATGCTATTTTAAGCTGAGGGACAGCTTTGACACATTGCAGGTGATGCACTGATAGTGCTATGCTCTCTTGGATGAGACATTATTGATGCATATGCCAGTGGACAGTGTTTATGCTTGAGTCATTTGGCACTTATTGGCATTTTCTTTTGGCCAGATTTGCTCATATGGATGCATAGTATATGCACATGAGTCAGATGCTTTGAGTTTTGAGTTTTGGTGATATTTCACTCTATTGTGGCATACACATTTGGGTGCACCTGGTATTTGGTGTGATTCTCTCTTGCAGGCACTAGCATTTGGGATTTTGCTTTATTTGCATCATGGCATCCTCTTCCATGCCTGAAAAGGAGTTTTTCAGCATTAAAAAGTTTGATGGGACAAACTTTTCTTTGTGGAAAGAACAGATAAGGGATGTGCTTATTCAAAAGAAGCAGATTAAACCCTTGGCAGGGATTGAAGCTAAGCCTGCAAATATGTCTGAGGATGATTGGAATGAGTTGGATGCATTAGCAAAGTCTACTATTAGACTTCATCTTGTAGAGTCAGTTTATTTCACAGTAGTAAATGAGCAGACTACGGAAGATTTGTGGAAGAAACTGTGTGCCACTTATGAGAAGGAAACTGCCTCTAATAAAGTTTACCTCATGAAGAGGTTGTTTGAGCTGCAGATGAAGGAAGGGGTCTCCATTGCTTCTCACTTGAATGAATTCAATATTATTTTCAGCCAGCTTCAGGCTCAGAAAATGAATTTTGATGCGGAGACTAAGGCAATATTTCTCTTATGTTCATTGCCATCCTCATGGGATACCTTCCGTACAGCTGTCAGTAACTCTGCACCTGGTGGAGTACTGAAATTTGATGATGTTGTGGGTAGCTTGTTGGCCGAGGAGATTAGACGGAAGTCTATGGATGGCAACAAGCAGGATGCAGCCTTAAATGTGCAAAGGGGCAGACCACAGTTCAGGGGGAAGTCCCAAGAAAGAGGGAAGTCTCGTAGCAAATCCAGGGCACGAAACATTGAGTGTTACCACTGTGGCAAGAAGGGCCATATGAAAAAGGATTGCTACAAGCTAAAAAGAGAGCAAAAGGATAAGAAAAAGAATGCAAATTGGGGTGCAAATCAAAAGGAAGAGAGTCCAAGGGAGGACAAAGGAAAAGTGAAGATCGAGGAGATCAATGCAGTCACACATGATAGTGACAATGATGTTCTCTTCATGTCTACTTTATCTGTAGAGTTGCTTACCACTTCAGATGATGCATATTCCCAGGATTGGATTTTGGATTCTGGTGCTTCATTCCATGTTACTCCCCATAGGAAATGGTTCTCCACTTATGATAGTGGAAAGACAGGTTGTGTGCATCTTGGAAATGACTATGCATGTGACATAGTGGGAGCAGGTGACATAAAGTTTTCTTTTGCAAATGGGTCTGCATTTGTTTTGAAACATGTGAGACATGTGCCTAAGTTGACCAAGAGTCTTATTTCAGTGGGTCAGCTAGATGATGCTGGTTTTCACACCACTTTTGGCTTTCAAAGGTGGAAAATTCAAAAGGGCTCTATGCTTTTGGCTAGGGGTGCCAAGTGTGGGACTTTGTATCCCTTACATGTATCAGGGGTATTTGATCATGTTGTTGCAATAACCGAGCAGCCAAGCACTTCTTTGTGGCATTGCAGGTTGGGGCACATGAGCCAGAATGGAATGAAACTCTTATGCCGTTTGGGTTATGTACCGCATTTGAGTTTCTCTGATTTTGAATTTTGTGAGCACTGTCTCTATGGGAAGCAGACTAAATCAGCCCATAAAAGAAGGGGAAAGAAAGAGTTTGAAATGCTTGATTTGGTGCATTCAGACGTATGTGGTCCCATGCCTACACGGTCATTAGGCGGGGCTGAATACTATGTGACATTCATTGATGATGCAACTAGGAAAGTGTGGGCTTATGCTATAGCTCGGAAGAGTGATGTGTTCCAGGTATTTCAGAAATGGCTGGCCTTGGTTGAGAATCAGTCAGGTAGAACGCTTAAATGCCTACGGACTGACAATGGTGGAGAGTATCTCTCTCATGACTTTCAGCATTTTTGTGATACACGTGGGGTTAAGAGGGAGCTCACATCCCCTCGTACTCCAGAGCAAAATCCAGTTGCAGAAAAGATGAATCGTACCATTCAAGAAAGGTTGCAATGCATGCTTTCCAATGCAAGTCTTTCTGGTGGTTTTTGGGCTGAGGCAATGAAGACTGCAGTGCATGTGATCAATAGATCACCTAGTAAGAGTTTGGATGGTGGTATTCCTGAAGAGGCATGGAGTGGAAAGAAGCCCTCTTACTCTCATTTGCGTATATTTGGGTGTGAGGCATATGCACATGTGCCAAAAGAGCTTCGAAAGAAGCTAGATCCTAAGTCTAGGAAATGCATCTTTCTGGGTTATGGTGAAAGTGGAGAGATGGGCTATCGTCTCTGGGATCCAGAAGCAAAGAAGATCATACGCAGCCATGATGTGGTCTTCAATGAGAAAAAGATGCATAAGGCACCCATGAGGGATGTGGAAATGAGAAAAATAACTTTCCAGGATGTGAATCCACCTACATATGTTGATAGACAGCAAGCTGTCCATGCACCAAATGTGCAAGAAATGGTGCCACCAAGTACTCCCACAGGTATACAATCAAGGGTAGATGATGGATCATCTATTGGTGGAAATGATGAGCCAAATGTGGCTGATATGCAGGTGGGACAGCAAGCTGAAATGCCCTTGAGAAGATCATCTAGAGTGTCTAGACCGCCTGATAGGTTTGTTCCAGGGGTAGACTATGTGATGCTTACTGATTGCGGGGAGCCTTCTTGCTATAGAGAGGCTATGATGCGTGAGGATCAACGCAAGTGGGAGTATGCTATGCAATCAGAGATGAGTTCACTTATGAAGAATAAGACTTGGGACTTGGTTTCTTTGCCACATGGAAAGAAAGCATTGCCATGTAAATGGGTCTACAAAATGAAGGTCACAGGTGATGATGTGCCTAGGTACAAGGCCCATTTGGTTGCTAAAGGGTTCAAGCAAGAGAAGGGTGTGGACTTTGATGAGATATTCTCTCCGGTTGTGAAGATGACCACACTTAGATGCATGCTTGGACTAGTGGCATCAGAGGATATGGAGCTTATGCAGATGGATGTCAAGACAGCTTTCTTGCATGGGGATTTGCATGAGGAAATTTACATGGTGCAGCCGGAAGGCTTTGAAGAAAAGGGCAAAGAGCATTTAGTTTGCAAGCTGAAGAAGAGTCTCTATGGTCTTAAGCAAGCACCTAGAGAATGATATCAGAAGTTTGATGCTTTCATTCGGTCCCAGGGTTTTAGAAGGAGTGAAATTGATCACTGCCTCTACACTAAAAGGGCTAAGGATAATAGCCTGATAATCTTGGCACTATATGTGGATGATATGCTATTGGCTAGCAAGAATACTTATGAGCTAGATGCTTTAAAGGCCAAGTTGCATGAGGCCTTTGATATGAAGGATTTGGGACTTGCAGGTCATATTCTTGGTATGCGCATCACGCGTGATCGGAGTAGGAAACTCCTTTGGCTTTCACAAAAAGAGTATGTTACAAAAGTATTGCAGCGTTTCAATATGGAGGGGGGGAAGGCAGTGAGTACTCCATTGCCTCCATATGTGAAACTGAGTCATACAGATAGTCCCAAATCAGATGAGGAGAGGGCCATGATGGCCAAGGTTCCTTATGCATCAGCAGTTGGGAGTCTTATGTATGCTATGATAGCTACTAGACCAAACATTGCATTTGCAGTGGGAGTTGTTAGCCGGTATATGGCTAATCCAGGAAAGAGGCATTGGGAGGCAGTTAAGTGCATCATGAGGTACATGAAGGGTACCAAGGAAATGTGCATTTGCTTTGGTAAAGGAGACATGTGTGTACTTGGGTACACAGATTCAGACTACGCAGGGCATGTGGATAGTAGGAGATCCACTTCTGGTTATGTGTTCACCTTTGCAGGTGGTGCAGTGTCGTGGATGTCTCGTGCACAGAAGTGCATTGCTTTGTCTACCACAGAGGCTGAGTATGTTGCAGCCACAGAGGGTTGCAAGGAGGCTATATGGCTTGATCGGCTAGTGGGAGATTTGGGGATTCATACAGGTGTACCGACATTGCATAGTGATTCCATGAGTGCTATTCAGCTAGCACGGAATCCGGTCTTTCATGCAAAGACCAAACACATTGAGGTCAGGTACCATTTCATCAGGGAGGTACTTGAGGACAAGCGCATAGAGCTTGTCAAGGTTCATACAGATGATAACCCTGCAGATATGCTGACGAAGAGTCTACCTAGTCAGCGGTTTGAGTATTGTCGTGTATTGATGGGCATTGGATAGTATGCTCACTGGTTGTTCTCCCTTAAAGGCACATTGTCCTTTAAGTGGGAGGTTGTGGGGGTTAAAGGTCACTGTGCCTTAACCCCGGTTATGTACAATACTCAAACACATATATAAATGAATGAAAAAGAAGATTAGGGTGGTTCTGCACCCACCAAAACTTGTGTGGCTCTCTGTCTCTCTCTCTCGCTCTCTCTCCCTCTTCCGTTCTTGCTTCCGTTGAGAGCACTCTCAGGGACTTGAGTCCACTAAGCTTATTGTCCTTTGAAAATGCTCCTTTTAAGCAATGCATGTATCCTATGGGTGTTTGAAAAGAGGCAATGTCCACCTTGACCACTGTCTCCTCTCTCGTAGAGAGGATCCATGTTGCTTTCGGGAGGATAACTTTTCCTGAAGCATGCACTTGGGGCCACAAACGAGACATCCTATTCATAGCACGCAAGTCTTCTCACACTCCTCTCGAGTCTTTGGAACCAAACAAGTGTGCCCAAATAGCAGCCCCCACATTCTTGAAGATATGCATGGGATCCAAGAGACGATTGATTTGTAATTGACCGCACTAAGGAAGCTCATGACAGATTGATAGCCTCTTCATACCATGAGGAGGTTCCTCTCCATTCGCCCTCCAAGCTTGAATCCAGTCACTTGCCTTCATAGTATGGTGATGGTGGATCAAGCTGACCTCCACGCGTGAGATGATCTAGCGGAAGGTATCGAGCATGACCTTCATAAACATTTTTCCTCATATGTTTGGAGTATCGTGCAAACGATTTCAAACCCGATCCACAAACAGGACAAGCATGGTATCCACTTATAATAAGTCCTGCACGTGTGCATGAATGTGTTTGTATAAGACATGCATACGAAAGAGAGTCATAAAAGCATAATCCTATATTATAGTAAAGACACAACCACGTACCTGTGCACTCTCCATATCCTGGGTAGTCATACATGGTCCACATCAAGATACCCCTGACCAAAATATCATTGGTATGTCTAGGAGCTCTGGAAATATCAAAGACCCGCACTCCTCTCCATAAGATTTGTAACTCCTCTATCAAAGGTGCCATGTATACGTCCATATTTTTGGCCTTGTACTTCCTTGGCACAAGTAGTGCAAGCATGAGTGTCCCTTCTTTATTGTTAGCCATGGTGGGATATTTTAATTCACCAAGACTATGGGCCATGTCAACCAAGATGTCGAGCGTAACCCGAAAGGATTCATGCCATCCATGGCGAGCCCAAGATGTAAGTTGCTTGGCTCCCTCGCAAATTTCGGCCACTGATTGTCTATGTGCTTCCAAGCTGCACAATCTGTAGGAATCCTTAATGTGTCATTAGTGGACCGATGAGATGCATGCCATGTCATCAACTCCGCTATGGATTTGCATCGAAACATGTGATGTATTCTTGCAATGATGGGAAAGTGTCTCAAGACCTTTATTGGTATCTGCTCACTCTGCAAGTCATCTCTATATCGTTGTTACCCACACTTTGGATAACTAGCCAAATCTCCATGCTCACGACGAAAGAGAATACAGTCATTACGGCAAGCATGGATGGTATCATAATCCATACCCACCGTTGTTAGCATCTTCTTTGCTTCATCTCTTGATGCGAGCATGGTATTTGGTGTAGGCAGCATCTTCTGGAGCAACCTATCATAATTCAAACATACATAGGCTTCGAATAATGATGATCCTCAAAGCAACAAAGAGGTCATGTCACTAATCCTACAGCTTGAATACCTGTAAGACATTTAGCAAGCTTAGAATCCTACAGCTTGACATTGAGCAAACATTTACAGACTCTTGCATTCTTTGTATTTGTTTGCTCAATGGTAGGCTATTGAAGCTTCATGTGGGAAAAAAGAGAAGGAAAGAGAGAGGAAAAGAGAGGAGAAAAAGAGAGGAGAAAAAGGAGAAAAGAGAGGGGATAAAAGACAGAAAAAGAGAGGAGATAAGAGAGAAAAAGAGAGAAAGTGAAAAGAGAAAAAGTGGGGATAAAAGAGAAAAAAAGAGAAGGAAAGAGAGGAGAAAAAGAGATGAAAAGAGACGAAAAGAGGAGATAAGAGAGAAAAAGAGAGGAGAAAAGAGACGAAAAGAGAGGATAAAAGAGAGAATGATAAAAGAGAGTCACAATTCAAACATACATAGGCTTCAAATAATGATGATTCTCAAACATACATGATGATTTTCAAAACAAACAATATCCAAATAATGGGTCAAATGAATGCGGGAAGTGTACCTCATTAAGGCCGAGACACTTGTATCCGACCACCCATAGTTTGCTTGCAGATTCAAGATTGAGAGACAAGCCCATAGTTTAGACATCCTAGCACCCTCGTACAACTGTGTTGATTGCAACTCTCGCATTTTGACCTCAGACTCTGACATCACGTGTACATGTGATGTAGTGCCCCTAAAAATAGAATCCATCATGTCCACCATACCCTCGTCATCATTCAAGAGACTATAGTCTTGCTCAAAGTGTGAAGGTATATGGCTCTCATTACCTTCCTCCTCTCCTCAAGCTTACTCCTTCCATCTTGCCTGTAGCCTTACAGTCGAACACTTCTTCTACCCATGCCTTTTCATATGCCTATGCCTATGCTCATATGCTTATGCATACATCATGTCCACCATACCCTCGTCATCATTCAGGAGACTATAGTCTTGCTCAAAGAGTGAAGGTACATGGCTCTCATTACCTTCCTCCTCTCCTCAAGCTTACTCCTTCCATCTTGCCCGTAGCCTTACAGCCGAACACTTCTTCTACCTATGCCTTTTCATATGCCTGTGCCTATACTCATATGCTTATGCATAAGCATAAGCATATGCTTTCTCAATGTATTCTCTTATGCATTTTTATTCTCTCTTTTTTCTCTTATGCATATTTGGTTATTTTCCCCTCTTTCGATCTCTTTTTTCCTTTTATTTTTGTTCTTTTCCCCTCTCCTTCTCTTATGCTTCTCCTTCTCTTTTTCTTCTGTTCGCTTTACCTCATATGTTTTCCACTTCTTACCCACTCTAGATCTTGTTTTTTGTTTTTTGTTTTCGTGTTTGTGTCTACGTTAGACATGGGATCATGTCGCATGTCTGACGAGTATGGAAACCCTCGTAGGAGGAGACATAATGATCTCTATTCTCCAAAGGACTTTGATTCCCTTCAGGCGACACCTCAGGGGCCTACCCCTGCGACTACCCTTGGCCAGACTCCTCTCGAACGTAGCATTGTGACTACCCCTCAGGGAACTCCCTTGCTAGCAGCCCATGGCTTTGTCGGGAGTCCCAACGAGTTTGTGGCACAGATGATTGATGAGGAGGTGGTGAGATTCTTCTCTCTGCTATCCCAGAGGACTCAGCAATTCTCTCCCCTACACTGACGGTTGGACCTACTGCCCAATCGTCCCCTCTAGATCCTTTAACTGAGGGGTCATCACCTGGGCGTGCCCATCGTAAGGGAAGGAAGAGTAGGAGGGGTCGCTTATGTTGTGCTGACTCGGGAGATGTAGACGAGTCAGCACACTCACATCCCTACAGGTCTCCACTTGGTCCCAAGACCCAATACCAATCAAGTCCGTTGCCCTCTCCTACTCCCACTGCTACTCCTTCGCTCTGGAAGCACTCGCATAAACACCACTCGCTCTGACTCTGCCACTACCATGAGTCCTCCTTACCCGGTCAAGGACCTATCCTATCAAATCACAGCTACTGGAGAGATAATAGAAGATAAAAAGGGCAAAGCAGTGATGGCCACCATGAGGCGGTTGATGAGCCACCACTTTAAGAGTGGCATAGCTACTGACTGGCGGTATCAAGATGACCAAAAGAAGCAGGCGTTCATCTATGAATTGAAAGCAAAATACCCTAACCCCCCAAATTGGGAGTTCAATGAGAATTACATGCGAGAGCGCATGGGTTTGGTCTTGAAGCATCATAGGTCAACCTTACGTACTTCCATCGCAAAGGGAAGGGCTAAACCTAGATGGCTAGACAAATCTAATTGGAAGTTTTTCAAGAAGCAGAATAGGGATCATCCCGAAATGTTCGAGGGTTAGAGGAGGGCTGCGAGGAGACGTCTGGACGCCATAGGTACTTCGCACTTTGGTGCAGGCGGACGGTTGGCATTCGAGGCAACTGTGGTAAGTCTACTTCTTCTCATTTAATGTATTGTTTTATTTGTTTTGCTACATATTGCATGCACTTTATCTAACTCTCGTAAATTGGGCCCACAGCAAGCTACAATGGGTCGCCTTCCTACAGACACAGAGATAAGATGCATGTTTCGCATAGGAACAAAGTTATGGTTTATTGAGTAGGAGGCAATGGGAGCGACAGTCGATTGGGTTGAGGTGGTTGCTCGCATGGTATAAGTCTACTCCTACTTATAATCTCACTTTTTAAACTATTTTATTCTTTAAGTTCGAATCTAATTTCCAATTAATATGGTTCACTCTTAGAATCAAAGCTCAAGCGCCCCATCAGCGGAGGTGAGCGGTGATGATGAGGGATTAGGCTTACACGGCTTCGACGAGGGCCAAGGATCAGGTGCAGCTCACAAGGGTCAGGGATCAGGCGCAGCTCACGAGGGCCAAGGATCAGGCCAGCAAGACGAGGACGAGCACGAGGACGATGATTCGGATGAGCAGTAGTACTAGTAGTAGTAGTAGTAGTAGTACTTTTCATATACTTCACCATGTATATGCTTTTGTATATCGGCTCATTTGAGCGATTTTATATCACCCTTTTCGAAAGGGTAATTTTGTAACAAACAATGTTGTATATCTTCGACATGTATATGCTTCTGTTGCTCGATCGATTCATTTGAGGGATTTTGTATCACCCTTTCCATAAGGGAAATTTTGTAATTAAAAACTTTTTTTTGTAATTACTAAATTAAAAACATTAGTGGGGCAAAACAGGGCTTGTTGTGGCCCTATTTAGCCCCACTGATGTTTTTTTTAAGCTTCTATTAATCGTCGCTATATAGCGACGTTTAATAGCATCACTATATAGCGACGTTTACTAGCATCGCTATATAGCAACGTTTACTAGCGTCGCTATATAGCGATGCTTATATAGTGACCGTTCTTTTTCGACGCTTACAGCAATGTAAATAACGACCTTTGCGCCCATCAAAAAAAAAAATACTGTAAAAAATGTCGGTATTTTCCTTATAAACATAAATGGATCATGTATTGAAAAAATCTTTCAATGTTCTATTAAAAGTGCATGGCACTTATCAAAGCTGGATACAAAAGACTATAGTGCATCAGGTCACAATGCACTTAAAACGAAAAAGCTTTCATTGTTATATTAAAAGTGCATGGCACTTATCAAAGCTGGATATAAAAGACTATAGTGCATCAGGTCGTAATGCACTTTCGCATGTGTCCTTGAATATAACTTTGAATGTGTAACATTTATTGCAGTAGATCTAGCTTTGGGAATAGGATCTCTCATTTCTTCAATTCTTTTTGACGTCTTTAAGTAATCTAGCTTAGCTACATCTTTGATGTGGAGAAAGTACTTGTATGCCATCCGCTGCAACTTCTCTAGTGCAAGAGCTGAAGCATAAATATCAGTTTCCTTTGAAAACTTTGCAAATCGAAAAGTGTACAATTCCGGCAACCACTTTCTCGAGGGGGTCACTATGTATAAACCCTGTATATCACGTGCATTAAAGGCCTATATTTAAAATCCCTTATCTGTAAATTTTTTCATTAATAAAATGTACCCCTTTTCTATGAAAAATCTGTAAATTTTTTCCAAAAATATTTTAAATAGTCCCTTATGTATATTTATTTTTATAAATTTTAGAAATAAAAAATATCATTTTGTTGAACTCACGTGATAGGGTTATAAATGATGAGTGACTCCCCCGAGACCACTTTCTTCTCATGCATCTCTCTTTGAGTTGAGGATTAGATTTATCCTTGCCATCATTAACATATTTATTGCTCTCACCTAATCCCCAATCAATGATTCCTATGAAAACCTTATCAGAATCACTATCAAAGTGAAGCATTATGTTAGATGGATGCAAGTCATTGTGCAAAAGACCTTGTCCATGCATGTAGTTTAACGTTCCCATCAAAGTACCAGCTAGATTTAAGGCCTGAGCACATATACGAGATAAACGGTTAAACTCTTCTCCAATATAGTTCAGATTCATAGCATCCAACCTTGACCATTTATCTAATGTCTCACCATTCCAATATTTTGGTAAACCAATCTTAGAGGATTTATCACACGAGCAATTGGGCACACATTGTTTCAATGTTGTGGCCTGCAACTCTCCAATGGACCTTTTCTCTTCTCTTTCATTTGGCTTTATAGAGACCTTGAGAAGCTTGATAGCAAAGGTTTCATTGGGATCAAAACCTTATAAATTGATGATGCTACCTTTCACAACCTTCCCATAAGACCCTTCACCCAACACATAATCTTTCTCTTGCAAATGAATCTGCTCTTTCTCTAGAAAGAACAAAGATGGCATCCTCAATCCTGTGGGATTCACACATTCTTTTGAACAAGTAGCATGGGTTTCTTTGCTCTTTGAAGTCGCAAGTGCTTTCCACTTGGATGAAAACCAATCAATCAACTCTTCATTTTTTTCCACATCATTTGGATTTATTATGTTTTTCTATTTTCCATAAACACTCTTGATTCTCCCGAGTTCTGTGCGAATGCTCACACAAAAGTTATCATAAAATCCATGTTCCATATTCCATTGTGGATCCTCACTTTTCATCATGCTTATGACTTCTGAAGCAAGATCATGAAAAAGATTATCCATTCCTCTTTCTCCCAAGACAAAATACTTTTCCAAGACCTCATGAGTTTTAGATAGAAGGCGGATACACAGACACTTTGAGAATACTAATTTCCGCATTTCACCCTTGAATTTGTATTCAGTCAATGTACGTTTTTTACCCCTCTTCAGCTCATCCATGTTGCCTTCTACACACATCACAAAATCAGTTACTTTTGCAAATTCTCTCTCTCTCTCTCTCTCTCTCTCTCTCTCTCTCTCTCTCTCTCTAACATGATTCACCTAACTACCCATGTAAGATTTATAGGTGAAAGAAGAAAGAATATGTTCTCAAGTTCTAACATGGTAGAATCAGCACCATATAACTCATAATGCTTAATCTTAGAGAATCCTATTGTATACAAGAGTATCATGAGCACACATAATCTGTTGTTAGGTCATGATAGAAAAAAGAGGCAACAAAAATTCCTTAATCTAGGGTTTTATGGAGGACTTTTCCAACAACCTCAGATAAGATATTATAATCGTGGTATCCATGCCATACGATTAGGCATTTTAGATCATGGGAGTACCTAACTCCATTCTCGTGAGCATTCTGCGAGGGGAATTGCAAACTGTGCCAAGAGGCCGGAGTGCTCCTGAGGCTAGATTGCTTAGAGAATATGCATTATAGAACTTCAATCTCATTAGCATTCTGCCAGGGGAGTTGCAAACTTTGTCGAGAGACCGGATTGCTCTTGAGGCTAGATTGCTTAGAGATTGGAGCGTTCCTAAGGCTAGCTAGCTTAGAGACTCTGGTAAACATTATATGGCTAACTCTCGTAAACATTATGCCAGGGGCATTGCAAACCGTGCCAAGATGCCGGAGTGCTCCTGAGGCTATATTGCTTAGAGATCATGCCAGAGTGCATTATGCCAGGGGGATCGCAGACGGTGTCATAAGATCGGAGTGCTCCTAAGGCTAGATAGCTTAGAGACTATAGATTGTATGACGACCTCTAGTGCTTATAGACCATGCATTATTTGAGCATTCTACATGAGCATTATGCCAGGGGCATTGCAAACCGTGCCAAGATGCTAGAGTGCTCTTGAGGCTAGATTGCTTAGAGATTATGCCAGAGTGCATTGTGCCAATCGCAGACCGTGTCATAATACCAGAGTGCTCCTGAGGCTAGATAGCTTAGAGACTATAGATTGTATGAACTAACCTCTAGTGCTTATAGACTATGCATTATATGATCATTCTAGATGAGCATTCTACACATTATATGAGTTGACTCTCATAAGCATTCCGCTAGGGGAATCATAGACCATATCAAAAGACCGGAGTGCTCTTGAGGCTAGATAGCTTAGAGAATATATATTGTATGACTTGAGCTCTAGTGCTCCCACCATTACAAAGCATATCATGAATCTCGATTTAGGCGCAACAAGCGATCATCATATATGCTCTCTAACCTACAAGTCTTTTCGTAAGATATGCTAAATATATATGAATTATCCCAAGATTCTAGGTGAATATACCAACAGACATGTGATGCATATTTCATATGGATTTATGGATTTTTAATGCATAACATAAAGAGAAGGTGAATATACTAAAAGACATGTGATGCATATTTCATTTCTCTTAGCCATAACCTGTTTTCCATACATGAGCATTATTACCATAACTTGTTTTCAATTGTCTACTACGTTGTCTCACATGTAAAATTTTCTCTCTCTATGTGTGTGTGTTTTTGTGTGAGCGAGGTTCTTTTGAAAAAAATGTGTGTGTGTGTATGTGTGCTCGTGTGTGTGTGTGTGTGTGTGTGTGAGAGAGAGAGAGAGAGAGAGAGAGAGAATCTTAAAGACACGGAATTCAGATGGTGTTTTCCTTCTTATGACTTCACACTAACGAACTTACGGCCACCATTTCTCATCAATTTCACATACACAGTTGTGCTAGACATTTACGAGCATTTAGTTGGGCTGTTTCATAGCTAGTCCAAACGCAGAGAAAAGCAGCTGATACGTGGCAACTTGTCTAGCTGCAGTTGATTCGTGGCACCAACCACCAACAATCACAAAAATCAAGCAGTTCAAAACGACAGTACCATCATTCCCTCTCAAGTATGAACTACATAGGAGCTGCCATGATTTGCTACCACCCGCCCTTGCTGAGATTGATCTCGTGCTGGTTGCAATAGACGAGATTTGTATAATCGCAAGTGGAAACCAAACAGGGCCTTCCTTCGCAGGACTCTACACAAAGCAAGCATCCATACTTTATACTGAATGAAGTACATGGTCTTTTCCAAGCAACGTCGCAATTTTTGGTTGAAATTCATAGCGGCCAAACAAAATAGAGCCTTGAAGCAGCAATTCCAAACACCTTCTAGCCTCCATAGCTGTGACAAGCGACCCATTGCAGCGTCAAACTTGCTGTTCAATTTTGCTCTCCACACTAAAACGTTGTATTGAGTACAGCTTAATGAATACAAATTTTTAATTCCAGATGGGCAGAATTGTGGAGCAGCTTGCTTGAATGCGCTGTGTGCAGATTGGAGACGGCAATGGATCCAACATGCCCAGGTATGCCTCGTAGGATGAGCCGTATGCATACTCCGTAGGTTTGAAATATGTATAATCTAAGGATGTGGGTTACGAGTCTGTTGAGTGGTTGGGTTGTAAGTCCGATGCGACATTCTCAGTGAAGCTTGGACCCTATTGGTGGAGCTCGAGGCTTGTTGCAGGCATAAACTGGTTCCTGAGACGCTAGCCATCCAATTAGTTGACTGATGGCTCTTCTTACACACAGTGGTCTCAGCGTACCTTTCAGTACAGTTCCAAGCAAGCTCATATAAGAGCAAGCTCGCCATTAAGGGGCGTCAGTTCAGCTGTGGTGTTTCTGTGGACAATGTTTGAGTGGAATTAGTTCTGGAATCGGCTCGTAATGTGCTTCTCAATGGTGGGTTTGAAGAGGTAATCGGGGTGCAGGCTGAAAATGCAGTCTCCGTGGGTGATGACAGGGTTTGGGGTAACATGACTTGGTTCGTCATTGTTTACACCGGCTGAAAGACAGAGATTAGTCCTGCTTGGAAGACGGACTGCTCTCGGCCCATACGCAGGCGGACTTAATCAGACGATGGCCACCCAAGCTAATGTGACCTACCAAGTAAGCTTCAACACTGCATGTCAATCATGGGCTGTAGAGTACTTCTGTCGACTCCAAGTATATGTGCGCTCACAACATCTCAATTTCACAATAATGGCTGATAATCACAATGCTCAGAATCCAGGATGGATTCAAAGAGTCATTGAGTTTGTTGCCGTGACGTCGAATCAAACAGTGGTGGGTTTTCAAGATCCTGATTTCAACGACAAGCTACTTCGCAAACAATATTGCTCACCATATCTAGACAACGTGGTGGTATAAGCATCGAGGCGTTCATGGAACTAGAGTTCTGACGCCAAAGATTGGGGAGAATATCTCCTACATGACTGACGGAACCCCGAGATTGCTCGCTCTTTCAACTGGGCAGTCAGGTCCGTTGATTGAAGTTTAAGTTCCCAATTTCTGCATTAATCGAATAGGCAATTGCTACCGGATGGAGTCTACAGAGGTCGCATATCAAGAATTAAGGTTTTCAAGCATGACAGTGCCCGAACGGAGCAGAGCAAGACCAGGGCGCACCAGGAGGAGACACAATTCACCATGACTAGATCGCATCCTATGAAAAAGAAAACAGTAATGCAACCCTAGAATACCTTGCAGCTGCTGGCGATTGTGTCACGGCGGACTGGGACTCTCAAGAGAGTCAAGAAGCTGAGCGCACCAATAGACCGGTCTACGTCCGTCGAACTTGGATCCTCGAAAATTTCAAAGGAATAGCAGGGACGCGGCACGCCAGCCTCAAATCTTTGTGCAGATCGAGGCAAGACAGCAGCAGATGGAGACGCTCAGACGCCAGCGGCCAGCCTCGCCAGCTATAAATAAATTTGTGTGCAGATCGAGGCTACAAGACAAAGCTGTCTTACTGGAGCAGACTGCAAAGCTTTGTGTGGAGTAGATCGCGATGAGCAGCAGCAGATGTAGGGACTGGTATGCATTCAGCTAATTGGTGGAGTCGGCTGGAGATCGCAGGCAAGTACAAGGAGGATCATAAAGTTCGTAGGCAAGTACAAGGACTCAGGAGTCGTGAGTGGAGGAGACAGAGATCATAGCTATTAGGGCATCATGGCTGATGAATCAGCCGTTTGGGAGAGACCCGTTTTGGATCCTTCTACTGCATCTCAACTTGGGTCTCGGGTCTCATGGTCCATCCGCCAAATCTTCTCACATGTGTGAAGCTACACAATAGGTCTTATGGAGGTAATCTATCTAATAGTGCATCTTTTCCTTTTTCCCAAAATTTGTCAAAGTTGCTCGTAAAATCATCGTGGTTTGTGGTACCTGCCCCCAAGACCCAAATACCATTGTGTGTTTTGCGTCCTCATCGGTACAATAATCAAATCCAAATTGATTTAAATTCATGCATTTTGGATTTAGAACCTAACAAGGAAGTCTTAAAATATGATGGTGACAGGCAAAATGAATAGGGGGTTAAGAAATCAATCTTGAATGACACTATAGAATTGGATTAAGGTATGAAGTTTCATTATGCACATTTTAAAATGCAAATCATTACAAGACTAGATATGAAGTCACATTATGCATGTTTTAAACATGAATCATCAAGGAATCATCCTTGAATCTAGTTATATTTCATACAAAACCCATGTAATCTAGTTATATGTCTTACAAAACCCATGTTTTGTCCCTTCAATGCCATAAGTGGATGTAGATGCATCCAACCTTGGTCATTTTTATGGACAGATGTGATGCCTCTAGGTGCATGAAGGTATTAATATATTAATTATCATGACTTACGTATTGTGGAATATCTGGTGTCTAATATAGGCGACATATTTATTTTCTTTTAAAAATATTATCCTCACACACCCATTGAATTTTCATGAATAATGTATTGTCGCATATCTAGTGTCTCAGACAGAGGAAACCTTGAGAAGTTGAAAAGAAAAGGAAGCTGCCACTCGTATAGTTCACATCTGAGCTAAGTGCCACATCTACATGTTGTTGGTCTAACTTGCTTACATGCACACATGTTCGAGCACATGGAGTGTTCACAAAAGACTTATGTTTAATGTTTGCAAAGTTTCAAACAATTCATTAACTATTAAAACGTCAATTTTTGTAAACATTCATTAGTATGTGTTCATTAGTATGCGGAGAGTATGTGTTGCTTCAAATTCAAAATTTAAACCATGAAGGTAGTTTCAAGCATCACTTTCAATTCAGAATTCTCAAATGAAGGAGAGTATTTCAAAGGTTCAAAGGCTCAAATTTTGGATATGTGGCATCTCTGTGGCATGCTCTTAGTCTCCAAGTTGCCAAGTGTCCTTGCTTCTTTTTTCCTTTAATGTCCATGGTTAATAGGTAATAGATCGATATAGTCTCTCCAATTTCCTTGATAAAAACCTCATTTTCTATATAGGAATTATAGATCCTACTTCATTCCCCATATGCAAACTCACATTTCCTAGATAGCAACATACTTGGGCTACATAGGAAATACAATTCTCTACATAGCAAACTAAAAATTCACATTATTCTCCATCTTATAACTCACATTACCTACATAGCAATATACTTGTACTATATGGGAAATACAATTCACTATATAACAAACTTGAAATCCAATCTATTCTCTATATACAAACTCATATTTACTAGATAGCAAAATATAGGTAATCGAATTTCCTATATAAGAAAGGCAAAATCGACTTGATTCTCCATATAGGTAATCGAATTTCCTATATAAGAAAGGCAAAATCCACTTGATTCTCCATATAAAGGCTCATATTTACCCGATAGCTATATACCAAATACAATTCTCTAGACAAAGAGGACAAAATGGTTAGTTCTATCTAGTAAATAGGAAGCACTTCACTATATAGAGATTGGTCAAAAGCTCCTTGTGAATCTCCCGCCCTTTCCACCTGTAGTCTGGCTTCCGAAACCAATCGCGCAGTCGGCAAGCTTCATGCGGTCTTGTGCCCAATTGGGGTCGCCCCTCCAGCAGCTGTCGATGGTGTTGAAGAAATGCCGCCCATACCCATTATACAGCTGTCTTCTATCGGAGGAATCGTTGCGGCTGCGAAAGAGATGACCCGAGTTAGCTTCGATCTCAAAGTTACGGGAAATACTAAACAATCAAGCGGACGAGCCTCATACAATCATCTGTTTAATCCAGCGTTGGAGTCGGGTGGAGGAGGCAGGAGGTCCTGGGAGGCGTTGAGAGGAAGGGCGAAGAAAGAGCAAGAAGAGGGAAGCAACGGGCATGGTGATGGGATGGGCGATGGAGGAGGAGGAAGGAAGATGGTGCGGCGACGCTTAGGAGCGAAGAAGACAAATTGAAAGGGCGTGCATGCAGAGAGAGAGATAGAGAGTTGTGCGTAATGCTGGACGGCGCTGATTTTGCCTCTACTTGCAGGCACTTTTTTATAAGTCAACATGTCTTGATTTTTGTCCCACACGACACAGTATCAAACCTATCAAACCTCGCCATCGCCCTATGAGCCTTCATCTATCTGATCAGGTGCACTTCCTATCAAAATCGATGTCTCTCTCTATTGGCAGTCTCATGTGTAAATTTTTTTTTTGCACATAGAAAGAAAATAGTAAAATATAATCAAAAGAAAAAGATACAACGAAAATGAGTATACATAGGAAGGTAGTCTTATTTATATAGGAGAGTATAGTTGCATTCAGATTCAATTGTGGGAATCTTCTTAGGAAAAGGAAACGCCTTGAAGGTCTCATCCTTTGCAAGATTTAAGAGAAACGTACTACATGAGGTTAGGGAATACCTAACTTTTCAGTAGGCGGCATCTGTGACGTCACGGCTTTATAGGTGCCCAAACTTTGGTTGTAGAGTATGGTCATAAGGAGGCTGAAAGGCCACAAGTTTTGATTGGTCTTGGCATGGTGTAGATATGTTAGCAAAGGCATCCACATGTCGGCTTGTGGTGAGGCAGGTCAAAGTGATGGTTCTAGGCGACTATATCTCAATGAAAGACAATGGGAATTGGCTCTTTTGAGGCTATGAGCCTGTGTAGAAGTCTGTAGAGGAATAATAAGACTCTGGTGATGAAATAACGATATGGCTACAAACTATAGCGATGTTTGTTGCATGATCATCCCATTGTGTTGTCATCCCGTCACCTTGCACTGCTACTAGCCCTATTCCCCATGCCATGTGCTACTTATTAATATGTTCCCACTACCCTTGTGTATGTGTGTGTGTACGTGTGTGTGCGCATGAACGTGCACTCGTGCGAGCATGTGTAATATTTATATTTATTACACACACACACACATGCATGCATACATATTTATTTCTCTCTCTCTCTCTCTCTCTCTCTCTCTCTCTCTCTCTAACAAACGTGTAGATATAGATATAGATATGTAGATACATATCTAGAATTGCTCACTATTTCCTCATTGGAATTTCCCATAGCACTTCCTTAGTCAAAAACTTGATATCATCTTTAGCATCACCATCAATCACCATTGCCAATAGGCATAAAACCATGTGAAACATCACCGGTTAATCACTATCAACACTTTACGGACCTCTTGACGATAGAGAAAGTGCATAGGCTCCCTTGCCCTTTCTCTCCTACCATTTAGCTTTTCAATCAATCTAACACCAACATAACATTGCCATCATCACACTTCCCTTTGCCTTAACCCCCTCGCTTTGTATTCATTCTCTTCATCACACTTGGATACACGGTCCGATTTGCTATCATTTCTTCTACTCCTCCCTATCTTCCTCATCTTAATCCTTTCTCTTATTCTCCTTCACTATTTCTATGTTAGAAAAGGTAGAGAGATCATGAAGGAGGTACATCAAGAAAGTAAACTCCTCCCCATCTTCCTCCTCTCAATCCTTTCTCTTATTCTCCTTTACTACTTCTAGGTTAGAAAAGGTAGAGAGATCACGAAGGAGGTACATCGAGAAACGAAACTTCAACCATCCATGATGACTTGCAATATATAATCATTACTAGTTTGTGCAACACACTTCCACAAGTATCATTCACAATGTGTAATTTAGCCATACTTGAAGTGTTTAGTTTCTCAAACACCAATTTACCATCTATTTTAGCTATAGTAACTAGCATTGAGCCTTACTATCACCTCATGAATGGACATGGATAAATTTCCTTTAAAAATATGAACATCCTTTTATTGATCTACTACAGGAATCTATCTTATAGATTGACAAATGCCATTTGAAGCTTATAACACCTATTTCATTAATTTTGGACTCGTGCACTGTCCAAATTCATTTTGTGAGATAATTTTGGATAAAACATTTAAAAAAAAGAGGCTCTTATAAAACAAAACATTGAGTCAAAAAGGAAGATTTTAAAAAATCAAATTAGAAAAAATGACGTGAGATGTTATTAAAACTAGAGTACATTAAAAATAGAGGACATCACATTGTTAGAAGAGACAAAAAGTAAGATTTTAAAAAATCAAATTAGAAAAAATGGGGTGACATGTTATTAAAACTAGAGTACATTTCAAAAAGAGCACATCACATTTGTACAAGAAGTAGATCATATAACTCAAAGCCATATGGTGTCAAAAAACACCTTAATACAGTCTCTCTTATCTTCTTAATCACCCAAAGTCTAGAAGATCTCATCATTGGTCTCTCTTATCGTCTCAATAACCCAATCTTTCACTGCCTCCACAGCTGTATCCTCAACATAATTACATGCAAAGAAGAAATTTAAGCAATCACAAATTGTTTCTTTATAATTTCTCTCTGAGGCTCTTATTGTTCTCTCAGCATCCGCATCAAATTGCCCATGACGAGAGCTGCGATAACAAAGGTTACTTAAGAATTCTAAGAGATCTTATCGTGCTTTTATCATACGTCTTAAAAGTCTTTCACTCTCTACTATCTTGAGAGTTTCCTCCCTCTCTACGTGCCTTTGTGCATCAAATTCCTCTCTCTCCATGTGTGTCAAAGGAGAACCTTGTAGAATTCTGGCCTCTCTTTGTGCTCCTTGGTCAGCAATCCATTCTTTGAGATTGTTAATTCCGAACTCCACGTCTTCGACAATGCCAAGGACATCCATGGGTGGGGAGATGATAAAGAAAGGGAGATGGACTACGATGGAAGAAAGAAGAGAGTGTTTGTGTAAGGACTAGGATGGAAGAATACAAGTTAATGAGAAGCACTAGGATGGATGAAAGAAGAGAGTGTTTGTGGAAGAACTAGGATAGAAGAATACAAGTTACTAAGATGGATGAAAGAAGAGAGTGTTTCTGGAAGGACTAGGATAGAAGAATACAAGTTACTGAGAAGGACTAGGATGTAAGAAATAAGAGAGTGTTTGTGGAAGGACTAGGATGGAAGAATACAAGTGCACTAAGGCACGATGTGTTCACTATGATAAGGATAAGGGTTGGAATAAAGTGAGAGAAGCATTGGTAATGCTCTACTTTAAGTGAGTGGAGATTGTCCAACTGAATAAAATTTTGCAGAGCATTGGGAATGCTGTACTTTAAGTGAGTGGAGCATTGGGAATTGATACTTGCGAGTGAAATATATTACAAGACTTGAGAGAGAGAGAGAGCGATAGAAAGTGAGGAAAGACGTAAAGTGAAAGACGAATACAAGTTAATTAGAAGGACTAGGATGTAAGAAATAAGAGAGTGTCTTGAAGGGATAGAAAGTGAGGGAAGATGTAAAGTGAAAGACGAATACAAGTTAATCAGAAGGACTAGGATGTAAGAAATAAGAGAGCGTTTGTGGAAGGACTAGGATGGAAGAATACAAGTGCACTAAGGCACGATGTGTTCACTATGATAAGGATAAGGGTTGGAATAAAGTGAGAGAAGCATTGGGAATGCTCTACTTTAAGTGAGTGGAGACTATCCAACTGAATAAAATTTTGCAGAGCATTGGGAATGTTGTACTTTAAGTGAGTGGAGCATTGGGAATTGATACTTGCGAGTGAAATATATTACAAATATTACATCATCACATATTCATATCAAAATTCTCATCACACAAGGATTTATTTCCAAATAATCACATCATCACACATTCATATCATAAAATTGTGTGCATGAAATAATTATATAAATATCATCAGTAAATGCCACTTAAGTAATAAGTCACAAATTGGTGTGTAATCAACAAAAACTATAAACACAACATCATACATGCATCACAACTCTTCTGATGCTTCTAGTGGAGACTGTGGCAACTCTTCTTATGCTTCCAATGGAGGCTGTAGTGCTCTAGATGTACACTCAGTCTCTACTTCTTCTACAGTATGTAGTGCTTTCGGAGTAGACTCAGTATCCTCTTCCTTAAATGCAAGCGGAGGTTGTGGCAACTCTTCTGATGCTTCCAGTGGAGGTTGTGGTGCTGTAGGTGTACACTGAGTCTCTACTTCTTCTGTAATGTGCAGTGCTTTCACAGTAGACTCAGTCTCCTCTTCCTTAAATGCAAGCTCTGATATTGCTTTAGTTGCACGTTTTATTCTAATGACAGCAAGTAGGTCTCGAATGATTTCAACCCTAAACAATTGTATATCCTCCTCTGAATATTTGAGCTCCAAAGAGTCTTCCGATGAGATCTGTGGCTTAAGTGAGAAAATTTCTTTGAAAATCAACATGCAATTGTAGGCAGCTCTCCACCCACAACTATGCCCATCTTCCTGCTCTACTACTAAACGCTTTTGGAAGTCTATCGAGTCTTTGTACTGTCCTGTTTCTGTGATAGCAGATACCAACTTCTCAATCGACGTGCTCATCATGACATATTAAAAAAACTTAGTGTGTCTATTACATAAGGTACATAATATAGAAGTAACAATAGATTAATAGAATACTCATGTTTGCACTGAGCCATGGAAGCCTGCAATCGAGTTAACAAACCAACAATAGTTGTCTTCAAGGTCTCAAACCACCAGACTCCAATGTTCCCTACACGAATAATTAAGAACCATTATTATTTAACACAATGTTGCCAGTATAAGATGAAAATAAAGGTTGCCATGATACATCTCTTGATATGCCATAAATAGGAATCGCACGCCATGTAAATGTAAAGGCTGTAACCATTTACAAACATCGGCTATCGTCTTTCTGCTATTGCTAAGTATAGGAGAAAGGAGGGAATCCAACATATACACACGGTTTTGTATGGCTCTACCAAATCGTGAGATAACTATACTGCACCAACAAATAAATGAATATTAGCTTATTAGATTTAATCAAAATATTGAATTATCAAGCAGAGAAAAAGTTTGTATCAATCCTGAGAATGGCCATCATAACGTTGTTATTGACCTCATTTGAAGCTCTAGAGAGGATTGAAATCTCCTCTCCCCCAAATTCAAGATATTGAGGTCGATGTTGAATCATAACCCTAACATTAAAAGAGCTTCCCAATTCTTCCAATGAAGCCATGTTTGTAGAGTTGAGGTCTTCTATCCCCTTTGAATCTTTGACGGCATTCATTTCGCACTCCTCTGAGCCATTATCATCTATTTGCCTTGTGGGAGGGTCCATAATGTCTCCCTTAATGATTGCTCGAATGGTACATGTTATAAATGCATAGAGATGCAAATCCGTATATGTTGATAGTGTTGTGTCATTTTGTATCTCAAAAATTTGACCAAGTACCAAAAAGCAATTGTAGCCCACCCTCCATCCACAATTATAGATGTGGCTATTCTCTTGATGTGATACCTGACATGTTATATACTCTATTTGTTGTGCCAAGTCACATTGCCGCATTATTGTGTCGATAGCACCTACTAACTTTCGAGCTGATCTGCACATCAAAACATATAACAACAGTGAATATGTGCATTGCATATCAATCTAGATGTCAAGAAGTGAAACAAGTGTAGTCTATACTTACTCTAACACAGTGCCATGGATGGATGTCATTGAGTTGGCAAAGAAGCACTTCTTCGCAAAGATGTCCATGACTACCAGACTCCAATGTGAGCTGCATTATCAATAAAGAATAATTACTGTGTTTGAGACAATTCTAGCAATGCAATAGAAAAAACAAGTAGGGTTTGATGCTTACTGAAGTCTCATAATATGCTGTAAAAATAACTCGTGCATCATTCATAGGAACGTGCTTCAACCACTTGCAAACATCCTCTATGGTTTCTTCTTTGTTGCTAAGCACTTCCGAAATACGAGGATCGAGCATATATGAAACACTTTGTATATTTTGCGAAAAATTTGCTATAACATTACTATATTTAAAAAAAAAGTATTAGCTTCTTGGGTTTAATCAAAATAAGCAAAGTATAAAGCCAAGGAAAAGGCTGCATCAAACCTGAGGATGGTTGTAATGACTTTGACATTAACCTCTTTCTTAGGATTCAAGAGGATTGAAATCTCTTCTTCACTAAATTTAAAAACATGAGGTTGTTGTCGAATTAACAACATAGCGGTGAATGAACTTCCAATCTACTCCAATAGATTCATATTTTCATGACTCATCTTATTGAGAGAGTAGTCTACATCGTATTCTTCTTCACTTGCTATGTCTTCCACATCCTCCTTCTGCTATAAAAATATAAAAAAGTTATGCGATGTTCACATCCCAAATAAAGGCTTAAACAAGCAGATAAGGTTTCATACATGCTTTCATTAAAGTGAGTCTCTCCTTCGCTTGGAGCAAAAATTTAAAAAGTAAGGTTTCATATATGCTTTCATTAGAGTGAGTCTCTCCTCTTGGAGGAAGAATTTAAAAAGTTATGAGATTTACACATCCCAAATAAAAATAAAGGTTTAAATAATCATAGAAGTATAAAGATAGCATGCTTTCATTAGACTTAGTCTCTACTCCTCTTAGAGGAAAATATAAAAAAGTTATGAGATTTACACATCCCAATCAAAGGCTTAAACAAGCATACAAGTATAAAGATAAGGTTTTATACATGCTGCAATGTAGTCATATTTTCAGGTTGTTTCCCAATGGTAGCAATTAGATGCTGAATACTCTCAACCCAAAATGCTAGCAGATCGGCTTCTGTATATGATTCCATTTTGACTGGTAACTCCAAATCAAAAATCTCTCTAAGAAACAACATGCAGTTGTAGGCAACTCTCCACCCACAACTGTGCCCATCTTTTTGCTCCACTGGCAGACGTCTTTTGAATTCTACTTGGTCTTGTTGCTCCGTGGTTGTTCTGACAGCAGATACTAGCCGATATGCAGCACTGTCCATCATGACATATTAAATATATTAATATGTCATGATCATAAGATTCAAAATAAGAAAGTATAAAAAATATTAAGAGAATAATTACCTTGGGGAGTTGGCATGATAGCCTTCCATTGAATTTACAAACCACAAACGGTTGAGTTCAAGGTCCCAAACGATCAGACTCCAATGTGAGCTACACGACTAGAATAAAAATGATTATTGTTTTACACAAGCTTACCAAAGAAATAGTAAAAATAAGGTTAGAGTTGATACTTACGCCTCATGATAAGGCTAAGGATGACTCGCACCCCATCTAAATTCAAAGGGCTTAACCAGGTACAAACATCTTCTATAGTCTTTTGAGGAGAGCTAAGAATAGAAGAAAGGAGAGCATCGAGCATGTAGACACGATGCTGCACTGCACTAGGAAGATGAGAAATAACTACACTACACCAAGAAATAAACAAACGTTAGCTCATAGAATTGATTTGCATTCTGCACTAGGAAACTGATATATAACTACACTGTAAATAAATATATGAATGTTAGCTCATTGAAGTAGCAACAAATAAACAAATGTTACCTGAGAATGGCCAAGATAACATTGTCATTAACCTCTTTTAAAGGATTGGAGAGGATTGAAACCTCCTCTCTACCAAAGCTCAAATACTGAGGTTCTCATTTCAAAACGATCCTAACTTCAAATGAGCTCTCCATTTTATCCAATGCAGCTAAATTTGTAGAATGGGTCTCTGTCATAGCTTGTATTCTATGTTTGGGGTCATTCTGCTTTTCCATGGTGTCTTTAAAGCTCTTGTGCTCATGGGATTCTTCAATCAAATTTAGAGGTGGTTGCATTGTTGAAGTAGAAGGGAGTGCCTCCATATTGACTTCATCCATTTCTTCTCCCTCTATTGCCTGTAGACAAATATGAGAGATTAGATTCATTATCTTTAAATTTAAATATTATTTAAAAAATTGTATTTAGTTGAGAAATAGAGAGTTCATACTGCTAAGTATTGTCGTAGTGGCCATTTTTCATAACCCTGCGAGCCATAATTATCAAAGAAGGCATCATCATGTTTGCCTTCATCCACCAACCTCTCTCTGAACGGGTCATGTAAGTCCATCTTTTCATGATCATCAACTGGGACATTATGATCTTCAAGGTAATCATCCATGTCATCAGTGTCCTTGTGGTCTATCTCTTTTTCATAGCCTGTGGTTAGATCTGCTTGAAGCTGAAAATAAGCCATGAAATGCTTATTTTCAATAATATTTGTGGAGTTTCCTTTTTTGAGGAGATCCTCAAATAAATATCCCATCCTGCACAAGGTGACCTCCCAACCTGCCGGTAGCAAATTCTCCATCATGGTAAGCAAGAGACTCCCACTTTTTGCAGGACTTCCATACTTGTTTTTTTGATAATGTATAGACCTGAGAATATCTTGCTCTTCTAGCATCAATCCTTGGGGGGGTCACTCATCATATGTAACCCTATCACGTGAGTTCAACAAAAGGATATTTTTTATTTCTAAAATTTACAGAAATAAATATACATAAGGGACTATTTAAAATAGTTTTCATGCATCTCATTGAACACTTCAACAAGACGAAATATGATAGAAGTGTAGTCGGCATATCTGTCCCTCACCACCTTGAGGCTTGTCATACTTTCTTCTCGCTCTTGAGTTCCCCTAGGCACAACTACACTCAAAGAAGTATAGAAGTTCGTGAGTGTGTCGGCGTCTGCTTTTGTGACCTTTCACTTCAAATCAGGATTTGGAGAACCAAATGTTGTCCATATAACCCTTGCCTTCTGTAAGACCTCTGATGTTGAGGATATCTTACGCTTTCCATGGACATAATGATTAAGTCTTTCGGACTCAATCAAATACTTGATCTCATGCTTGAATATACAGATTGTTGCAGGATAATAATGGAATGAACTTATCTTTGCAAATTGTTCTGAAGTGAGTCTTTTGACCTCCTTTGCTTCCTTTGCAATCTGATTACAAGCATAAGCCCAATGTTGACCATCAATGGGCTGGAATTTGCAATGAAGGAGGAATTCCTTCTTTGCTTCCTTGAGCATATTCTCACCTTGTGCCTCTTCGCCTTGTTCATGTGGAATATTTTTAAGAGTGTCTTTAAAGAATCGACTGAAGGTTTCCTCGAAATGTGTAGGCCCTGTAAATTTTATTAGATCTAGAAAACTATTTTTGATTGGACAAAACATTATTGGGCGCAAGACCAAATTGCTTGCCACAGGTTTCTTACCATCTCTCAAAGCATCGTAGTGCATAGGATATATCAAGGATTCGACTATTAGTAAAGATAGTTGTAGCTTCCACATCTTTGGGATTCACAAACCACGTCCTTTGACCCCAAATATATCCCACATCATCATCTGTAACTGCTTCATTAAGACATAGATTAAGATTTTTGATTGATGTGAGTTCATCATGATTATCTTTAGCCTCGGGTTCTGAGTCTTCTTCATCTTTCTCTTCTTTTAACCATTTTTCATCCACATTATCTCTCTCTACAGCTTGGAACTGTGGCTCTTGTAGTACTAGCCTTTTGCATTTCACGTCGTGGTTTGCTAGCAAGAGCTTCTAGCATAACTGCAGTGGATCGACCTTGATCTTCTTCAATTTTTTTTAATTCCCATGCACTCAAGGCTTGTGTTTCATCATCCTTAGTTACATCCACCATTTCTTGCTCTAGGAGTTTGCACTCATGTTCTACACGTTTGTGACAGTGTGCCTGTTCTTCTTGTCCCTACATCGAAGTCTGAGCTTTTTGATCTCCTTCATGTGAAGATCCTTGAATATGAGGAGCATATTGTGCATCCTGAAAGTACTCAAACATTATCTTTGCATGCATCCTTTTTGCCACCACACTAGGAAATTGCTCCCAAGTATATGAAAGAGCCTCCAATGCACTTTGCAGCTCTGGAAACTTAGATGGTTGAGGAGGAGGCATCACAAAGGTCTTTGAGTCTCTCCTTGACACAACAATATGAAGACCGCCAACTTCAGGATCTTAACTCTTTGTAAAAATATCCACAAAAGTCTCTTTTGGCTCTATCATTATTCCTACTACAAGGCTTGAAGTCATATCTTTTTTGAAGAAAGTAGCATCCCATGGATCTTCAACACCATTGAACTCCCTTTTTGACATAAGTAGAAAGAGTCTCTTTTCCTTTTGATGAAGAAACCAAGCTCTTCTGCCCATGTGATATCGAGTCCACCTATTAAAGCCATTGGGGCTATATTCCTTTCCTTTGAAATTCAAAGTGACATCAGAAACCCATTCTCTGATCTCAGAGTCATTTAGGATAGCCACCACATTAGTTGATTGCTCCATAATCCTACAAGAAAAGATAATGAAGAATTTAGATACATACAAGTAAAGTACAATATACAACGCTTGATACAATAAATGTGGGAAATAGCCCAAAAGTCTTTACAAGGTTTCATATGGCAATAAATGTGGGAAATAGCCTAGAAGGCTTTACAAGGCTTAAATATTTGTACAAATGTAAAAAAATTAGCCAATAAAGCTTTACAGTAATATAAAATGTCGTCTAGTGATAAAGCTTCAATCTTCATGAAGACATGTAATCTGTCCATCCATTGATTTGCCCTCTAGTCATAAAGCTTCAATCTTCATGATGACATGTAATCTGTCCATCCATTGATATCTGCGCACTGATACCCAATTGATGCAATCTACCCACTAAAAATTGTTCCACTGATATCCACTTATGCAGCCCACATGATATCCACTTATGCAGCCCACTGATACTCATTAAATAGTGAATGGTTGGGATGGTCGGGATTATTACAAGGCGCTTCATATGACAATAAATGTAAAAAATAGCATAGAAGGCTTTACAAGGTTTTTTATGACAATAAATGAGCTTAAATATTTATACAAATGCAATAAAAATAACCAATAATCATCAAGCTCCAATATGTCCCATGACATGTAATCTGTCCACTGATATCTGCTCATGCAATCTGCCCACTGATAAACTTCTTGGTAAATGGTAAATGGTAAAAGGTCTTATTTAATAGCATGTTATGAGTATTAAACCGCATGTGAGTGAAGGGACTGACAACAATTAGGAACTAGTTAGAAAAATTTGAGCATGGCTTCGATTGGCAACTTGGAGAATTGTCTCTCCTCTAAGGCAATCTAATCTATGCTAAACTATGCTAAACCAACCGTCGAAGCGAAGAAAAGCAATAAATAATTTCTTTTTCTGTGTTCATTTTAATGTGGTGGGGTTTAAGAGACTTAAATATGCAAAAGAAGGGGTTTTGATGTAGAGGCTAAACCTGCATGTGAGAGAAATGAAGAACAAGTATCTAAAGAAAAGTTAACATTTTTTAATTTAAAAGATGATTATACATAAAAATATTATCTCATCTTCAAAACAAACCATAAATTCACTCTTTTATAATTTTTTAAAAGTATAATATAAAACATGTAAATATATAAAACTCTCTTTACTTTCTCTCTCTCTCTCTCTTTCGACTCCTAAATCTCTCTGTAGCCGTAGTCAAGACACCTCATTCTCTCTCTTAATCTCTCTCTCTCTCTCTCTGACAACTCTTATGTGTTTCCCTCTCTGTCCTCATCCCACTCATTCTCTCTCTTAGTTTATCTCAAGTCTCTCTTTCTCTCCCTCCCATGGCAGCTAAGATTTTTCATTCTCTCTCTTTATCTCTCTCTCTCCCCCTAGGATTTGTAATTATTTCTCTCTCTCTCCATCTCTCTCCTCTCTCTCTCTCTCTCCTCTTCTCTCTCTCTCCCTCTCTCTCTCTCTCTCTCTTACCCTCTCTACCTCCCTACCTCTATCCTCTTGGCTGCTAGGATTTGTCATTCTTTTCCTCTCTATGTTTCTCTCTCTCTCTCTGAATTCTCTCTCTTAATCTCTCTCAGCCTTCCTCCCTCCCTCCCTCCCTTGGCGGCCACAGCCGCGAGAAGTCTCTCTCTCTCTTTCTCTCTCTCCCTCCCTCTCTTGGCAGCCCTCCCTCCCTTGGCGGCCACGGCCGCGAGAAGTCTCTCTCTCTCTCTCTCTCTCTACCTCCCTCTCTTGGCGGCCACGGCCGCTAGAAGTTTCATTCTCTCTCCCTCTCTCTTTATCTCTCTCTCCCTAAGTCTCCCTCCTCTCTTCTCTCTTATCTCTCTCTCTCTCTCTTTCTCTCTCTCTCTCTCTCTCTCTCTCTCTCTCTCTCTCTCTCTCCCCCTCTCTCCCTCTCTCTCTTTCTCTCTCCCTAAGTCTCCCTCCTCTCTTCTCTCTCTCTCCCTCCCTCTCCCTCCCTACTCTCTCCCTCCCTCTAGCACAGAAGTTTCATTCCCTCTTTCTCCCTCTCTCTCTTTCTCTCTCTCTCTCTCTCTCTTTCTCTCTCTCTCTCTCTCTCTCCCTCTCTCTCTTTCTCTCTCCCTAAGTCTCCCTCTTCTCTTCTCTCTCTCTCTCTCTCCCTCTCCCTCCCTTTCTTTCTTTCCCTCCCTACTCTTCTCTCTCATTGCCGCCAGGAGACTCTCTTCTCTCTCTCTCTCTCATTTAAGGAGCCCCTCTTCTCTCTCTTAGTCTCTTGTCTCTCTCCCTCTCTCTCTTTCTCTCCCTCCCTACTCTTCGCTCTCATTTCTCATTCTCTCTCTCCCTTTGGCGGCCATGTCTCAGCTCTCTCTTTCTTTCCCTCCCTACTCTTCTCTCTCATTTAAGGAGCCCCTCTTCTCTCTCTTAATCTCTTGTCTCTCTCCCTCTCTCTCTTTCTCTCCCTCCCTACTCTTCTCTCTCATTTTTCATTCTCTCTCTCCCTTTGGCGGCCACGGCCCCGAAGAGCCCCTCTTCTCTCTCTTAATTTCTCTCTTTCCCTCTGTCCTCTTGCAACGTTTCATTCTCTTAAACTTCTCTCTCTCTCCCTCTCTCTCCCTCTCTCTCTTTCTCTCTCTCTCCCTCTCTCTCTCTCTCTCCCTCTCTCTCTCTCTCTCTCTCTCTCTCTCTCTCCCTCTCTCTCCCTACTCTCTCCCTCCCTCATGCAGCCACGGCTGCCAGAAGACCCTCTTCTCTCTCTTAATTTCTCTCTCCCTCTCTCCTCTCTCTTTCTTTCCCTCCCTACTCTTCTCTCTCATTTAAGGAGCCCCTCTTCTCTCTGTAAATCTCTCTCTCTCTCTCCCTCTCTCCTCTCTCTCTTTCTCTCCCTCCCTACTCCTCTCATTTCTCACTCTCTCTCATTTCTATTCTCTCTCCCTTTGGCGGCCACGGCCGCCAAGAGCCCCTCTTCTCTCTCTTAATTTCTCTCTTTCCCTCTCTCCTCTCTCTTTCTCTCCCTCCCTATTCTCTCTCATTTCTCAAATTTACAAACTCAAATATAAATAAGAAACTAATTAAAATAGAACTCAAAAACTCAAATAAGAAACTAATTTAAAAAGAATTGTAATGCCTTCTAAAAAACCCCCCTCCTCAAAAACTTTAACAATAAACTAATTGAAAAAGAATTGTAAGTAAAGAAAAAGAATAACAAGACGAATTTTAAGAAATAGAACTCAAAAACTTTAACAAGAAACTAATTGAAAAAGAATTGTAAGTAAAGAAAAAGAATTACAAGACGAATGAAAAAGAAAGCAAGTACCTGGAAAAAGTGAAAAAAGTAAGGCTCCGCTTATCCTTTCTCTTCAGCTCTTGGTTGCTTCAATGAAATGAGGAGAGAGTGAGAATGAATGAATGGAAAGAAGAGTATATATAAGAAAAACTAGCCTCCTCCTCCCACGCATAAATTTGAATTTTCAAAAAAGAGAGGGAAATTTGAATTCATTATAAATTTGAATTCAAATTTGTGTTCAACATTCTTCTTATACTTTCTTCTCGTATGTTCCTTTTGAATTCAAATTTGTGTTCAACATTCTTCTTGATACTTTCTTCTCGTAAGTCCCTTTCATTCTTCTTGTAAGTCAAATCTTATTTAGGGCCCAAGGTAGGGCTATGAGTAGGGAGCTGAAAAAACAAGCCAAGAAAGAAAACGTGGCCACATATCTATCTAAAGACAAGGGCCACAAGGGTGCAATTAAGGTAGGGGATGTATCGGATAAAGTCCTCATTGAGTGTGGATTGGATGATGACACTACTACTGTATCTACTTCCACATCTTCAAGACACACCTCATCGATACTGTATCCTACCAACCCTTGGCCTGAGGGAAAGGCTGATAGAAGAGGGATAAAGTCACACAAGAGAAACTCACGTCCAATCGGTCATAGCAAACATCCTGACCTTGCTATCAAACATCAACACCTCGCACAGGCAGAACATCTGGTCCATGAGTGTCAAGATAAATTTGAGCAAATGATCAAGAGGGCATGGATACCATTCATCCAAACTACAAGCCCTGAACAGATCCCCTAAAGCATCTCCCACCCTAGAAAAGGTGGATGAGGAAGGTTCATGCAACATATCGGTGGGATGGTCACTCATAATTAGACATCAAATGTTTCACAAGAATCCCATGTAGCACCAAGCCATGGAAGAAGACTCCATGTACTTTTATGGTTTTGAGGAGCCAAAGTCAGAAGGCCGAGAGACTATCGCACAACCTCGAGATGTGGTAGGGCAAGCCGCATGCTTGTCCATAGAGTTAAAATTCCTATAATAACCCTATTGAGAGAAAACCCCATTCTGTAGAGAGATCTCTCTGATTGGATGAATGAATAGATCGTCACTCTTGAGGAAGTCTTGGTGCATTTAAGGTAGCTGAAGCCCCCACTGAAGAACCAAATCTATAAAAATCCTGGTCAAGAAACTGGGCCAGTACTTTGAAAGTGACGATACCAATGTTGTACTCCCAATCGCCTACCAAAACAAGAATGCTATAGCAATCTTTGATGGAAGAGTAGATGTTAGCGTTGTCACCAAATAGTGCTGGGTCAAGTGGGGAAGATCAAAAATTGAAATCACCAACTTGGTTATCAAGCTAGCTGATGGAGCGGCAACCCAATTGGTAGGGGCTTTGAGGGATATTAAAATCAAAACTTTCGGCCTCACCTACCACGTCTAGTTCATCATAATAGATTTCCATGGACAACTTGATGGCTATGATGTTATTTTAGGAAGACCCTTTATGCAACTATAGGTCTAGTCCATGACTAGTCCTCAAATAGAATCTATCTATGCTAGGGTGAACAAATCATGAGGTCAACCTCCAAACATGGAAATCTCACCCAATGACCAGAAACTTATTTGCTGCCATTTGTGAACTTCATCAGTATCCTTTTATAAAAGATTTTGCACAGATTGTAGCTCCATTATATGAATTAACTAAGAAGTATGCCAAGTTCTAATGGACTACCAAGTTATCTCATGTTGAGTGATATGCATCAGGACCTATGTGCATACCAATATGCACCCAAAGCTAGAGCCATAAGAAAGAATATTGTCCACCAACAAGAGAAAGGCCAATTATTGAAGGTGGTAGTCGACAATCAATGGCAAGAGAGCTACACCAGTAGTAAGAGCTAGCCACAAAAGCTTTGAGTCGAGTAGTAAGCCCAAAAAAAACCATGCAGCTAGTATCATAATGATAGGTTTATGAGTTTGTGTGAATGAGTAGTAGATGGAAAATGAAAGGCAGTAGCAAGAAAAATGAGAAATGTAAGAGGCATATGGCTAATGAATGGTTATGTAAAAGAAAAGAACCTATGTAAGAGGGGGCACCAAGGAGCTAAAGCTAGCAAGGTGGTGATGAGCTACAAGAGGTTACCAAAGGAAATTTGCAAGGGAGATTTGACACATCATGTCAAACTTACGCATAGCAGAGTCACGAGAGAAGATTCAATGGATGTTGGAGGCAAAGTTAAAGGAAGTAAAGCCCTTCGGATGGGAGTTGGGTAGATGCAGTATCCAGGTAGAACAAGCGAGTGCACGAGCTTGTTGAAACAAGGGTGATAAAGGAATGGAGCAATAGTAGTAGCGCAAGTACAAAAGGGAGGGAAAAAAACTAAACAAGAAGGTATTCCATTAGGATAGCTTGAAAAACGATCAATTCATGAGAATTACAAAATTCTAATATCCAACCAAATAAAAAAGGAAAGTGTGAAAATGATAACTTAAATGATCCTAAAGAAATGACATCTAACCATGAATTGAACAACGAAAATCCAAACTGGGTTTTATATTAAACCAGAACCAACTACACAAAGTAGAAAATTATAAGCACAATGTAGGAGATTGCCTTTTTGTTAGCATCACTTACCTACTTAATTACCAAGACACAAGTCAACAACAACTAGCAAGAAAATCTACCTCAAAATTTAAGGATGCACTTTTAGAAATCAATCCACCTAATGTTCTAAGCCATATAGTTCCTCACATGCACTTGTTGTGAGTGTCCCATGTTCTACTTGAGTTGAAAGTAAGGAATTAGTTGGATGCATGTTTGATAACCAAGATATAGCACCTTGACCAAGGAAAAATTCATATCCTTGTGTGGATCTCTTGGTCTCATGATCTCTTGCATAGTCACTCTTGGGGGGGTCACTATGTATAAACCCTCTATACCACGTGCGTTCAAGGCATATTTCTAAAATCCCTTATCTGTAAATTTTTCATTAATAAAATGTATCCCTTTTCTATACAAATCTGTAAATTTTTTCCAAACTATTTTAAAATAGTCCCTTATGTATATTTATATTTGTAAATTTTAGAAATAAAAAATATCCTTCTGTTGAACTCACGTGACAGGGTTACATATGATGAGTGACCCCCCCGAGTAGTCACTATCATATGATCCATGCAGACTTGGATGAATTCCTATGTATTCTATTCCAAACTATCTTATACCTCTAATGTACCTTAAGAATCTGTTGGTTGCATTCTAGTGAGACCTTTTTGGATTTTTCATAAACTGTGCAAGTGAGCTATCTGCATAATAAATATCTGGCCTTGTGATTTATATAAGAGATCTGATGAGTTACTAATAGTACTTTGGATTGATTGTAGGCTTTTCTAATTCTTTTGTAAGTTTCAAACTCTACTCCATGGGAGTGGTTGCAAATTGCAATCTTCAATCTGCCATATGAAACTCTTTAGGAGACTATCCACATGTTTTTGATGGCTCATAAAGGTGCTATCTAAGTCAATACAATGTCAATAATGCATAAGTCCAAGATATTTCATGTCAAACTCTGTAAATAACTATTGTTTCAACTTGTTAATAAAACTCTCATTGATTCTTGTCACAATCAGATCATCTACATACAAAAGTGCAATAGTAATGTCTTCCCCTTGAACTTTATAGTAGAGAGTATGATTTTTATTGGAATTGTTGTATCCCAAATTAGTAAAATACTTTTCAATTCTATTATACCAACTTTTGGGTGTTTGCTTTAAGCCATAGAGAATTTTCTTGAGATGGTAGGGCTTGATTCTCTTTTATTGGTTCAACATACCCTGCTGGTTGATGCATGTAGACTTCCCTCCTCTAGGCCATTGAGAAAAGCATTCTTGACATCGAGCTGGTACACATGCCATATACTAAGTGTGGCTAGTGCTATAAAAAATCTTATGGAATCCATCTTTGCCACTGGAGCATAAGTCTCATCATAACCCATATTGCTTTAAAAAAAACTTTTGCAACTAGTCTGGCTTTGTATCTTTCAATGTTGCCATTTGGATTGTACTTCACTTTGTAAACTTGTCTGTTTGCAATTTCTTCTTTCCTGTGGAAGGTCACATAAATCCCAAGTGTTGCTTTTGTACAAAGCATCTATCTATTCATTCATAGTAGTTTTCCACTTTGGCTTATCAAATGTGTCCTCAAAGTACACAAGCTCTTCTATAGCCATGATGGTAGTCATAAAAGCATAATTTGTGGTTTCAATCTGATTTTTGTGCCTTTCGAATATGTCAGCCTTATGTTAGTCTTACTTCTCTGGTAGACCATTGAGTTGTTGCTCTTCTAAGGGAAACTCTAGCAATTCTTGCTTGTCTTTGTCAACCTTCTCTATAGGTGGCTAAGTAATTAGGGTGACCATCTCCTGTGTATTTGATAGTTTCCATTATGATTCTTCATCAAACACTACATCTTTGGATATTATGACTGTTTGGTTGCTAAGATCATACAACTTGTATGCTTTTCTCTCTTCACTGCCACCAATCATGATGCATTTATGTGACTTAACATAAAATTTCTACAATTATTATCATGTATGCAGGCTTATGCTATGCATCAAAATATGCAAATATTCCCAATGAATGGCTTGTATCTATTGAATGGTTCATAAGGTGCCATACCATGAACTAGTTCAACTAGCAAGTAGTTTGCAATGTGGATTTCCTCTACCCAATATTGATTTGGAAGATGCTTCTCACTTAGCATTTCCCTAGAACTGTCTATTAAAGTCCCATTCTTCCTTATTTTCACCTATCTTCTCCCACTCTCTTCTACTAGCTACTCCTGTACCAAGATGTGGCACCCATGGGTTTAACATCAACCATGTAGATCAAGATCCTTGGTACATAGATAGTGGTGCATCATCTCACATGACAAAGCATAAAGAATGGTTTACAGAGGTGAAATCATTGAAGGACCCAAGAGTGTTATCTATGCTATAGATAACACACCAAATCCAGCTCACAAAAAGGCATAGTCCTTGTGAGCAACTTTACTATTATGAAAGGATTGATGAAAGATTTGCAAAAAAAAGCATACCTTGGTACTTTGACATATATAGTATTGAGGGAGCACAGTTGACACGAGCTCACTTATTTGTTTTGTTACCTAATAAAAGTGCATACACTTGTGTTGGATCGGTACATCAAATCACTGAAGATGTGGTTGGAAAAGAGGAAGATATTGGATTGTTGATCATTATAAATCAAAATAAGAAGTTTCTCTTGGATCCCAGTGATTATGAAGCATCTCGTATGAAGTCTGATGTAGATGACAACATGCACTCAAGAGGCTAGATAAGTGTTGAATCAATTGATGGAAATGAAATTCACACAGTGACAACAATCATTGAATCATATCGCAAAGTTTTAGCAACATTAAAGAAGCGTAAGAGTGGGGAAGGAACAAAGAAAGGAAAATTGACTATGGTTCAAGCACCAGGTGGTAGTAGAGAAGGGGCAAAGAAAGGAAAGCTAACTATAGTTGATGTACCACAAGAAGGAACACCTCCAGAGGGTATGCTAGCAGTTGTGGAAAGAAGCAGTGGTAGTGAATTGGAGCCAAGTGGAAAGGTCATAGGAAAAAAAGGGCAAAAGAAACCATCAGGCTTGGTGGAATATGAAAATACTACCCATTTGGGTTGCATGCAACATTTTCAATTCCAATTGCAAGATGTCAAAAACCTCCTCCGAGCTATGTATATAGAGGGTTGAACAAAGAGCATGTGGAGAAACTTGCTGCAGACTTCGGTTATAACTCTAGGCCTCCTGCTACTGTAGCAGATTTAATGCCTTTCAATCTTGAAACAAAGCAGCCCCTAGAAAGGGTAGATAAAAAGGATTTAACCAAGTGCCACTACTGGATACTATCTAGACAACATTAAATATATGCTGCTAAAATATTCACATCTAATGATGATAACAGCACAGCCCAAAGAAAGAACTACTACCGCACCCATTAGGCGAGGATTGTAGTGAATTGTCCTGCACGCTTTTGTGTGGAGATATCAAAGATGGCAAACCTAGAGTCTCAAAATATCTTGAGACAATCTCCATACATTGATATACTTAAGCAGGTGAGGGGACAATGGATTCTCTTTAATAGACCCAAGAAAGCACAACAAGGGCTTGCAAAAGGACATCCAGATCGTGAGAATTGGGATGTAAGTACAGATTTTAATTATGAATCATTTTTTACAAGTCAGTTTTCTTAATTATTGCATTCTAATGGATTCATATATTTTGCAGGCTTTCATTGACATTGGCAAGGTAACATTGGGCAATAGCTTTGCCACGAAGGATGTACATATGATAATCACAAGTGATGCCATTTATGATGGTTGGATCTCCATCCTTGAGGATTACATTGCAGGCAAATATTCACAAGATGGAAAATGCCGTAGGCAACCCACAGTCTCAATGTTTAGATGCTTGCGTGGATTGAGTGATGATCAAATTGGTCAAATTCAAAATGACATTAAGGAAGGTAGAGTAGTCATAGCTAGAACAAAGGCTGATGCCATGATTCTTGATATTGAAGGACGAGCTATGCAGATCAAGAGAGATGCTGCACTATAAGAAGAACTTTATATGTTTATATCGGCCAAATGGCCTTCTTTAATGTTAAAAAATTGGGATGAGTGCAGATTACATTTTAAAATTACTCCAAAATTGTATCATCGGATTCGTGGTTGCTCTAATTCATGGTTAAAAGTGAAGCTTCAACAAGGCAAGGAAACTCCACCATTGCCTGATGCTGCAAAGGGGTATCTGAGGTGGATTATGGGACAAAGTGAAGGTGCAAGTCATGGACCAAATTCCACCCGGCCTTGGAGGTTCTACATAGTCGGTTCAAACATGGAGGGAATGGAATTTATACATAATGTGTACCAAGAGCCAATGGCAATAGGGGTTGCCTTTTTGGATGTAATGTATGGACCAAGCAGAAGTAGAAATTGGAATGAGGATCGCTTTGAGTGTTTGTTAAAAAGCTTGATGACAATCGCTTCTCCCCCACTGCAATTCCTTCTTGTGGTGTTCTTGACCATGGATCATGTATCATGTTTGAAGAATGCATCTGCAGATATATTTGTCACTAGATCTATGGATGGCTTAATTGCCTGTGTACTGGTAAGCAAGGAAAAGCATTTCAACAATATTGAGTGCTATACCAATGCACAATGTAAGCCATCAATATATGTTGCAGATGAAAAATATGAAAAATCAAGTGGTGCAGAAGAATCAGGTGATGAGGATGATGATGACGAGGATGATGATGATGAATTTGACATTGAATTGTCCTTGAAAAGAAAATGTTCAAGTATCATGAAAGACATGATCATGGGTTTCTATCGAGAAGATGAGTATGTATTAGACTTGTTCTCTGAGGGGCTTGCTGCAATAGAGTCTCTTTCTTGTAAGAGGCGTGTTGTTTCAGTTGTTGAGACTAATGAGGAGTTGGCAAAGGTTGAAAGTATATGTTGCACGTATGCTTATAGTAATCATGAAATTCGACAATGGGCTGGCTTGCAAGAACCAATATTGGCAATCGAGGGGTACCAAAAGAAGATGATACAATTGAAGGTGTAGGGGATAAAGAAATTGATACCATACCAGGACAAAAAGAGCTTCAACCCTTCAATGAAGAGCAGCCTAAGCATTTACAAAAACACGCTTCAAAGTTTTGGGAAATAGAAGAGGAAGCAACAGGTCCTTGAAATTGTCCTTTTATATGGTGTTCGTGTTTTCCAAATGTTATCTTGCTATATTCTCCATATGATGTATTAATTTTGTTCCAAAGATCTTTTAATATTACTTGGAAATTTCTTCTATCTCATTGCCATAATTCAAACATTCATATGTATTCTTGAATATGTTTAATTTTCTATATTTCATGAAAAGATGTGTTTGCATGTTGTAATACCTTCGGAGTATGATACACATCCAAATTTATTTATGAGTTCATAAATGTTAAAAAGTGTGTTGAGCCTTGATCGTGATGAATGAATTAGTGTAAATTGTTGTTTCTATCCTTATTCACTTCATATGAATGCTCAAATATGTTTTGGCCGCTTGGCCAAATCTTTTCTTAGTGGGAACACTCAGGCAATGCTAGATAATGTTGGACTCCACTCTATCTATTATGCAAAGTTTTCTGGCATTGTAAGGATATGTAGTTTTGGGGATTAAAATAACTTGAAAGGGTATAGATTCAACAACTTTAGGGGGTATACTAAGCATATGAACATGAATGCTTTCTTTTTTTTTGTATTCCAATTTTGTTTTGAAAAAGCAAAACATGAATGCTTTCACACAAACAAATTGCATTGAGAGCACACAACCTAAAGTTTGACAATTTGGTTTTCCATCTCAATCTTCAGTTTGTTTCTACTTATGAATTTCATTTCCTTGTTTATCAACAGATATTGGCCATCTCAATTTCACATCGCTAGAAGCATTGCCTGTACATGTGACACCTGATCTAATGATTCATTATGTGCCTAATTTGAACATTAGCATGCAAGTTCCAAGCTCAACATGGTTGATTGAAAATGTTGAGGATGCAATGTCTGCAGTTAATGTTCCATTGACAAATGTGAATGCAAGCTTAGAAGGTAAAGGAGAAGATGCAATGTCATTGTATGAAGCCAAGGTGCAGGAAGAAATCTTAGAAGGTAAAGGAGAAGACATAATGTCACCCTCAGAAATAATGTCAAAAGAGGTGATAACAAAAATAAGACTAGCAGTGATAATAGATTTGAAAGGGTTATTGCTCGAGCGTTGTTTTTCGAATTCAATTTAACATATGAGCTTGCACAATAAGAAGCATTGGCTTGTTCTCCATCCTGGGTGTTTAGAGTTTCTACAATGGTTGCTCGATCATTACCATGTTGGCATTTGGTCCACTGCAGGAGAAAAGGGCATGGTGCAACACATGTTGGACACTTTGGAGCATCATGTTAACAGAAAGTTACATTTCTTCATGGTTTGGGGTGCGATGGCATGCCACAAGCATACAAAGACTTTTTGTACATACGAGCATCAAGAAAAAACAAGATTTGATGGTATATAATGGCCCAAAGTATGATTATGATACTTGGAGTTCTCTCCTCAAGTTTTTCCCAAGGATGAAGACTTATGGAATGTTTGAAGATCCATTCATTGAGCCATTGACAGATGTGAAATGTATTGTGGGAGATGTATTGTATGGAAACAATGCTGGATATATAAATAGCTCAATGTATTATAAAGAAAGAACAAATGTTATATTTGTATACATCCCTAAACTACCACCTTGCGCTCAAAAGTCACAAGGAAATTTGAGTGCCCATGGCTACATTATTGTGCAAACCATAAAGGATATCTCCTTCGGAGATGATGAGCTACTTTGTGTGTATGAATACTAGTATGGAATTGTTAATGATTATGTTAAATGATGTGGTGCAAAATTGGCTATGTGTCAATGGTTTTGATTATATTTAGTACAAGAAAGCAATTTAAAAAAAGGTTTTTATCAAGACCATGTCTCTGAGTTTCATGAGCTCTGTTGTGATGGAACTGTGTTTTTGAACACCACATTTATATGATGGATGTCAAAGCTCTACTATAATCCTGTTGCATATGTCAATACTTCAATTTATCAACATAGAAACATATGCATTTGACATTAATTTGATACATCTAATATACCAAATAAAAATTAATAGTTGTTGCAAGTTTAATTTTGTTTTTGAAGACCACATTTATATGATGGATGTCAAAGATCTATAACAATCATATTGCATGTATCTATACTGCAATTTAATTTACTCCAATGAATCTTCCTAATGCAACATCTATAAATTGGCTTTTGTTTGTGGTTTTGATGCATACGAAACAACAAACATCTTTCTTTCACTAGCAAATCAACAAATGTTTTGGCCATGGAGCCATGTTCACATCTATTAAGGCCTTTTGCCATAGCAACATACGGAAGATTTTTGCTTGGGTTTCTAGGAATTGGGAAAGTATTGTGCATGGTCCTCAATAGAGCTAATGTTTCAATAAAAAACATCAAATTTTACTTTTGAAGTGACTATATTTTATTTCGTGGGAATTGGGATTTTCCCAAATTCTCTAATATAGTGTTTTGTCCATATTCAGAAGCTACCCAATGATGTGTAATATCATATATATCTTTGATAGTAGTTCCCACATATACAAGTGCAAAAGTAATTGGCATCATACCAATCCAAGATCTAAGCATGTACTTCCCAACACCAACAGGTGTAATTGAGAGCAGATAATTCAAGATGTTGAAGGGTACAATTAGTACAAAACAGAGTAAAAGAACAAACTTGAATGCAGACCATTGAATAGCAAGAGATACAACTTCAAACTATGGGTAATCCTTTAGCTTTGTAGTCACTAGCGGCCTTCCAATCATTCTACCCATAAGAAATGTTGCAGTTGCTCCTAGTGTAGCTCTGATTGAATTGGCAAGGAGCCCAATAGATAGGTTGAACAAGTAGCCACCCCCAATTGTAAGAATTGATGCCGGATTAGCCAACATAGTCAAAGTTATGTAGGCTAAGGTCAAACACGTGATCGCTATTGCCACTAAAAGAATGATAAGCAAGGCCATCTGACACGCAGTTTCGCAAGAAGCTGCCATCCGTGTATGTCATTGCTAGACCTTTGAGACCCCTTAAGAATCCTTGAGGATTCTACGAGCTCTAAACAGTTGGAAGTCGAGCAAGCTATTAGGCATCACAGGTTGGAGCCTCAGGTCCACAAGCAAGCATTCATGTACTGGAAAAAGATAGGATGCATAAAATGATAGCCCATAGCCATGCAAAAGAGCTATAAACCTTCATGGATCAGATCGCCATCGCAACACAGAATCAAATTTGATAGCATAGAGATTTCTCAAGAAATGATCCCAACATAGCATGCAAAGGCGAGCTCCCCAAAGGAAGTATGCTATTGAGTCTTTAGATATAGTAATGTAGACAAGCCGCAGGTGATTGCTGGCCCTAAAGTGAACTGTGAAGATCAAGTAGAGGTTACCCAAGTAGGCCCTGTTGAGAGTTATGGTGCAATGAGCACATATAGAGCAAAGGTATGAGCAAAGGGCAAGCTGCCACATGGCATGGAGGAGATATCCCACATGTGAGCAAGCATATGGATGTAAGTACCCTCACCTATAAAAGGGAGGTTCATTTGAAGTAATATCAATCAAGCACTTTGCACTATCTCAAGATTCTCTTTATGAGTCCAAGCTAATCTATCTTGGAACCTAATTGACTTGAGATACATGTCATGAGCACTCTCTTCATCATGTTTCCACATACGTTCCATCCACCTTAGAGCACTCCATAGATCCTGAGGCATGCATGTTTTGTCATGGTATCAGAGCATAGGTTTAGCTCTCCTAGTTTAGCTCATTAGTAGTTCACTAGGATTGCTCCCATTCCTAGATTAGTTTCAGGTAAGATTAGTTTTAGATCTAGAGAGTTCTTTAGAGTGTTTCTTGAGTTGTAAGAGAGATCTAGATTCATTCTTCTAAATTTTCCGTCCATCCAATCCATGAGAGTTCTCATCATTCCGTTCTTGTGAGAAAGAGATGTTAGAGTCCATTTTATCCTTAAGGGGAGAGAGAAAGACAGACAAGTCTATCCTATCCTAGAAGCAACAAGCTCTCGACCATCTCAATGCAAGATCTCCATGGCTCCATCTACAAACACAAGCTTCTGCTCCAATGCAGCTACAGCATGCAAGCACCAATGAGCATTGCCATCAATGAAGCTAGTGCAAACCCAGCTCGGATCTAAAGCTAGCACTGGCTCCAAAATAGCCGCTATCTCCTACAAGCTCTTACGGCTGAAGTCATCTAGCATCAGCTTGCAACAAACCTCAGCGCACCTCCAACCTTCAAGTTGGATCTCCACGGGACAATAGCCAAACTTTGCGCGACTCAGTCAGCAGCAGTGCTAGTAGGACTTCAGGCACAACGATGCCTTTGCTCCAGACGCGAACTAGCAATGACCACACGGGCTGCAAATTGGAGAAGATAGAACATCGTCTGCCTCTCATGCACACAGCGCCAAGTTCCTTCGACCATCTATTGCTTCAGATCACCTAGCCTCTTCTCTGCAAGCTCGTCTGACTCGCACGCGACCCTGTAGCTATGGAGATCATCATCTGCGTCGCCTCCACCGGTTGACATCGTTGATCGACTAAGGCCACTCAGCGCATCAGAGTTAATCGTCTACGCACTCAGCAACCAGCAGCCACGCAAGCTCTGCGTCTTCTAGAAGACCTTGCCATTGCACGGATCGAGAGAATTCCTCTATCTGCTTTGGAATACAGCGAAATGCCGCCATCGCCATCACTGTAGATCTGACTCCAAGTGGTAGTTAGGTTACTTTGTCTAAGTCTAGTTTTGAATCTGACACGTGGCAAGATAGAAACTAACCATGGTTGAGTGTCTATAACCTTGGTTGAGTCCATCTGGTTATGTTAACTCACCAGTCAAGTTTTTCAAGTTGGGTTAAGTCAATGGTTTAGTCAACACAGTGCCTTCTAAGCACACAGCCTCTTGTTAAGCACAGTATGGAATTCAGCATGTGAATCCCTGTGCCACATCATCAAAGGCCCCTCTTCTTCACAAAAGCTTCAACAAGCCATAACTTGCAATCCAGGAAGAATTTGCACACGCTCCAAAAAGAAAAAGTGATCATCTTTTTGAGCTCTACGCACATGTCAACTCAAATTTTCTGTATACAATTAGACACTGCCAGATTTGAAAGTATCATCAAACTGGTAAGACCTTTGCAATGGCAATCTGCACCCCAACTGTTGAGAAGTTCATCGGGGATGGATTTCACACATGGTCTACACAAATGAGATATCTCCTGATGCACCAAAAGCTTTGGAAGACTGTAAAAGAAGACATACCCACTGCACAAAATGATGCTTGGAAGGAAAAAGATGAAGCAGCACTATCACTCATTGGATTGCACTTGGGTCCTAACATAATTCATCATATAGACTCTAAGGATCATGCCAAGGATGCATGGGATGAGTTGAACACAGTGTTTGGTGCAAAAGCCAAAAACCAAGAAATCCATCTTAAGATTGAATTCCATGGGAATCTAGAGTTTTCTTCAAGTTGTAAAGAATATATGATCCAAAATGACATAAAGAAGTCTAGTGTTTCTTTAAGATGTAAAGATCATGATCCAAAAGTGATCCAAAAGAGGTGGATGAGGAAGACACCTTTGATGTGTTGATTAAATTCTATGAAAATTATTTTTGAAGAGGACATAGACATACTATTATTAAAATAGTGATAATAATCACAAATATTATGCTTACATCTTAAATAGTAGTAGTCTATAAGACAACTAATTATGTAGTATTAATTTAAAGGCTATTATTTTGTTGTACATTAGTCAATACATTGCCCTTCTTTACATGATAGTGCTACTAGAAGATATCTTTTAGACATTGAAGAACAAGTCTCAACCAAAATTGCTCATACCAAGCACACACATATGCATTGTACTTTTTTTTTAACTTGTTCAAGAAACTATTAATGAAAAATCCTTCCCAAGTTATGTTAAGATCAATGGTCTTCCTAATCAGTAGAATCTTAACTACAATACGTACATCAAAGTCCTTCCCATAAGAATATATCTAGATATTACTACATGAATTGTTATGAGCATGGACATTCAGAATGTCAAGTTTGAATTTGAAACTTTGAGCAAGGATTTTTATTTGTTTATTTACAAAAGAAGACTTTCACTAAGGAATTGGAAAGCCTTGGAATTTATAAATAAGGATTATTAAAAATAGTCCTTCAATGCATATGCTCCATCAAGAGGGTCACTATATGGAAATATCGAGCACATATAGTCAAGGGGTAGTTAAAGACAACCTACTTACATTTATATATCATAAATTATGAAATTCAAGTTGAACTAAATAAGTAAACCATTTATATAAAGAATTTGTTTTTTCAGACTAATGTATTTAAAAGACCCCTCTTCTTGAATTCATTTTCTATGACTACATGTTTTTTTAGCAAGCCTCTTGAGAATGATTTAGAGTAGTAAATCCTTAATGCTCTTATAGATGATTTTGAATGTTTTAAGAAATATCATATATTTGGATATCCTGATTTACCTGTAAATATGATTAAAATGTCACATAAAGATATGACCATGTAAAACAAACCAACATTAATCTTATCACCACATTTGTTAGGAAAATTACTTGTAGAGCACTTCAAAATCCAAATTATCCTACAAAAGAGACTTCTAGGATGTACAATTGCTCACTGGATTCAAGCATGGTGGCCTGGTGGGCACTGGATATTTAAAGTGCCATGTACCTAATGAAGTGCTATTCAAGCTAATTTCAAATGTTTACCATCCTTTCAAAAAGGGAAATATTTGAATCTACTATAAATTTTTTTCTCATTTATACTTACTTTCAAACATCTATCATCCATTTGGAAGGTAAAAAATTACATCTATTCTACATTTATAAACATGCTACTTACTATAACTTTTTAGAATCGTGTTAGATCTATTATATAGGTGATTTCTTTATTTCTTTTATGACAAAATAGACTTGGGTATATCCAATCATAAAATTATTTGCAAACGTGCTACAAAATTGTATGATATTCATAGATTTTCTTTCTTCATCTTTTGAAAATTCTATCCCCAAATACTGATGTAGGGTTTTTAAAATTACAACCCTTGGATGGAGTCAAAATGGATGTTTCATTAATAGGAGATGCTATTATGGCCCGACCATTACACTACAAGGAATGGTTTTTTTGACACACACAACATTTTGGAGTAGCACTAAAGGCAAATAGTTGCATAGAAGTATTGCAATGGTTCTATAGATGTATACTAAAAAGGTTACAAATAAAGAATGAAGTTGCATTATCATGGACAACTCAACAACTGCACAAAAACATGATGATCCAAATGGATTGATAGAGCCTAAAAGCTTATAAAGAAATGCAACAATGTAGAACCCATTGTAGTAAAGCCAAGAGTATATAATTTATTCTAAGAAATTTAATACAAATTCAAAGTTTACTATCTTTTGTTGTGGTCATGGAAAATACAACATAATTAGTTTTTACTCTTTTGCTTCTTTCTCATCGAGCTACCCTCCTTCTATCTATTTAGCCTTAGGAGTTGAGACTGAATCTCTAAACCTTCTAAGATGGTGCTTCCCATAACCAACTAGATGTAGAGGATATGTAATTCCATATGCTAGAGCATACACAATGTAGGTCCTACCCTTGAGCACTATTGGTCTCGGTAATAGCCTCGGGGGGGTCACCATGTATAAACTCTCTATATCACGTGCGTTCAAGGCTTATTTGTAAAATCCCTTATCTGTAGATTTTTCATTAATAAAATGCACCCTTTTTCTATATGAATTTGTGATTTTTTTTTGAAATGATTTTAAATAATCCCTTATGTAAGTTAAATTCTATTAATTTTAGAAATTAAAAATATCCTTCTGTTGAACTCACGTGATAGGGTTACATAATATGAGTGACCCCCCCGAGGCAATAGCCAAAATTGTCCAAGGCAAATAACTTGTCAAATAGTATCACTTTGTCTTTCTACCAGTTCACTTGGTAACAAACAAGAAACTTTGACTAACATTTGAAAAAATATACAACAGACTCTCCGCTATTGCTTAATTTTCTATGGTAAATTAGGAGCTTGGTGGAAGACATCTCCTTCATATAGTATGAAAGGGCAGACAATTATCCAAGTCCCCTTTCTCTGCTCCCCACGGATCTTTTAAGTAAATTGTCATCTTCAATATACATCTGCAATATCAAACAAACAATAATAATAAAGATGTACCTGTCAATAAAAATGTTCTAGTAAAGAAAGTAGTGATAGCGTACATTCATGTTTTCATCATCCTCCAAAATTTTATCTTTCCAAAGGTCAGTGCTTCTTTCCAAGCTACTCTCTGCTTTTCTATGCTCCTATACCTTTAGCTAAATATCCATCTGCGTTTTGACCTTATTGAAGGTCTCATCATCGATCTCCTTGATATTTGTGGCTTTTTGAAAGCATGTAGAGAGTGCTTCCTTGGGGTCAAACATATCTTCAAGAATCATCAATTGATCATTCTCAATTCCAACATCATTGTCTAGTCTACAAGCTTGAGCAACTAATGCAATGGCGTAATATTCCCTCAGGTCAATGTGGATGTGTATGTCTGATCACTGTTCTAGTCTAGCCTTCCATTGCCTCCATTTTTGAAATTTGAGGCTAACCTCCCTTGTTTCCCTCTCCCCCCTCTTTCTCTGCTCCCTCTTGCTCTAACTTGCTTGTTGTAGCTTCTCTCTCTCTCTCTCTATCTCTCTTCCATTTGATGTAACCTACCCCCCCCACCCCCCCATTTGCTGTAGCCTTTCTATCTATGTACCTTTTTCACATATAAGCATAATGAGTCCATTTGGAAATTTTGCATTTGGTTTCTAAGAGCTCTTATTCATGGAAAATGTTCTCCCTTCATATTTCAAGGAGTGGGAACCACAGTTGAGTAATTCATAGGCAAGCTCATTGCGATTCATGAGGATTTAGGTAAGCAAATGCATGCAAGGGAGAAGTTGCCCTCCTTGCAAAAGAAGAATGTGTATTGGTATAATGCAACATACATCAATCCAATGACCTCATCAAGCTACTGTAAACCATTGCACCACCATAACGCCAAGACATGGATTGCAACATTGTGGACTTGAGGACATTACAATCGTACAAGGACAATATTGCAAAGGATGTGGGCATGGCCATGAAGTTAACATTTGTATCAAAATGGTCAAGGTTATCTTGGTTTACCCCTCTGCAGATTTTTTCTTCTTTGTTTCAGAATATACATATAAATAGAACAAAAACTATGTGGTCCTGCAAGCGTGTAGATGAAAGTGCTCTTGAAGATTTACTTGGGATGAATTGAGGAATCAAGTCGGGTGAACAAAATGGTGATGTGTTTCAATGTCACGCATGTAAAGACAATGTGATTATTAGATACCATATATCATGCCAGACATTGTATTTAGATTTTTAGTACAGGCGTTGGAAGAAAACAAATAGCCGGTGGCTCCCCCTAGTCCCTAATGATGAAGACAATACGGGGTTAGTTTGTCTATTGATGTTGATGAGGGAGATGTCAAGAATGTGAGTGTCACATCGCAATGGACTCTAAGGGATTTGTGAGAACAACTATTGGTCACGGAGGATAGCATGTCAGAGTCCTTCAACTTACCTTAAATGGTGGAAAGATTAGTCGATGTGTGGAGAAGTGCATGCATAGTGCCAATTTCATTCCTCCTGTAACTTTGAATATTGTTAACAATGTGTTTTACTAGTGCAACCTTCAAATTTTTTCCAAATCCTAGTTCTTGTTTCAAAATATGATGGACATTAATCAAATTGATGTGTTATTTCTTTTGATGCCTTTTTCCTTTGAGTTCATGGTAAATGTTTTTCAAAAAATTTGGGGACTTAATGATTTTTTTATTTTTTAGGTATAAAGGGATAAGAGCATAAGACCTAGTGAAACCTCCTCCCGCACATAGTGATAATGCACCTCAATGTGCTTTGTTCTGGCATGAAAGATTGGGTTCTATACTGCTCATGTTGTCACAATAAATGACAACTGGCCCATCTGTAGACTGATGCATATCATAGAGTAGCTTATGCAACCAAGCTACCTCACATGCAGCCATTGCTGCACCCCTGTACTCAGCCTCTGTGCTCGACAAGGCAACTGTAGGCTGTTTCTTGCTGCTCCAAGTGACTGCAGCACTCCCAAAAGAGAACATATATCCACTGGTAGATCGTCTATCAGAAACACTACCATCCCAATCAGCATCAATGTATCCATGCAACTGTATCTGAACCCCAGCCTCATAAAATAGTCCATACTGCAATATGACTTCACATACCTGAGTATGCGTCTAGCCGCATCCAAATGCGGTTTCCTTGGAGCCTACATAAACTGACTTACCAACCCAACAGCATAGCTCAAATCTGGCCTGGTAATAGTCATGTAAATCAAACTTCCTACTATGCATCTGTACATAGTAGGGTCTTCCAGAAGCTCACCTGCATCTGTGCTCAGCTTCACATTCTGCTCCAAAGGAACTGAAATAGGCTTACAGCCTGTCATCCCGTATTTGGACAGCATGTCCAATCCATACTGCCTCTGCAAGAGCTGTATCCCACTTGGTGATCTAATCACCTCAATGCCCAAGAAATAATGCAGCTCTCCCAAATCCTTCATCTCAAACTTCTGCCTCAATAGCATTTTCACATGAAGGATATCTTCATCACTATCACCTGCGATGATCAAATCATCAACATAAATGACCAGTAGCATAATCCCTTTCTCTGTTTTTCTCACATAGAGTGAGAAATCTGCCTTGGAAATCTGAAAGCCAATAGTGACAAGATACTGTCCTATCTTGTCAGACCATGCTCTAGGTGCTTGCTTCAAGCCATACAAGGCTTTCTTCAACCTGCAAACAAACTCAGGATGAATAGCATGAACATAACCTGCTGGCTGCTCCATAAAGACCTCTTCTTGCAAATCACCATGCAAGAAGGCATTCTTTACATCCATCTGATGTAAAGACCATCCCTTTGATGCAGCCATAGCAATGGCTGCTCTTACGGTTGCCATCCTTGCAATCGGGCTGAAAGTTTCTTCATAATCAATGCCATATGTCTGTGCATACCCCTTGACAACTAATCTTGCCTTGTATCTATTCACAGAACCATCTGCATTGTGCTTGATCTTATAAACCCACTTACAGCCAATTGCATTCTTGTCTTTAGGCAAAGGCACCAATTCCCATGTAGCATTTGCATCCAAGGCATCCATTTCTTCATCCATGGCTTTCTCCCATTTTTCATTTCCCATGGCTTGCTCAAAAGAAGTGGGTTCTGGTTCCTGTATCACTTTGACCATATAGGCATAGTGAATGGCTGTAAATCCATCATATTTCAACCTATCCACAGGATACCTTACCCTGGTAGACCTGCGCAAAATAGGCTCACTTGCAGGTGCTCTCAAAACATCCCTGGTCTTCCTTACTCCAGGTGTAACAATAGAAGGAATACCCAACTCATCATCAATGCTCTATTCTGAGCCACTGGATTCACCATCCACACAAGAGTGACCTGCATTCACATCAAACATGGGCTGATCTACCTTCTCTTTTCCTTTTTGTGATACCTGCGTACCACTCTCTGCATTGCTTTGAGGGGATTCTCCTGATCTCAATCTGCCTGTCCACGGCGAAGTATGTGAACCACTGGTAGAGGACACTCCAAGTCCACTGATATTTTGTGATTGCTGCTGTGCATTCTGTGCAGCATTACCATTTTGTGCATCTACATCAATCATCACATTTACTGGTTTATACTAGCTGCTCATCTCATCAAAAATAACATCTCTACTCATTGTGAACTTGCGTGTAGAAGGGTTATAGCATCTATACCCTTTCTGCTGCAGAGAATAACCAATAAAGATGCACTTCTCAGCTTTTGGATCCAACTTGGACCTCAACTCATCTGGCACATGGACATAGGCAATGCAACCAAAAATCTTCAAATGAGAAATATCTGGTTTCCTACCAGTATACATCTCCTCAGGCGTCATGCCATGTATTGCCCAATAATAATCTGGTAGATCTTTTTCATTAGCATAGCCCGAGATACCTCTCCAATATGCCTGTTTTTCCTTTCTGCAATTCCATTTTGCTGTGGGGTATGACTGCATGAATATTGCTACTTTATACCATGCTCCTGCAAGAACCTTGCAAACTCATTTGAGAGGTACTCTCCCCCTCCATCTAACCTTAGGCATTTTATTTGCAGGCCTGTTTCTTTTTCCACCATAGCTTTGAAAACTTTGAAGTGCCCAAACACTTCACTTTTCTTTTTCATAAAATACACCCACAGTTTTCTGCTGAAGTCATCAATAAATGTGACAAAATAGTGACAGCCTCAAATAGATGCAGCTTTTGTAGTCCACACATCAGAGTGGATTAATTCCAATGGCTTTTTACTCTCTTGAACATGCCTAGGAAAATATTTCCTTGCCTGTTTTCCAAATTGACAGGCTTCACAAACCTTGTGCATTTCTGCAACCTTGAATTTAGGCAATCGTGCAACAATATTTTGGGCTTGCATTGATTTAAGTCGCTGTATATTAACATGACCAATGCGTTTGTGCCAGATATCAATATCTGCAACTACACCGGTCCCATGTGCAAACATTGCTGCACTCAATTCAGGCATGTCCGTATCCAACGTAAACATCCTGCCCTTCTTCTTTCCTTTTGCTATCAAGCGACCATTATTTTTCATATCCTCAACAAAGCATCCATGAGGATTAAATCTGACCTGCAAGCCTCGCTCAACCATCTGACCAACAAAAACCAGGTTCTTGGTGATGTTCAGGACATGAAATACATCAGACAAGTATTTCTTTTTCCCATCCTGCATAGACAAAGGAATTTTTCCAATCTGCATAATAGGATGTGCAATATCATCACCAGTCTCCACAAATCCTGGCTTTTCCATCTTCCTTGCATCTTGCATCCATTCTGCATGACCTGTCATGTGGTTTGACGCACCTGAGTCAACATACCACACATCATTTTGTTCTTCTGCACTTGTCACAGAATTGGTCATATGCTGCACCATAAATAGATGCTCATTTCTGTCATCACCCTGCCTGCTAGAAGATGCATAATTGCCTTGCTGCAATTTTCCACTCATAATGTCATTCTGCTTTTTATAGCAGTCCTTAGCCATATGACCCATTTTGTCACAATAGTAGCATTCAACATTGCTGTTTGCATTTTGGCTTCTCTGCCATCCACCACGGCCTCTTTGGCTCCCCCTGCCTCTAGAGTTACCATGTCCTCCTGCATAGGACTGGTTTTCTTGCGTTTGCTGCATATTCTGATTTCTACCAGGGCCTGCAGATCGGCCTCCTCTACCTCTGCCTCTACCTCTGCCAGCATTTGAGTAGAAGACAGTTTCTTTTGAAGTTCCTGCTGAAGAAGATGCACCACCATTTCTCTGCTCTTCAGAAATTAGAAGAGCAATCAGCTCCTCAAAATCAGGAAATTTTTCACGGAAGGCAATGGATGTCCGAAACTGTGCATAATCCTTTCCTAGACCATTCAAGGTCACAAAAACCAAATCGTCATCATCCACTGGCGACCCAATGGAAGCAAGTGCATCCGCAATTTTCTTCACCTTCATGTGGTAGTCATTGATGCTCATGTTTTCTCTCTGCACATTATGCAACTCCTGTTTGAGTTGCATTTTCCTGGCTTGCGTATTTGTGCTATACATTTTTGCCAAAGTATCCCATGCCTCCTTTGGCGTATTTGCATCCTGAATATGCACAATCATGGAGTCTGAAATACTAATAGACAGCCAGTACATAACTTTCCTGGCTCTCTCATGCCATCCTTTGAATGCTTGCATTTCCTGTTGACTGGGAACATTAGGAAGAACAGGTTCTTCTTCATTTCCTGTAATGAATTCCCAATAGCCTTTTCCCATCAAGAAATTCGTCATTCTAAACTTCCATGCCTGGAAGTTGTTCTTCTCAAGATTTTCAGTGACAATCTGTGAAAGAGAATCAGATGCCATTACAGAACACTGCAAAATATTCTGTCACTGCAAAAAACACAGCTTTTGCCTCACACGGGCAGATCTGCAAAACTGACGAAAGTGGTATTTCACCACACAGTCACTTCCTAGTGACGATTTTGCATCAACAGGAAACAGGCATGAATCTACAACTCTCAATATCTCTGCACACAGGCATACGATGCAATTTCTGTGGCACCTTTCCATCGACTATCCGCGCAGTGGTCGCACAGCAAAAAATAGGGCCTTTTTCTGAGTGCCTGCGAAGAACTTCCGCCTTCAAAACGGGCCCCGAAACGGCCTCAAATCAAGAAAAACGGGCCCCGTAGCATATACTGCGCTCTCGCCACACCGCGAAGGGCGTCTCAATCTGAGACAGTGCACTCCTGCACTTCTGGCTGTGCTACCTGCAGAGATTTGCTCCCAAACTCGAAATAGGAAAGCAACACTGGTCCTCTTACCAGGACACCACGAACTTGGCTTGCTTTCTTGAGCTCCTTACCACGAACAAGGCTCTGATACCATGTGAAGATTGTGGGAGAGAGGGAAGGAGTCTCACTTGTGGCTTTCTCACATGCACAATGGGGGAATACACACAAAGGTGGAGGCTGAAAACAGTTTTCCTCTTCTTAGTTGTGAAAGCCAAAAGAACTCTAATACAAAAGAAATAGAAGAACCCTATATGTGGGTCTCAAAAACAAACTCAACTAACTAAGGTGGCATACTAACTGAGCCACGAACTAGTGTAGATAAGGATAGCTGTCATCCAGCTATTATTCGTGGGCGGTGTACCAACCGCATCTCCAGCTAACAAGTCGGTGACATAAATGCACAACAGTCACCCTGGCATATCGCGAGTGGAGCTCGATATCTCAACAGAGATTTCAAGCCATATAATTGCTCTACACCTCTTTTCTTGCTCTTTGTAAAAGCTCCCTTCAAATACCTCAGGCATCCAGTGGGAGTATGAATTGTAGTAATAGCATGCTTCACCACCACCATCTCTAGCTTTGATAACCTCCACGGTGCACGAGGTAAAAAAACACGCCCATTTGGTCTCTCTTGTGGCCAAGCTTCATGCATCCTCCCTGTGGTATGTAGATCCTCTCTTATGCCTATGGAATCTCATGTCCCATTCAAATGCTCCCAAATGGTAGATGCCACATTCTTGAAGATATGCATGGGATTAAGTAGGTGATTGATCTTGAGGTGGGACCAATATGGTAAATGATAAAAGATGGAGTATCTAAACAAAAGCCGGTGTTAGTGGGCAATCTTTATTTCCAACCAATATAGCACACAATAGTTACAAACCCTTACCGGCTCATGCCAAGTGGTGGAGGAGTCGTGGAACCATCCCAAATTCTCATCTAATCTCCCGCGATGAGTGATTGTGGGAGGACTTCATTCCAAGGGGCAACATATCTAGGATGATCAAGTGGGAGAAATCGATGGTGATTCTCATAGATGACCTTATTCAATGCGTCTGCCTATGAGGCAACTAGCGAAGGACCACAAACAGGACATGCATGGTAACCCGATGTAGTGAGACCTGAACAATAGATGCAATTAAGAGTTGAAGGTGGGTTTAGGGTGCCACATCCTTTGCCTGTTCATAATTAGAAGTGCAATGCTTACCTGAACACTCGCCATAGCCTGGGAAGTCATGCATCGTCCACATCAAGATTGCTTTGCAGTTGAAGTCTCGTGATGAGGGAGGCCTGCTCACATCATGCACCTCGATACCTCTCCAAAGTATCTCTAGCTCGTCAATCAAAGGCTCCAAATAAACATCACGGTTTTTGACTTTATGTTTCCCTAGAATTAGAAGGGACGGCATAACATGTCCTTTCTTAATAGCCATAGAGGGTGGAAGATTATAATTCACAAATATCACTGGCCATACACTGTAAGAAGTGCTCTTAAGACCAAATGGGTTCACACCGTCCATACCCAATCCAAGTCTCAAGCTCCTATGTTCTTCCTTGAAGCTTGGCCATGTGTCTTCAATATTTTTCCACGTAGGAGAGTCTGCGGGAGTTCTCCACTTGCCATCGGTTAATCGATGGGAGGAATGCCATGACATGAGCTCTGCAATGGATTTGCACTTGAACATATGTTGGATGCGAGGGATTATGTGAAAATGTCACAAAACCTTACGAGGCACATCCAAAGTTTTGAGATCTGCTCTATATCTTGCCTCTCCACAAGTAGGGCACTCTCTTGCATCCTTATGTAGTCCACGAAACAAAATGCAATCATTGATGCATGCATGGATGCGCTTGTAATCTAATCCTCCAAGAGAGGTCACATGTTGCCTTGCCATATCTCTTGAGGTCGGTAATTTATTCTCCCTTGGAAGCATTTTACACAATAGCCTGCACATGAAGACCATGAATGAGGAAAAGCATTCGAGTAATTGACCCACTAGCATAATTCACCATGTTTGCAAAATAGACTTTAAAGCTTACTTGAGTAATGCATTCAAACTTGCATTGCTCCATCCATAGATGGTTTGCAAGTTTAGTAACTCAAGGGAGGCACGTAGAATAGAGAAAGTGCAGAGTCAATGCTACGGTAAAAAGATCGTCTTGCTCCATGCTATCATCACCCCCTTCAGATTGATGGACATATAAATCCCGCACCATATCATCAAACACCTCCTCCTCCATGGCTTCATGAGGTAATGGCGGAGGGCTACTATCACAATCACTCCATGCATCCGTAACGGTCCCTCATGAAGATCCCACCTCATATCGCCGACGCTTCGCATCCTCATGGCGAGCATAGGGCAATAGATGCAATTGTGGCACTGCATCCTGTATCAAATTAAAATAGGATCATAACTCAAACATATGAACACCCATAGGTATCTAAATCAACCTTAACTCTTTAACACTTACCATGTTTATGGTCGCATCCCATTCTCCATACTTTGAGATGTGATTGAGTGTAATCCTGCATGCACAATACATGTTTCCTTGACATCGATCACACAAACATTTGATTTTTTGCTCCAACCACATTTCCCGATGGCGGATATGGAGGGATTCGTCCTCACTGGAGCTACTTGTTGAAGATGAAGACATCCTACAAACAAACAACCCAAAAAATTTGCTTTTCTTCAAATATTTAATTTTAAAACTCTATGGAATGTCTAAAGATGCGTCTAAAACCGCATCTGTCTATTCTATGGTGCGCGTCTAAAATTGCATCTGCTTTGTGTATGTAGACACGCAATTACACGTGTATTTAGACGCGCTATTAAACGTGCTTATAGACACGGTTTTCAAAACTGCTTTTGCCGCACTCGCGGGTTTCTAGGGGTGACACCTAGGTGCCACAAGCCAAACATGCTTTGCAAACTGTGGGTTCTTATAGTATTGAAGGCCTTCCCACAGTTCCTCATGCAATATGACCATCTTGTGAATGACACTCTTGGGAACTCTATGTTCCTCCTCCAAGCGATCAATCTCATCTAACAACAATCTTGGGTTGTCAATGGACCCCTTGCAAAATGGCTTCATCAAGCTCAAGACAAGGACAAGCGGCAGGAAAAATGTCATTGCCTGTGTGGCTTTCCATATCTGTTCCTTCGCTATTCCTTCACTCAAGACCTGTCAGGTTTTTTAACTAGTTTGCTCTCCTGCTTTCCAAGATGTAATTGTTCACATATTCTAATATGTCAAATGAAGCCATCTTGACATGCTCAATGATGTAATCTAGTGAGATCTTTGCCATCTTTCAAGACCCATGTACCAATAGATTCCCCACAAATTACATTGATGAATGTGATAGGTTAGTTGTATGATAGTTAAGGCTAGAGGAGGTAGGCACTGGCAACGAAATACATTTTTGTTGGTTTAGAATTAACTGCAACTCCCACAAAATATAATCTTTAGTAAATCCCAAACAACCACTGCTTGTTTCAATAAATCCCAAACAACCACTGAGCTTGTTTTAGTAACAATGACCGTGCATGAGGGACCGACTAATTCATAGGTTCAGATTAGCATTCAGTTGTAATCAGGCTGTAATAACAATGATTGTGCATGACCATCTAATTCACAGGCTCATATTAGCATCAAGCTGGGATTAGACTGAAATAACAATGAATTTTCATGGGGGACCATCGAGTTCACAATCTAAGATTAGCATTCGGTTGGTGTATCAAGATGTAATAACAATAGTTTAGAATGAGAACTATTATTGTTATTACGGCCTAATGAACCGACTCAATGCTAATAACCAGCGCGGTGCTTTAGAACTATGATAACTTCAATAACCAGCATAGTGGTTGCAAGGATACTATACTAAATTGTAAATGCTATATTTTCCTTAGCTTGGAATTAAAATAGCTCCAAGAACGTGTGCGGTGGTTGAGAAATTGTTGCACAAGGAGTAATATGACTAAAATATCTCTAAAATAATACTATTTTCCTTGGTTTAGAACTAAAATAGCTCTGACATCTAGCGTGGTGGTTGCAGATATGGACCTTGAGGGGTCCCGTTGGAGATTGACATGCCACGATGGTCTTCATGCCAACGTGGTGGTCTCTCCATGCTAGCATCATTGCTTGAACCAATACGGTGGTCAACGCAGCAAAAGATTGTGTTGCACAATGAAGCTGCGTAATGAGAGGTGGCAAGGAAAAAGTTTTGTGCTGTTGTCAGGTCAAATCAACATGGTGGTCAGCGTAGCAAAAGATTGTGTTGCACAGTGACAGATGGCGAAGCTACGTAAGCAAACATGGTAAGGCAAAGGTTGCGTGATGTAGTCAAACCACGGGCAGAGCAGTAGTCTCTATGCTCATGAGTAAATGCATATAGTGCCATGTGTCGAGCTTTGCACTATTGACTGTGATAAGAGTGCATCTCATTATTATGCTAGTGCATGTTCATGACATCTGGAAAATTTGCGATGAGAGCACGGGTCTGTGCAAAATTCAAATATTCACCTAGAAGTGCATCATGTCGTGGCCCCAAAATGGCCCCAAAAATAGTTCCACGATTGGCTACACCTAAGCAAATGTTGACCCTTGTATTTTGTAAGAGTTATGAAAGCAAAGAGGTGGAGCAGGAAGCGAGTAGGAAATAAGAGACTTGTTCTTTAATTCGGATGCAATCAGTGAGCCACACAGTGTAAGAGAGCATGTCTACCATGTAGAGTGCTTTCTAACGTTTCCGTTTTCTCCTTGCCTTGATTTGTTGCACTTTGGAATTGATAGTGACGTGATGCTTAAGGCAAAACACAACCTTGCACTATCAAGAAAATTAGCTATCAGACTTGCAAAGGATGGATGCCTTGGGAAGTGCAAAGAGGAGGGGAGAGAAGGCCAAGGCAAGGAGATGTGAAGAGGGGAAGCTGAGGAAGCTGGCTTTAATAAGCTAAAATTTGGAGCAGCATTGACTTCTTCTCCTAGTCCCTTTTTATAAGGGACTTCCTACCTCACTGTCTTCTAGACGTTGCTCTGCTAATCACCTTAATGCGAGGACCAATAACCTCTCGGTTAATTGGCCCTCAATCCACCACTCTCCCCCTCCCCCCTCTAATGATATTTTTCACCAACTAGGGGTCCTTGTTTCACTCAACTTTATTTTTTCCTATTTGTTTTGGACCATGGAGGCTAATTAACTTATGTTTGTCCATGGATTAATTGGGCTAATTAAGTTATTTAAGTTATGTCTAAGAGGTGTGCACATTATTCAAGAGCATAGCATTGGAACCCACAATGTTGTCTTTCCCACATTTGGCCCTACCATTAGACTACCACTAAGCTATAGAGTGGAAGAGCATACTTAGTGCTTAATAAAATGTTATAAATGGTCCCTCCTTCCACTCCCCCTTTAGTACGTGAGTTCTTCTTTAAAGCCCCAGGCCCTCAAATGGTCCCTAGTCCCCCTCCCCCTTAGCACATTCCTTCTTCTTTAATGCCCCCTTCTTAAGTGCTCCCTCTTAACTAAAACTCCTCCCTCCCCCCTTTATCCCTTAGTTTAATAATGCCCTTTCCCTCTTCCTTTTCACCCCTCTTCTCTTCTCCACAACTAATTAATGGGAATTTCCCATTTTTCAATGTATGGTGGGACATAATCATATCAATTTTTTGCAATTAAAAAGCTCTTAATTAACAACACTTTTATGTTTATGACATAAGAAATGCCGATTGTGTTTTGATAGCAAGAAAACCTACCCACCATTGCCACATGGTAGTTAGCCAAATTTGGTTGCGTTGAGTGCAAGGGGGTCCCATTCCCCTGCTTCCTAACCACACATAGCCTCAAGCCCTGAGCGAAAGGTCGGTAGGGCTGAAAGATGGCTTTACCATTACCTCAGTATATACCAGGGATCCTAAAATTATCCGATGCTTATCCACGTGTTAGCTACACATACTAAGGCCCTTCTTAGACCCATCAATATCTTTCTTACTTGTCCATGGTACCAGAGGGGGTTAGGACCATAACAAGGCCTCTATTTTCCAACACCCTCCCATGGGCCTAACACCCTAACATAGAACTACTAGCCAGGTCTAGTACACTAACAACCAACTAGGTTAGCCTTACACATGGCAACCATAACCGGGCCGAGTCAACCATGAACAACACCCAGCCATCACGTGACGGCTACCCCAAAGTCATGGACAGAGCCACCAATGCACAATTCAATAACACAGGCCATCAATGAATGTGATAGTCATCATCAAATCATGGACATCACACACTTCCCATGTGTGCAGCTGCCAAAGAATCTCCGATAGGAGCTTTCATGGTCACCACCACCACGTCGAAAATTCTCTCTCTCTCTCTCTCTCTCTCTCTCTCTCTCTCTCTCTCTCTCTTCTCTCTCTCTTTGTGATAGACATCTCTATGCATGAATGCTTTATCACATATATAATCTATGTGTGTGTGTTTGTGTGTGTGTGTGTGTGTGCATGTATAGTATTTGTATCTTCATCACACACCCACATACACACTCTCTCTCTCTCTATGTGCAAGTATAATATTTGTCTCTTGATCACACACCCACATGTACGAGCTCTCTATCTTCAGTGTCTTCTTCACATGCTTACACAAACGGATTCTCAAACATAGGAGATCCCTCCCCTCCCTTCTCTTTCTCAAGTACACTTGTGAGACTCGTCTATGTTTGTTTAGGGGCTTAACTTGCCTTTATTTAACTTGGTCTATCTAGCCAATGGTTTGATCATAATAACACATCTATTCATCATAGGTTATAGTAGCATCTTTGAAAGAACATATTCTTTCTTATCCTTTGCAAAAAATTAGCACATAAGTGGTTTGAAATCCTGAATTATCATGCATCAATTCCTATCTTGCTCATAATCTCCTCAAGAAGCCTCCAACCCCAAACGATGCATTTGGTGATTATATGGAGGAGTGATGGGTAGATACCCTACTTCAAAACCTAAATGCAATAAGGACGATGAATGGGCATGCAAAATTAGAGGCTATCATTGGACTGTGGACATATCATCTAAGTGGTCTCTTTGTGTGCATACTTATATCCACCTTTGTAGTTCAATTCCCTGACATTTTCATGAGACTTCATATGCAATGCAAGTAAATTGTAGGCATTGATGCAAATTATAGTTCATCAATGCAACAAAGGGTCTGATCATACGAATACATCTATTCATCATACATTATAGTAACATCCTTGAAAAAACATATTTTTTCTCATCATTGTTTTGTCACTAGGGTCCCTACTCTACTCCTTGAGTTTTGGCTAAGGAGGGCATAGACAGTTAGCACATAAGTGATGCAAATTGTGACTTATCATCATGCTGCAATTCCTACTTTGCTCGCAATATCCTCAAGAATCCTCCATCCCCAAACAATGCGTTTGGTGATTATATTGAGGAGTGATGGGTAGGTGCCCTATTTCAAAACATAAATGAAATAAGGAAGATCAATGAGGCATGCAAAGTTAGAGGCTATCATTGGATTGGGGACAACTAATCTAAGTGGTTGCTTTGTGTGCATACTTAATTCCAATACTTGGGGTCATGATTTCATCCTTTCTAGATCAAGTCCCCCACATCTGCATGAGACTTCATATGCAATGCAATTTAAGTGTAGGAATTGATGCAAACTATAGTTGGTCTATGCATCAAAGGGTTTGATCATAATTATACAAATATTCATCATAGGTTATAGTAGCATCTTTGAATTAATCTATTTTTTCTCATCATTTTTTAATCACCTAAGGGCCCTTCTCTACTCCTTGAGCTTTGGCTCACTCGATATCTCTCTCTAGAAATTCATCATAAATGGCCTCTTGAACATGACTCTGGACCATGCAATGCAAACTTTGCCTGGATCCTATGCTTCCATGGCATTTAGGAAGCCTATGTAATGTGCATCCTTGCTTTGAGTAGCTAGAAGATCGAGACACTCTAGATGAAGATCCTTTTCAATTAGTTTTATAAAAATATCAAAGCATTGTTTTTTTAATCTATTTGAAGGGTTCCTTGACCAACATCCACTATTCTATACCCTCTCCAAAACATAGCAACTCATTTCCATTGATCACATAGTTTTGCAGAATGCGGATGACACCACATTCTTCATCCACTGGCCACCAAATTTTGCAAGGATATGCTCCCAAATTTCTTTAAACATGACAATTTCTCTAATTTCTTTGGCAAATGAGTCTCACATGAATTGCCAAAAGAGACAAGCAATGCTTAGTATATGATAACTGTTGGATCGCAATAGTAGCACTCATCTAAAATACAATAGCAACACAATGCTACCAAACTGCATCACACACATGTACCTAAGGGAAGGATTAAAAAATTAGCACATAAATGATGAAAATACTGAATTATCATGCATCAATTCCTACTTTGCTTACAATATCCTCAAGAAGCCTCCAATATGAAATGATGCATTTGATGATTGTATGGAGGAGTGACATGTATGTACCTTGCTTCAAAACATAAACACAATAAGGAAGATCAATGTTCAATCAATGAGGCATGCAACATCAAAGGGTGGAATTAGATTGGGGACAACTCATCTAAGTGGTCTATCTGTGCCTGTACTTAATTCCAGTACTTGGGGTCATGCTTACCTCATTTCTAGTTCAAGTCTCTCACATTTTTTATTTTATTTTATTGGGTAGAAAGAAATAGTGTGTATTTATTAATTTAATATATCATGTCATACATCAAAAAAAGAACCAGAACTGACTGTTGTGGCTAACATAGCCTTTACATCCTGAGGATCAACAAAAGCATAAACTCCTAAAGCAAACATCTCAAGGAAGAAATGAGAAGTTGAAGGTATCTTCCTGAACATCTGAGGCAGCATCAGTAGATGGATGACAGCTAGGTAAGGTCTGTACGGATAAGAGTGTTATGTGTAGAAGAGCCAGTGCCATGGAATCTCTGAGTTTTGGCTCCTAGAAAGGCAGCTTGAGGTTGTTTAGATGAGTCAACAACCACAAAAGCGGAGTTCGAGGCTCTTCAAAGTAGAAGTAACTTGTATGGAACCAATAGCAGCAAAAGAACAACCAAATAGCAGCAAAAGTAGAGGGAACTTTGCTTGTAGAGGCATGAGGTGTTGAACCAGAAGAAAAGGAGGAATCTTTGCATGATCATTTGAAATAAAATAGGAAAGCTTGTGTCTGGAAATATCTGCACTTAACCTTTGATGTTCAAGATTGTATGCACTAATGATGAAGTAAAATCTTCGTTTTTCATGTTTCACCATGCAGCAAACATAGCATCAGTAAAAATATCTTTATGATTAAATTGCAAGCTACTCCTAGATATCCAAATGAACCAGAGTGCATGGGCCCTGATGATAAACTAAGGCTCATTCCTTATCCTACAAGCATCTCCTAATAGAATAACTTTCCAATTAACAGGTTCACCACATTCCATCTGGATAAATTTCCATACTTTCCTGGCATGAGGATAGGCAACAAAAAGTTGGAAGACATCTTCAATAGGGTTTATACATCTCATACACTTGCCATCACCTTTGCCAATGCTGAGTCCTCTTGAATTAGACCAAACAAATTTATGAAGTATTAGCCATGTAAGACAAGAAATTTTCAAAGGCACACTCTTAGTCCAAATTCTATGGAATTTCTAGTACCATTTGGTTCTATCATCATTCAACTTCCATCTCCTATTAAGGGTTCTGAATAGATCCTCCATATCAGCAGTAGGAGTTGGGATGGGTAATAAGGAGGAGCATCCCACCCAACTAAACTCCTTGTGTATGCACAATACTGAACCTCCCTTCCAAGTCACCTCTCCTTGCCAGAGTTCCAATCTTGCCATAATCAGTCTTTGCTGTTGGTTGGATAGAGAGAACTCTCTTCTAATTTCAAGCCATGATTTCCATCTGATATGTTATGTACTCCACAATTGACCCCAAGTTTGAAGCCCTTTTCTAAACAACTTAGCTGCAACTGTGAATTGATCATCTGACAAAGTGGCAAATCTAACAATGGAGGAGACCCAGATAGAATCAATTAACATGAAGTTACCTTTACCAGTGAAGAGGATATAGGCTTTTATCTCTTCAAAAGATCCCCAAATGGACTTCCATAGGGGACTCCCCTTGGAGGGTTAAAAAGAGCAGAAAAAAAGGGATATTTTTTCCAATTGGGTGCCCTATATGGTTTGATATAGTTCATGTTTCTCAAGAGCAGCTGTGCCCAATCCTCCTTAGGATAAAGAGCAGCTTTGATCATTCAAGTGGCAGACACTTTTTTGGTAGCAGAGGAGATGTTAATCACCCCTAACCCCCCCTCCTCTTTGGGTTGGATACAATACTCCCATCCAACCTTAGAGATTTTATTGGACCCCTCCATAAGAAAGATCTACATGGTCTGGTAAATCTATCCAAGGCAGTCTTGGATGGAGATGGAGACCAACAAGATAGATATAAAGTGATAATAGGATAGAGACAATGATTAAGAACCATTTTCTTACCTGCCAAATTTGCTTGGAAGCTTCTCCATTTATCTAGTTTCTTTTGGAATCTATCCAGTGCCGAGTCCCACCTCTGCTTCATTGTGACATCAAATCCCATTGGTATCCCCGAGATTATGAAGACTGCACCTTTTTGTAGCATCATGCATCCTAGATTTTGGAGGACCCCCTGATCTTCCTCATTGAGAGTAGCATATCTTGTTTTGGAGTGGTTAATACATGAACCTGAGGCTTGATAGAAAACTTCAAGGAAATCCATTACACAAATGACATCTTGATCAGTGTTTCTAGGAGTCAGAGTAGTGTCATCAGCAAAATGCTAGCATAGCAATTGTTTACAATTACTGATTTCAATCCCTTTCAGAGCTCCCTCCTATATTTGACTTCTAAGGAGCCATCCTAGAGAGTCTGCAACAATTGCAAATAAAAGAGGAGCTAGAGGGTAGCCTTGTCTGATTGATCTCTTGAGGAAAAAAGAGTCACTCATAATCCCATTAACATTGGCTCTGGTAGCAGCAGCTTCACACTAGAGACAAATGAGGGACCCATACCCATATCCTGCAGAGATTGGATGATAAAGTCCTATTCCAAACCTGTCATAAGCTTTATCAAAGTCCACCTTAAGAAAACATATATCTTGTTTGGTCTCTTTAGCATACTCACACCCTTCCTAGATGTTGATGATAGCTTCCAAAAGGTGACATCCCTTGATGAAACCTTTTTGCTCTAGTAGAACCCAATCCTTCATTTTGCTTTGAATCCTTAAAGCTAATGTTTTGGCAAATATCTTGTAGCTGTAGTTTAACATTGTGAGGGGTCTCTAATTTTTTAACTCATCCTTAGAGCCTTCCTTAGGGATTAGTTTTATAATTCCTCCATTTATATGGAGAGGAAGACAACTTCCCTGACACTTTCCTACCAAAGGAGTAAAAGGTAAGGTCCATTTAGTTCCCAAAAGGCTTTGTAGAATTCAATACGAAGACCATCTTCCCTCAAAGTCTTCCTATCTGCCATAACATTACAACTTCTTTCAGCTCTTCTAGACTAAAGGGTCTTTCTAGTAGGGGAGGTCAAAGGATTTAACAGCTTTATCGGACCCTTATTATTTGGCCAATCTATCTTGAGATCTGGGTGTCCTCATTTGGGGGGAAGGTGTTAGAAAGTAAGTCCTTAAAGTGGTTCTGAATATACTCAATATTTTCCTCAGGGTTGCTTAAATGAGTGCCATTTCGTCCTTTAAAAAGAGGAATCTCCTCTTGACACCTTTTCCTTTTGATAATTCTGAAGGTTTCCTTAGTAATTCTATCAATCTTTCCTGCCCACCAGTCTCTGTAGTACACTTTAGACTCATTTAGTCTAAGTTGTTCTTGTTTTCTAAGCTCTCTTTTGACCTTATTTAATTTTTCATGAGCATCTTCATTGCCCTTGTTGACTTTTTGCTCTAAAGTGTTGATATTACCTTCGATGTAATCCATCCTTTGAGCCCCGATCTATGCCTTTTTTTTTCTGGTTGTTCTTAAAATAATTTGAGAATCCTTGAAAGCCAATTCCTAAGCAAGTGATGCTGATGTGTGCTTAGAGAAAGCTCTATGCCAGGCCACCTTAATTAGTTTCTGTACACTCTTAAACTGAAAGATTTTAGGGTCAACTTGGAACCGGGAGGGATTCCTCTCCCCAAGTCTGAAATCACATCTCAATAAGATAGGCTTGTGATCTGACAAGCTTAAAGAAGAGTATGTTACAACTCTTAGAGAAAGTTGTCTGTTCAAGAGGTTTTGGAAAATATAGAATCTGTCAAGTCTAGCCTCCCTTCTGCGCTCCCCTATTTGGCTGTTGCACCAAGTGAACTCTTTGTTATTGCTAATATCAACCATATGCCAGTGCTCTTTACATTCTTCCCAAGTAAGTAATTCAGATCCTCTGATACATGTGCCCATTCACTTCCATCTTTCTGCTTTTCTCTCTACCATATTGAAGTCCCCCATTATTATGCAATTGCCATGTGGGTATTGTAGGGAATCCCATAACTCCCTCCTCTCTGAAGCTGAATTAAGAGCATAGACAAAAATGACAAAATGTCAATTTGTTTCACACAACACTATAGCATTAACCATCTATTGTGAGCATCTGTAAAATGACTTGAGAAATACAATCCTTATAATGAGACAAAATACCTAGAGATGTCCCCCCTTTGCCATCCTCATGAGAAGTAAAAAACCAAATCCTTCTCCTATCTATTACTTTTAGCCGATCTTCAAGAGTAGACCTACTTGCTTTGACTTCTTGCAATGCTAAAAAGAGAGGTGAGAGTGAGTTAGCTCTTAGCCAAAAAGCTAATTCTTCACTCCTACCTGGATCGATTAGTCCTTTGACATTGAGAGTCAAGAAAGTTAATGATTTATCTAACATTGTTCTTCTGCCCCTTTTATCCCTAGGGTTGGGGCTATTCACTGGCACTGTGGCTACCTTGGATTGTCTTCTCTTATGCTGAACTATTGTGAAAGTTTTGCCTTGACTAGTGTCTTCTTGAGAAGATATAATATCATGAGTGGCCTTTCTTGGATCATCCTCTAAGTCTTCTTCACTAGCTTCTTCCTCTTCAATGGCATCTGCCTTGTTAACATCCTCTTCAAATTCTTTGGGCCAACTAGCCTCTATGACCATGTTATCATCTTCATTGACAGTAACCTCCTTCTCCAAACTCTCTTCTTGCTCCTTGAGTGGATCAAAGAAATTTTTAATGACTGTTTTTGTCTGTCTATTGTCTTTTTGACTCCTCTTATTGGAAACCTGACCAGTGGACTGGCCTTAGAAGGAGGGTTTTGGGTTTTAGGGACCCAGTTTTTAGTAGGAGGATGCTACTTTATAGCATTGGCTTCTAGCTCCTTAGCTTTGGGTCTCTTTAGAGGACAGCTGTTAACCACATGTGTGGACAAACCACACAAAAAGCAAGAATGGGGGAGATTCTTATAAGAAAGGGGTTGTTCCCTAAATACACTACCATTTCTATTAATAATGGTGAGGGTTCCAGGCATCTCTTTTGCTATGTCCATTTTGATGCAAATCTGAGGATTTCCTCTGGGTTGATAAAATTTTCTTGCTCTACTCCAAGGACTTCTCCCAGCCCACTACATAAGGAGGGAAGTTGGTTACATAAGTACAGAGGTAGGTCTAGGAGCTCCACCCATATAGGAATCTTAGTTGATCTAGGAGAATCAAGAGAAAAATCTTTGGACCACCACTGAAGATATAAGGGCTGATTCCTAATAGTCCAAATACTATTTTTCATGGCTCTAGAAGCCATTTCTAGTTTCTCAAAAAGAAAGACAAAAAAGCCTTTCTTGAGAAATCTTACTTTAAAACATTCATACCTTTCCTAATCCAGTTCATCCTGATCTAGGACTCATCAATGAAAGTGAGAGGGGGTCTTACTTCAAGCAGAAAGCCTACTAAAGCATGAGTCCTAAGCCAAACTAGAGAGTCTTGAAGTAGATTGTCATCCAAGAAAGCTTTTACTGACTTACCTTCTCCATCTGATGGATTCTCTCCATTAGCATGTTGTGCTCTGTCCTCATCTGATTGTGAAGCATGTCAAGGTTCTGAGATGCCCGATGGTGGGTGGTCTTCAATTTCTTCCTCGGCAGTTGAGGGTGGCCTCTTGTCTCCTGTAATCTACCTAAGATCCTCTTTATCTCCTCTTGTGTCCTTGCTTGAGGAGCCTCCACTGGATATGGGAGCTTTGTTTGTTGTCCTTGGTTGAGGTCCATGGTCTCCTACTTTATCCGTAGTGCATGGTTCCACATACTTTGGCAAAGCTGGCACCAGTGCCTGCAGCTCCTCCTTCACTGTTGTTGCCAGCTTCTCCTCACTGGAGGGACTGCATGATATGCTCCTTATGTAAGCCTCTAGCCACCAAGGCCCTGTTTTCTCTTGGAGGGCCAGCAATAGTACGTGATCTCAGGGGGAGGCTGAAGAAGCCACCCCATGGCTTTTGAGCTGCATGCGCATAAGAGGGGCGCATAGCTCCTCCTCTTCTACAGTGGGAAACTGAGCTAACTCCATGTCTCAAAGGTGGCGTTTCACGTTTCGAAGTCTGCTTAAAGACAAGAGCAAGAAAGTGGATTTCATCAGCTAAGTTGAGGCGATCTGGCAGCTGAGGTAAGTGGGTGACTTCTAATAATTAGATAAGAAGTTAGACTCAAAAGGTTGATAAGGTAAGTCAAAGGAGATGTTGAGTCGATTGAAGGCTTTCCACATAAAAAGTTTATTTACTCACACAATCGTTTTGCACTAATACTGAAGGAGCTAGGAAATCTGATTCGCATCTTACTCTAGCATAAATTTTTATTATAAAGAATCTTCCTTTCAAAACTTAACTTTTTTAAAACTTACTAATAATTTAAATTAAATTTTAAAATAATTTAAATACATGCAAAAATCATACACACACACGTGTGTGCACGCACACACGTACATACGTACATACATAGATACATGAATGCATGCATGCATGCGCGTGCACACACACACACACACACTTCCTATTCCTTTCCCCATCTACACACACACACACACACACATATTAACCCCCCTTTTTTTCTTTGATTTCAACCCTATCTCCCTTGTTTTCCCATCTTAAAACAACCCCCCCTCCCCCTTCTCTCCCCACCCCTTCCCATTCCATACTTATCTCTCTTATTCTTCCTAATTCTTTATAATTCCATTTTATTTTTTCTCTAATCATCCTTTTTTTAATATCTATTATTTTTGGGTTTTTTCCCCCTCTCCTCGTCTTTGCCCCCAAAATTAACTTCCTGTTTTTCCCTTTTTAAATTTTTTTCTCTTTTAATTTATTTTCTTTTTTCTTAAAACTCCTCCCCCCCTTTTTTTTTGGTCCCCTTTTTTCAAATTTTTATTTACGTTTTTAATTATTATTGCTCCTTTTTATGACCTATTCTACTTTATATATATGAATATAGATGGCTCTTATTTTACCCTTCTATTTTGGATGGAAATTCTCCTAAGTTACCCTTTTATGTTCTTGCATTTTTTATGTAAGACTATTAGTATAGTCTAGCCTACCTCTAGTAAAGTACCCCCTCCCCACACTTTCTAACGGCCCATGGCTTTCCGCTATGGCATGTTTTTTTGGCACCTAGCCTACCCGCCCCCCCAAAAAAACTCACGCTCTAAACTAGCTACATCCACTGACTACAACCGACTACATGCTTGCAAGCACTACCTATATAATAGAGGCTCTAAGCTATAGCTCCACGCAGTCCTCTATTTGTCCTTTGAATCCAATAGTAGTTTCTCATCATACAGTTGAATGCTCCCCTGCTCAACGTACTGTTGACTTCCCCTCCCATACTCTAGCCACTACTCTACTGTCTACACCTCCCAACCTCTCTAGTACTAGGCTCTCTTTGTCTGAGCACTAGTCCCCACATTGCTAGCCCCCGCACTGCTAACCCCCCATCTCCACACACTCCATTGATTAGTTTGGCTCTACTATGATGCTGCCTCTGATAAGACTTGCGAAGACCACCTTCCATGAGATTTGATTCTACGGTGCCTCTACTACTACACTACCTTCCACCTCCACTGATTAGCCCTACTCTACTACGGTATTGCGGTTTAAGCTCTAAAACACTCCTAATTCGAATGGATGGTATCTAGATGTTTAAGCTCTAAAACACTTGGCATATTAAAATGCACTTTAGATTCTGGTTTGGGAATTAATAAATGGTTTTTTTTCACTGAAATTTCATGTACTGCTTTAAGGCAGTTCCTTTAGGTCAACTTAACTAACGCAATAATGTCATATTTTAAGCTGTTGTTAATAATAGGATTCTTCTTCCAATAGTTCTAAATTGTTTGTATGCTTTCATACATTTCAAAATTCTTAAGTTAACTGCAAGTCGTTTTCTAAACATAGGGACACTAGGCTCAATTGTTCATGATAATAAATGCAGCAATGATTACCTTCCCAAGGATAAGCTTTCACACATATTGTAATCCCTACTCAAACACACTTGCTACGTCATACACATTTCATCTTCAACTTTTGAATCTTGAAGGTTGTTTGGTTCTTTGGTAAAAGCGATAACAAGCTGGGGTAAACAGGCATTACTTGTCTATCCAATTGAAGCTATGATGTTCTAACACTTAGTTCCTCTTGGATGGTAGTAGTTACAAGTGGACCCTAACCTCAGAGCCTAGTCTACTGGATAGATTAGACACTTGTTTACCAGTTGTACTCACATGTCCATATGGCAATATGAAAAAAGTCTTTTCCACCTTTATCTGAGCACTGTGTGCCATGTTGTTAATAGGTTTCTATTTTTTAAACACACACACCCAAACCTTGTTAACCTTTGGCCAGGTTAACCATGGGTCATGTTGTTAACCCTTGGCTGGGCTACCACATTTCCTGTGCCATGTGCCACGTTGCTCATTAAAAGCTTATCGGGTTAGGCAAGAATACTAGTTTTTGCATGACTCAAAACTGTTTAACTTTTCCAATTTGATGAGTATTCTCTCACTTTGATGAAACTATACTTGCATGTTTTCTAAACAATGGATTTCATCAGAAATCAATCAAGTTCAAGGAAGAGGCAAAAGGAAAGGACACACCTTCAGCTATCAGCATTGCTTCCATTAATGACTGGCTGCAATTACTCTTAATATTTTTCAAGGATCCCTACACCTCTAATGCGGCCTTTGATTCTTTTCTCTGGCATCTTATTGATGTCAACTCTTTTGATGAGCAAGATTTATAGTCTTACCACAAGGCTCTCTTGGCTATTGTGAAAAAACTCCTACTGGTAAATAACTTACCCCTGATTCTGTTGCCTAACCAAGTCCTTTGGTACATCATCCACAAACTTCAAAACCTCTTTAAACTTGAGTCCCCTAAATGTCAGTTTTATGCTTTTATTGCTTGGATTTCTTCTCTCCCCCTTGAAGCTAGGACAAGTCTGATTGCATATTACCTTTTCCAAGAACAACTACTTGAAGGTGCTTGTAACTTGACCCGTGCTACTCCCAGCACCCCTCTCCTACAAAAATCAACCATACTCCTCTTGCTCTCATTATTGAACAAATCCTTAAACCTAACCTTGCCATTGAGTCATCCAAGGGATCATTTGACAAAAAATCAAGGTTTTCTACTCCACATCGATGCTCATCTTCCCACTCCTCCAAGCACCCTATGCATGATATAGCAACACTTCAGACATTGCCAACAATTCACATTCGAGTAATGCCACCCAACGATCATTGGCTACATAGACCAATGGTATGAAGTCCCTTTTTGTGGAGAGGAAGATCTCCAAAAGGTTTATCAATGTTTGTTTTTCCTCAAAAAATTTTGAGTTTATTACACCCAGGTGGGTCTTTTTGGAAGTTATTAAAAGTTTTGATCCCTCTAAAGTATACATGTTTGAAAATATTGGCTTTGCATGGTCATACTCCAAATCTATAATGGATGAAATCCAATATCTTACCACACATTTGTTGGTTGTAGGATTGGATAAATCACCACAAACACCTACATTCATATGCAAAAGGTTATGCCAACTATTAGCTATTGACATGATATTTGGAAATGAATTTGAAACTACGTCTTGGAATGAGGAAAAACATTACAGCATGCATCAAAGAAAGAATTAGATCATTTGAATTGGGGGTAATGGATGTTTTAACTTTACCTTATCTTATGTGTAGCTATAAAAGTCACAAAAAGAAGTTCCGATGGATTACTGATGCTCATGCATGTTTTTTCTCACATATTACTACAGTTATTAACTCTGGCCTAGCAAGCATGATTTATGGACTCAAAGAAGTGGTTACTGACATACATAATGATGCATGGAAATTCTATCATAAGAAGATTAATGCCTTTTGGATGATTAATAGTTCTTGTGACTTCTTGGTTAATCTTCCTCCATCCATTTTGTCCATGCACACCTTCGATATTACTACCTACTATGAAGCCATCCCACACATAGGGGAGGATAGCTTGATGTCTTCCTTGAAATTCACTTGGACTTATTTCGTGAAAAAGGATATTCAGGGTTTAAAACACACAATCACATGTTGTTTCTTACTAAGATTAAAAAACCCAAGGTTCCATTTGAATTTTTTTTTGAACTTAATCTCTATGTTTTGACTAATGCATTTGTGAAAATCGGTACATTGCTAAACAGGTACTTGGGACACCCATGGGATATTCATGTTCCCCCGCATGGTGCAATTTATACCTTCTCAATTTCGAGATTGCTTTTATAAAGAGACTTTTGTGCCTTAATCTATGGGATATGGCAAAAGACATTTTATATTCTTTTAGATACATAGATGATCTTAACTTTTGCAATAATAAGTTTATTTTGAGATGCCTATCCCAAGAAAGATCACTCAATAACACCTTGTGGATTTATCCTCTTAATATCATTTCCTTAAAACCTACTTTGAATTTCATTAGATCTACTACTTTGGATACTACTTTTCTCAATACCACTTTTATATTACAAAAACCTTTTATTGGAAATTATAGTTCGTCGATTGCATGGAAGAAAGACATTGAGCTACCTATCCCCAATGTTGCCTTAATTCATGTGCACAGCAATAGACCCAAGAACAACTGCTACAAAGTATGTTTATCTCAGGTTGTCCCCATCATATATGCTACATCCAACAATGAGATGGCCTGGCTAGATCTGACTAAAATCATAAAATTATTTTGCGATAATGGGTTTATCAAATGTAAAATTGAAAGTCTAATTGCTAAATTCATATATGAGAATCACTTTCTTAGTTGTTGTATCAATACTTCTTCCCTACTAACACTTTTTGGTGGGGGGTAGGACACCATATGATGGGTGTCCTTCCCCCATCATATGACCAGTGTCCCTCCAGGTCAGGGTGGGTGCACACACACACACACACACACATACTAAACCCCCTTTTTTTTCTTTGATTTCAACCCTATCTCCCTTGTTTTGCCACCTTAAAACAACCCCCCTTCCCCCTTCTCTCCCCACCCCTTCCCCCTAAAAAATTAATTTCCTCATCCCATACTTATCTCTCTTATTCTTCCTAATTCTTTACAATTCCATTTTATTTTTTCTCTAATCCTCCTTTCCTTGTCTTTCCCCCCAAAATTAACTCCCTTACCTACCTCTTTTGTTTTTTCTAATAATTCCAATTTTTTATCTATTTTATTACTACCATGTATTTTTTAATGTAATTTTTCCCTTTTGTTAAATTTTCTATTTCTTTTAATCTCTTTTCTTTTTTCTTAAAACTCCTCCCCCTTCATTTTTTTGTCCCCTTTTTTTCAAATTTTTATTTATTTATTTAATTATTATTGCTCCTTTTTATGACCTGGTTTACTTTGCATATATGAATATAGATGGTCTTATTTTACCCTTCTATTTTGGATGAAAATTCTCCTAAGTTATCCTTTTATGTTCTATCTATGCCTATTAGTATGGTCTAGCATACCTCTAGTAAAGTACCCCCTCCTCGCACTTTCTAACAGCCCACCTTTCTGCTATGGCACGTTGTTTTGGCACCTAGCCTACCTTTCCCCTAGTCTACCCACCCCCTAAAAAAAACTCACGCCCTAAACTAGCTACATCCACTGACTACAACCAACTACATGCTTGCAAGCACTGCCTATATAATAGAGGCTCTAAACTATACCTCCACGTAGTCCTCTATTCGTCCTCCGAATCTAGTAGTAGCTGCTCATCGTATTGTTGAATGCTCCCCCGCTCGAGGTATTGTTGACTGGCCCTCCCATACTCCAGCCACTACTCTACTTTCTACACCTCTCAACCTCTCTAGTACGAGGCTCTCTTCATCTCAGCACTAGTCCTCACACTACTAGCCCCCGCACTGCTAACCCCCCATCTCCACAGACTCCATTGATTAGTTCGGCTCTACAATGATGCTGCCTCTGACAAGACTTGCAATGACGATGACCACCTTCCGTGAGCTTTGATTATATGGTGCCTCTACTACTGCGCTGCCTCCCATCTCCATTGATTTAGCCTTGCTCTACTACAGTATTGCGCTGCCTCTGTTGCTACTGCTGACCTCGACGGCGGTGACTACTACCTCCACTGCTTCGTCTGCTATGCTCAGTGCTCTGTTCGTGCCACGTGAGTGTATCTATAAAAAAGTGTGCCCATTATGGACTCAAAGGTACGCAGAATCGTACCTCTTAGCCCTTCAAAGTTCATAGCTCTTATAGTCACAGCTCCTAAAGTCGGCTAGAATAGTCTCTTTTAGTACTACATGCACTTTAAATATTTACTCAAAAAGCACACTTTTATATCCCTGATTTTCTTGGTTGTTATGCTAATTAATTGTGCTCAAAAGTGTTTTTAGATGTATGTTTTCTTTTTTTCTTTCTTGGTTATGCATATATATATATATATAATTCCCCTAATATTTATTTTTAAAATGTCCCTTTTACCTTTCTTTGTTAATAGTTAATTTATAGTAATTTTTGAAAGTAATATTCTCACTCTCTATATCTCCCTTTTTCAATAATAGGTATGAATATATACATTTCCATGGTAATGCTGCCTACACTTATTAGTCAAAAATAAAGGTTCTTCTTTTCTCTCACTCCTAATCCGAATGGATGGTATCTAGATGTTTAAGCTCTAAAATACTTGGCATATTAAAATGCACTTTAGATTCCAGTTTGGGAATTAATAAAGGATTTTTTTCCACTAAAATTTCGTGTACTCTTTTAAGGCATTTCCTTTAGGTAAACTTAACTAACGTAGTAATGTCATATTTTAAGCTATTATTGATAATAGGATTCTTCTTCCAATAGTTCTAAATTATTTGCATGCTTTCATACATTTCAAAATTCTTAAGTTAACTGCAAGTCCTTGTCTAAACATAGGGATGCTAGGCTCAATTCTTTATGATAATAAATGCAGCAAGGATTACCTTCCCTAGGATAAGCTTTCACACATATTGTAATCCCTACTCAAACACACTTGGTACGTCATACACATTTCATCTTCAACTTTTGAATCTTGAAGGTTGTTTGGTTCTTTGGTAAAGGCAATAACAAGCCGGGGTAAATAGGCATTATCTGTCTACCCAATTGAAGCTATGATGTTCATTAAATCATTAGTATGCACCTGCTCACAATTCTCAGGAAGAACAAAAGTATCACTTTCATCAGTCTAGAGTTTGGTCGAGTCTATTGCAAAGAAACCACTACTGTCTTTCCTCACTGTAGGATAGGGACCGTTATAAAATAGATCTAAACCATTTTCCATCAAGAATGAATATACTAAATCATCTGAAATCAATTTCATAGATTTTACATATGGTCCCACAATAATCCAATTGCGAGGAGAGAAGATTGGTATCTGAAGCACCTGCTCGGCTATCTTCTATCTCTTTTCACTCTCTCTTTTTCTATCTTACCTCCTCTCTTTTTCCGTCTTTTTTCTCCTCTCTTTTCTCCTTTTTCTCCTCTCTTTTTTTCTCTTTTTTCTCCTCTCTTTTCCTCTCTTTTCTTCTCTCTTTCCTTCTCTCTTTTTCCTCATGTGAAGCTTCAATAGCCTACCATCCAGCAAACAAATATAAACTTCTATTCACTCTAATTCAAAGAATGCAGGAGTCTATAAATGTTTGCTCAATGTCAGGCGGTAGGAGTCTAAGTATGCTCAATGTCTTACAGGTATTCTAAGCTATAGGATTAGTGACAATCATCATGTATGTTTGAGAATCATCATTATTCGAAGCCTATGTATGTTTGAATTGTGATAGGTTGCTCCAGAAGATGTTGCCTGCACCAAATACCATGCCCGCATTAAGAGATGAAGCAAAGAAGATGCTAACAATGGTGGCTATGGATTATGATACCATCCATGCTTGCTGTAATGAGTGTATTCTCTTTGGTCATGAGCATGGAGATTTGGATAGTTGTCCAAAGTGTGGGGAACAATGATATAGAGATGACTTGCAGGGTGAGTAGATACCAATAAATGTCTTGAGACACTTTCTCATCATTGCAAGAATACAGCACATGTTCCGATGCAAATCCATAGTGGAGTTGATGACTTGGCATGCATCTCATCGGTTCACTGATGACACATTGAGGATTCCCGCAGATTGTGCAACTTGGAAGCACATAGACAATCAGTGGCCGGACATGCAACTTACATCTTGGGCTCACCATGCATGGCGTGAATCCTTTTAGCTTACGCTCCACATCTTGGTCGACATGGCCCATAGTCTTGGTGAATTACAATATCCCACCACGGCTAACAATAAAGAAGGGACACCTCATGCTTACACTACTTGTGCCAGGGAAGTACAAGGCAAATAATATGGATGTGTACATGGCACCTTTGATAGAGGAGTTACAGATCTTATCGAGAGGAGTGCAGGTCTTTGATATTTCCAGAGCTCCTAAACATACCAATGATATTTTGGTCAGTGGTATCTTGATGTGGACCATGCATAACTACCCAGTATATGGAGTGTGCGCAGGTATGTGGTTGTGTCTTTACCTGTCCGATATAGGATTATGCTTTTATAACTCTCTTTCACATGCATGTCTTATACTAACACATTCATGCACGCGTGCAAGACTTGTTACAAGTGGGTACCATGCTTGTTCTCTTTATGGACCGTGTTTGAAATCACTTGCACGATACTCCAAACATATGAGGAAAAATGTTTATTAAGGTCATGCTCGATACGTTCCACAAGACCATCTCGCGCGTGGAGGTCATCTTGATCCACCACCACCATATTTGAAGGCAAGTGACTCGATTCAAGCTTGGAGGGCGAATGGAGAGGAAGCTCATCATGGTATGAAGAGGTTATTGATCTTTTACGAGCTTCCTTATTGGGGTCAGTTACAAATCAATCATCTCTTGGATCCCATGCATATCTTCAAGAATGTGGGGGCTACTATTTGGGCAACTTGGTTGGTTCCAAAGACTCAAGAGGAGTGTGAAAAGACTTGCGTGCTATGAATAGGATGTCTCATTTGTGGTCCCAAGTGTGTGCTTCGGGAAAAGTTAGCCTCCCGAAAGCAACATGGATCCTTTCCACAAGAGAGGAGGCAGTGGTCAAGGCGGACATTGCCTCTTTTTGAACACCCGCAGGGTACATGCATTGCTTGAAAGGAGCTTTTTAAAAGGACAATAAGCTTAGTGGGCTCAAGTTCCATGATTGTCACAAGGTCTTATAGGTATTCTAAGCTGTAGGATTCACTACTACACACGGATCCTATTGCGATGTTTACGTACCGACGTTTAGCACGCGCAGGGCGCTAATCATCGATTTGAAAAGCACATCCTGTAAAGCGTCACTATATAGCGATGTTAGGCAAACGTCGCTATATAGCGACTATCACAAAAGTCACTATATAGCGACTTTTAAGTGTTGCTACATAGCGACACTGATATACTATTTTATAGAGATGTTTTCCAGAGAGGTTTTTTACTCATATAGGCATTAAAAATTAGTTTTTTCCAATGAAATTTTTTTTAAAATTTTCATACATGTTTGATCTCATAGAGAATAAAAATATGAGAGCATGTACATCAAGCCTTTGAAGCTCATATATTCGTGTCCAAGTTTGAGATGAAAAAAATCAATTAAGAGCATTTACATCAACTGTTTCAAACAAGTCTATCTCCAACTCTATACCAAGTTGATCTCCTATATCATCATCATACTCTAGCATCCTACATTCACCTTAAAGTACTTGATCGTTTTCTTCATTAAAGTGTGGTGATTCTTGATGATAGTTGTCTTCTTCCTCAATATCATGATCTCCATCTTCCTCATGTGCGATGTCATTATGCACATCTTCCTCTTGGCTCATATTGTGATCTTCATCTTCTTCGCTAGATTCATCAGGATCAATTGGATCCGGCATTGGTAGTGGCATCTCCATCCACATCTCTATCTTCAAAAATTTACTTACTTCGTGGTGCAACTTGGATCACGTACCACCATCTTGGATCAGAGCGATCCGGATGAAAAACCACCTATATTGAAGATGGGTGCCAAATGTCATCAATTATATATATGAAATCATGCTCAAGTACATGTATCAGTGGATCTTTAAAAATGAAAGCTTCGATTAATTAAATCATTAGTATGCACCTGATCAACGGTGCTTGGAAAGAACAAAAGTATCACTTTTATCGGTCCAATGTTTGGTGGAGTCTATTGCAAAGAAACCGCTACTATCTTTTCTCACTATCGCATGGGGACCGTTGTAAATAGTTCTAAACCATTTTACATCAATAATGAAAATACTAAATCATCTAAAATCAACTTCATAGATTTCGCATATGGTTCCACATTAATCCAACTGTGAGGAGAGAAGATTGGTATCCGAAGCACTTGCTCGGCTATCTTGTGTGAAGTTAGCCATGACTCCACAATCATACATGACTCTCTTTAAATCGATGTGTTA